>NC_069672.1:2690625-3004687 GCF_027244095.1 Hemicordylus capensis | reverse complement strand
GTTTAGTGGCTGAACATCTTCTTTGCATGTAGAAGGTCCCAGGTTCCCTCCCTTGCAGCATCTCCAAGCAGGGTCTGGAGAGACCCCTGCCTGAAACCCTGGAGAACTGCTGCCAGCCAGTGTTGACTATACCGAGCTAGATGGACCAAGGCTCTGACTCCGTAGAAGGCAGCTTATAAAAGGGGAGCACTGTAACTAAGTGGTAGAACATTTATGCAGAAGGCCCCAGGTTTGGTCCCTGGCAGCATTTCCCATTAGGCCTGGGAAAGATGCCTGCCGAAAACTTTGGAGAGCTGCTGCCAGTCAGTGTTGACAATACTGAGCTAGATAGACCACTGCTCTGACTTGGTATAAGGCAGCTTTATATGTTCAGATCTAAAAAGAAACACCAGGCAGACAGCAGCAACAGCCACTGGAGGGATGCTGTGCTGTGGTTGGATTGGGGCAGTTGCTGGGACTGGGAGAGGCACTTGGAGAGGTGCCTCTTTACCCAGTGAGCAGGGGTGTAAATGAGTTATTTTCTGCGTTTGGGGGGAAATTGTCCCAGGCTAGTTCCAAGACTTACCCGTGGAGTTTGTCACATTGCTGGAGATGATCCACCCTAAAATCAAAAGTAGGAAATTCAGTGCAGCCTGTGCGATGGGAAAACAGAATTAGCAGTAGCATTCCCTGGAGTGTTTCTTACTAACCAACCAACCCTCCTCCATCTGTGGCCTCACCAGCGCCAAGTTGAGAGACACTACGATGTTCTGATCTATACATGGGCAACGTTGGAAAGTGCTCCATAGCAGCTGTTCCATCTAGCTTAGAAGCAAATTGCAGTAGATCTTTCTCCCAGCCCCGATGCTCAAAATCTTGCTAGCTGGAGATGCCATGGATATAACCAGAGACACAATGCATGTGCACCATGTACCTTGTCTCGGAGCGATGGTGCCTCCTGGGGTCAGTTATTGTACTCCTGTTGATACAGTCCGAAGTACAGGACAGCTGGTCTTGTGGGAACAAGCATGAATTGTCCCGTTTGCTAAGCAGGGTCTGCCCTGGTTTGCATTTAGAGGGGAGACTATATGTGTGAGCACCGTATAATATTCCCTGTAGTGGATGGAGCCGCTCTGTGAAGAACACCTGCCTGCTTGCATAAAGAAGCTTCCAAGTTCCCTCCCCGGCAGCATATCCAAGATAGGGCTGAGAGAGACTCCTGCCTGCAACCTTGGAGAAGCCGCTGCCAGTCTGGGTAGACAATACTGAGTGAGATGGACCAATGGCCTGACTCAGTATATGGCAGCTTTCTATGTCCCTATGTCCTATCCTAATTTGTTTTATATGGACTAATGAGCATTGTATGCATATGCAGCATTTTATTTTATTTTATTTTATTTATTGTTAAATTTATACACCACCCTTCATTAAAACAATCCCAAGGTGGTTCACACAAAAATGGACAAGGCTATAAAATGTACGCAATTAAGCTAAAATATAAAAACATAGATCTGATTATAAATATTTAAAATACATGCATTAAATAACCCTACAGGATACAAAGAAGCAGCCGCAGAGACAATCATACAAAAGCCTGGGTAAAAAGGCATGTGCACAATTCCGTTGCCACCTAGATTTACCCCTGCTAACTGAACAAAAATACACCTTTTAAAGTGGTGAATCTCTTATATGTAGCAGGGGGAGAGCAACTGGCCCTATCCAACCCCAGCACAGCATCCCTCCAGTGGCTGTTGCTGCTATTTGTCGTACGTTTCTTTTTCTATTGTGAGCACTTTGGGGACAGGGGACCATCTTATTTGTTTTTCTGCGTAAACCACTTTGAGAACTTTGGTTGAAGAGTGGCATATAAATAGTCGTTGTTGTTGCTGCTGTCGTCGTAGTATCACATTCAGGGCATTTAGAAGCCTGCAGAGAGTGGGCAGAAATCCTCTGTCCAAATCCTTGGACAGGACTATTGCAGAAGAATATCATGACTCTGTGGAGTCCAGGGTAAAAGGGATTCCCAGACATTGTTGACTATAAAATCCCATTTTCCCTAGCTGCAATGGCCTTTGGCTGGGGATCATGGGATTTGTAGTCAACAGCATTTGGGAATCCCTGTTAGAGAGCGCACTGGTAAAATCTGTGGGAAGTATCTTTGATGGAGGGAGGAGAGGTGAAGACGCTTGATCTGAAGACCTGGATTCTAGAGGAACCGTCCTGGACTACATTTTGTACATCGTCTGACGTCCTAACAACTTCTGTGTGACTTGGATTTTTGATCTGCACCATGTTCTTTTGGAACTGCACATTTTTTTGTTTACAGAACTGCATGCTTTGTAACTGATTGCACTTTTAAAAGATGCTGGTGTGAAGGTCTAACCATGCACACAAATGTATGCCTCAACTGCTGAGGTTTGCAGCTCTTTTCCTGACGGGATCTAACAGAAATTGTGCACGTTTGATTGTTTGATGATGGATTGATTATGATTTCAGCAAAGGGGACAATTCATGCTTGCTACCACAAGACCAGCTCTCCTCATACCATCAAGCAGCTCTGAATTTTCCTTTTAAAAAAGCCCTGCTCCACAGTTCGAGGGTCATTTAGACCAGTGGGGAGGAGGGCTGGTCTTGGGGTTGTGAGCATGAATCATCCCCTTTGCTAAGCAGGCCCTGCCCTGGTTTGCATTTGGATGGGTGACCACATGCGAGTGGTGTAAGATATTCCCCCAAGGGGATGGAGTCATAAGCTCAGTGGCAGAGCATCTGCTTTGCATGCAGAAAGTCCCAAGGTTCAATCCCTGGCTGCAGGCAGGGTTGGTAGTGACTGCTGCCTAAAACCTTGGAGAGTCACTGCCTGTCAGTGTAGACAATCCTGAGCTCGGTGGACCAATGGCCTGACTCAGTAGACAGCAGCTTCCTAGAAGCTCAGTGGAAGAGCGTCTGCTTTACATGTAGAAGGTCCCAGCTTCAGTCCCTGCCAGCAACTCCAGATAAGGCTGAGAGAGCCTTCTACCCAGAGTTGCACCTAGGTATTTTTGGAGCCTGGACCTAAAAGCCTTTGGAGGCCCCCTCTTCCCTGCAAATTAAGCATCATCATGCTTGACCGGGTGACCACACCACCTGGGACAGATTAAAGAGGATTTGGTGGCCCCCAGGGGGGCTATGGAGGCCCTAGACTTCGGCCCAGGAGTCCAGAGGTAAGAGCGCCTCTTCTCCTTCCTGAAAGTTTGGAGAAGGTACTGCCAGTCACTGTAGACAATACTGAGTTAGATAGACCAGGGGCCTGACTCAGTATATGGCAGCTACCTATGTTCCTAAATGGTGATCATTTAGATTGCTTAACATCCAAAGCCAACTCTGGTGATTTGGGACCTCTGGTTCTTCTTTCCTGATTTCCCTTCACAGAAGAAAAGGAAGGTCCTCTAGCTTCATGAATGTGATCTCAACTCCCTCCCTGACAGTTTTCAATATGGTAATTTACCGTCAAACTTGTCTGGCGACAGACAAAAAGGAAGAGAGATCACTCCTTTTGTGTTTTAAAGTCTTTGGAATACAGAGAAGAATTCATTCCGTGTGCCAGCAAGAGGCTTCTATCTTGCTACATCAAAATTATTACTGGATAGCCATTTGTGCACGGGCTGATATAAAGACGTGCCATTTATTTACTCACGGAAACATTTGCATCTCCTTGTTCCATTTTAAAAAAGAAAATCCACAGGGCCACGAATGACACTGATGTATGTCAGGATAAGCACACACAATTTAAAACCAAAGCAATTAATTAGGACACTTGTAGAGCATTAAGCAGCAATTAATATCAAGACAGGGCAGCGTCTCTATCTGTCCCAAAGCCTACCAGATAGCATCATTTAAGTCAGCCGAGAACCCTTGGTACTCGAACTGATGCTGAACTACGACACCCATCATCCCCAGACATAATCCCCAGACATGACCCCTGCTGACCTGGCAAAGAGGCACCTTTAAACATGGTGATTCTCTTTATTTAGCAGGGGGAGAGTAACTGGCCCTATCCACCCCCAGCACACTACTTCCAGTGACTGTTGCTGGTGTGTGTCTTATGTTTCTTTTTAGAATGTGAGCCCTTTGGGGACAGGGAGCCATCTTATTTATCTATCTATCTATCTATCTATCTATCTATCTATCTATCTCTGTAAACGGCCCCGAGCCATTTTTGGAAAGGTGGTATAGAAATTGAATTATTATTATTATTATTATTAATAATAATAAGAAGCAAAAATATTATGGGACTTCCGACTACAAACAGACAAACATCTGCCACACAATACACCAGATATAACTGTAGTCGAGAAGAAAGAAAAGCAAGTCAAAATAATCGAGATAGCAATACCAGGGGATAGCAGAATAGAAGAAAAAGAAATAGAAAAAATCACCAAATACAAAGATCTACCAATTGAAATTGAAAGGCTGTGGCAGAAAAAGACCAAAATAATCCCAATGGTAATTGGCGCCCTGGGTGCAGTTCCAAAAGACCTTGAAGAGCACCTCAACACCATCAGGGCCACAGAAATCACCATCAGCCAGTTACAAAAAAGCAACTTTACTGGGAACAGCCTGTATTCTGTGACGATATCTATAACAGCAACAATGATAATAAAATCCAGTCATCCCAGGTCCTTGGGAAGGACTCGATGTCTGGATAAAACAAACCCGTCAATAGCACCTGTCTGACTGTGTAAACAAACATAATAAATAAATCTTATTACCATAATAAATAAAATTGCGGATATGGATAATGTGACTTGTAGTTCAGCACTAACCGGAGTGCCAGAATCGACCTATCCCTGATTTACGCTGTACACCTAAAGTCTCCCAAACGTTTCAGACAGAGGGAGCATGTGACTGAGGACCTCCAAGGACGATAGGGGCATAGGATGCTGCCTTGTACTGAGTCAGACCCTTGGTCTCTCCAACTCAGTATTGCCTACACAGACTGGCAGCAGCTTCTCCAAGGTTGCAGGCAGGAATCTCTCTCAGCCCTATCTTGGAGATGCTGCCAGGGAGGGAACTTGGAACCTAGATGCGCTTCCCAGAGCGGCTCCATCCCCTAAGGAGGGGAATATCTTCCAGCGCTCACACTTCTAGTCTCCCATTCATATGCAACCAGGGTAGACCCTGCTTAGCTACGGGGACAAGTCATGCTGGCTACCACCAGACCAGCTCACCTCTCCCCAGCACATGACCCTCTTCTTGCTGCTAGGTAGCCGGAACCGCTGCTCAGATGACTGCTGGCTGCTGACAGTTGCTCGGAGGGTCAGGGTGCCAGGTTGCGTCACCCCACCCCGCTCTCTGAACCTCTATAATGCACTTCGTGAGTGCACGGTGCATTATAGGGATCCCCCCTCCCCTCCCCAAAGCCAGCTGGGAGCCCCACAATCTGCCAGTTGGGGCTGGCAGAAAATCAGTAAAACAGGCTCAGGAAGGCACCCACTCACCTGTTTACGAGGGTCGCTCCGGAGGCAGGTTTGCTGCTAAGGTGCTGCTGGGATCGGGCATGAGCCCAAACTGGGCTGGGCTTCCTTCGCCTAGTGCGGCCTGCACGTGTGGATAGCTTCGTGGTCTCCCGTCCCATTGCCAAGCAAGGCAGACCCTGCTTAGCAAAGGGGGCAATTCATGCTCGCTAGCCCAAGACCAGCTCTCCGTCTCTGGCACAGCTGGCCAGGATTCGGACTCCTCCAGAGAGAAACATGCTGCCGTGGTTCCTCACACAGGGCAGCTTTATCCAGTTCCTGGCTCGAGCCACGGCTACTCCTGACCACCGCGACGTGGGCGTAACTATCACTCGACGAGGGGAGGCAGTCGTCTGTTATTGTTGTTGTTTACACAGTCCGATAGGGGCTGTTGACTGGTTGGTTTTATCCAGACGCCGAGCCCTTCCCCAGGACCTGGGATGGCTGGAGTTTATTGTCAATATCGTTGTTGTTACAGATATCGTCGCAGAATATAGGCTGTTCCCAGTAAAGCTGCTTTTTGTAATATTATTAATAATTATTATGATGATTATTTCGATTTCTAGACCGCCCTTCCAAAAATGGCTCAGGGCAGTTTACACAGAGAAATAACAAATACATGAGATGGAGCCCTGTCCCCAAAGGGCTCACAGTCTAAAAAGAAACGTAAGACAGACACCAGCAGCAGCCACGGGAGGGATGCTGCGCTGGGGGTGGAGAGGGCCAGTTGCTCTCCCCCTGCTCAATCAAGAGGGTCACCACGTTAAAAAGGTGCCTCGTTGCCATGACAGCAGGGGTCCACTTGCAATTTCCCCAGGGCCTGCTGTTTGAGGCCCCACTGCCTCAAGACGTCACATGACTCCCCTCAGCTGATCAGCAGGTGGGCGGAGCTTCCAGAGAGGCAGGAAGGAGGCAGGCAGGCAGGCAGCCAGTGTTTGCTGCCTTTTACCCACTACAGTTCTCTGCAGACCCCCTGCCCAGCCCAGCCCAGCCCAGCCCTTGCCAGGAATGGAGGTAAAAAGTGAATTCCTTTTTGTGCTTAACCCCCCCAGTATATATAGGGACCTGCTTGCTTGCTGTAGGGCTTTGATATGGCAGGGTGGGGGGGAGACTGAGAAGTCTCTGAATATTTAATTTGAAACAGATTGGAAAATTTGCTGGTTTTTATTTTTTAAACTATCTAAAAAGTCCTGTAAGTGGCTTGTTGCAGGGCAGAAAATTACAAGAACTTCTGGAACAGACAATATTATATTTATATCCGTTCATTCATTTATATTTCGTTCACTCATTCATTGATAAATGCACTTATGTTCGAGTTCTTTTGCAACCCAGAAGGTCTGGGTGAGAACGGTGAAGCATGTGGTGTGGTGCTTTTATTTTAGGTCATTTGGCTTTAGAAATGCCCAGCTGGTTGGGCAGGTCCAAAAACCTCACTCACGCTATTGACACTGTATGTCATCAGTCAGATATGAAATGTGAATGCAGCCCTGCACATGCTGATTTGCCCCCCAGCCCCACACCCCACTAGGGATGACCCTGCTTCTGAGCACCTGCAGAGAGTGGTTTTAATCTCAGTACAGTGAGAGACCACAACCAGCCCTACTTCCACATTGGGGAGAATGACTTTTAGCACAGACTAGGGCATAACACCAGGAGCTCCTTGAGCCCTGGCATGTCTTAAAATTTTACCAAGAAGAGGTAGATTCCTCATTCTCCCCCCCCCGCCCTTTTTCTCCTGAGGAATTTTGCTAATTCTTGCTCTTTTCTCTATTTCTCCCCACCTATCTTCCTTGCTTCAGTGGGACTTAACTGGTCTCCTATAAGGAGCAAAATATGCTGCGAGCACAAATTAGTTTGGTTTGCTTGACATCCCTGAGCATGTGCAATCCTCTATGCACTTACCAGGGAAGGATCTCAGACAGTTGAATGCAATGGAGTTTATTTTTAAGTAGACATCCTTTCCTTGCTAGTAAGTCAGTGAAATGGACTTCAGTTTCAGTGAAATGGACTTCCAGCTAAATGTGGTTAGATTTGCTGCCTGAGGCTGCAATTCTCCACACAGCAGGCTTTACTGCAAGTTTACTGGGAGTAAAATTACTGCAAAATTGAAGCTGTCCCAAAGAACCAACACAAAATTGTGTGTGTGTGTGTTTTACTCTGGATATAAATCAGGCTACACTCTAAGGAGCAGTGAAAAACCTGAATTGTGTGTAAACTGCTCCCCAGTAACTCGCAGGGACTTCAGGGGCAATCTGGCCAACATGTGAATGCAACATCTCCATTCCAGAGGAGATATGTGTTAAAAGGCTTTAAAAGCCCTGTGTGAAAAACCTCCTGGAATCAAACTTGACTGAATTTGTGCAGAATTCTGAGAAAACAGACATAGGCTCACCCTGCATGGTTGAAAGTCTCCTTTGCTAATCTGCAGCAGCGAGGGGCTCATTTTAATAATTTGTCTTTCTAGTGTGTTCTAGGCATTAAAAGTAGCACAAATATATAGTACTCAATGTATATCACTATATACTGTGAAGTGTGCGTGTGTGTATTCAGTGAAATGTATTTCCAGGCAGCATACTTATTTTGAAATATCAGGCTTAAATCCTTGGGGGCCTGGGGTGTGTGGAGGCCCTGGACTTGGAGGTGTGTGTGTGGGGGGGGGCGCATTTTAAAATATCATCTCTGGGCCCACTCCAAGCTTGCTACGCCCCTGAACCATGAACTGTTTGTGATTCAGCCCTCAGTGTTTCCTCCCCATCTGTAAAATGGGAACCGCTCCACCGAGCTGCTGCACTGTTATTTCTAGCACATCTACTATAAATCTGTGCTGTTTAAATCACATTTGTTTCCCCGAGTGCTCATTTCACTGGTCCAAACTAAACCTGTTTCATCTGAAGCTCGAGGTTGCGGAAGTTAAACGACTCTGGGTTGAATTCCCCCCTTTTTTTATGCTTCTGTCCCCCAAAGGAACCTGAAAAGGGTAAAAACCACTGAAGGAAATGTAATTACTTTTCCCAGGCACATTTAAACATCATTTTTATTACGATGCTTTCTCTGAATGTAATCCACTGCCCGCCCTCCGAAATCTGATTTATTCTTGCTCCCTGGCAGGTGAAATGATGTTCTACTTGATTTTTGCAGACCCCTTATTCAAAAAAGGAAAGGAAAAATGTGTTTAACTCATGCCGTTCAGGAGCTTGGATTGCTGGATTTATACCTGTGGACCCTGAGCTGGGAGTTGCCATATTTCATCTGTTACAGTAGGGTGAGTGTGCGTGTGTGAGAGAGACAGAGAGAAAGATATAATTTCCCTCCCTCCCTCTTTGCCTCCCTCTTTCCCTTTCTCCTTCTCTCTTCCATCTCTTTCCTTTCTCTTTTAATTCCCTCTCTCCCTCTTCCTCCATCCCTCTGTCCATCTTTCTTCCCTCTCTTTTCCTTTCCCTTCCTCCCTCCCTTTCTTTCCTTCCTCCTTTCTTGGCAGCCATATTCTCAAATACAAAATACATCCATATATTCAAATGTGCAATGCAGACGTATGCAATATTAGTAGTGCACTGCTTAGGGAGGGTTCATAGCACACCTTAGTGATATTCATCATTACCTGGCTCTACAGACAAAGGTATCCAGCTTGTAACGCTCACCTGTGTTCTATGGGATCCAACATTTTATTTATTTTGTTATTTATTTATTTATTATTAATTTTTTTATACCGCCCTTCCAAAAGGCTCAGGGCGGTTTTCATTAAAACACCTGTTAGAGCAATCCAACTGCACAGCCCTGGTGTTTATAATGGACACATTCACATGTATGGTGAAACAGGTAGGGATGTGTATGGAACCGGTCTGGGTGGTTTGGTTTGAATTTGAACTGAGCCTGCCCAGTCCAGTTCTGGTTCCGGCCAAATCGGGTCTGGTCCGGTTTGACCACTGAACCAGGCTGAACTGGTTTGCAGACTGGTTTGGGTCAATGCTTTTAAAGGGGAATCCACTGAGGATTCCCTTTTACTAACAAAGGGGGATTCTCTAAGGGTAGAGGGGAACGGGGAACTTACCTTCCTGGCGGTGGTGCAGTGGCGGTGGCAGGGGGCTCCTCTAACCCCCCCGCCCAGTTTAGGTCTTCATGCAGGAAGGGTTTGGATCCTCACCAGTCGCTCTTGTGCAAGAGTACTGGCCTATCTATTCTAATGTAGACCACTGCATGCTCTGCAGTCACCGTATGGAGGCCTGAATCAAACTGATGTTTTGCAGGCTGGTGGGTTCTTTTTTTAAAAAAAAAGGACTACAGGAGCCCTTGCCTATCTTGTCCCATCACTGGTGGGAGGGTAAATTCCACTCTCTCCCCACCATTTGGGAATCTCCTCAGCGGATTTCCATTTACAACCATTGCCTCGGACTGGTTCAGACAAGTTCTGTTCGTATCGGGGCCAATCCGGTTCGAACTCAAACCGGTCAAACCAGGCCAGTTCGATCTGGCTAACTATCAAGTCTAACTAGTCCACACACCCCTAGAAACCGGAGGTTGACAAACCCATGGTTTCAACTGCAAACCGTAAATCATATCTCAGACCTTTGTCCAACCGTGGTCCGGCAACCTCTGGTATCTGGAGAGGTGAGCCCCTTTGCTTAGCAAAGGGGACAATTCACGCTTGCTACCACAAGACCAGCTCTCCACCTTGTTGTGAAGAATGGTGGCATATACGAGGTTTTAAAGTAATATCATAGGGAAATTGTGGGTCCGTGTGTGTGTCTGTGGACGACTAATGGGAACATCCCAATGCATTTCTTTAAGACATAAGGAAGCTTCTCTGGATGGACTCCCTGTGCTATTTATCGCCCCATTCTCAATCTTCTCAGGTCCGCAAGCAGCGTGGCTGAAATTTAAACAGAGGGGGGTTTAGAGGAAAGCAGTGCCATCGCGGGAAATCTTTGGCGCCCCTTTGGAACTCCGACTGTCCGGGGGCTTTGAGGAGGCGAAGCTCTTAATGGAATGGGGAAGTGTTAAATGAAAAGATGCTGGGATTAGAGGTACAGCAGGCCAACCAGCCGAGAGATAAAAGTTAGCAAACACTGCCAACGTGCTACAGTTCATTACAGCTGGCCCTGCTGCATCTAATTTGGATCAGATAGCGGTTATCGGAATATGGGAGAGCTCACGTGCTAATCTGCCGTGTCTTTCTGTGTAGCCTTATCGGCCTTTCGCAAAGGGCAGGGGCAGACACAGGATCGGATGTTGCACTACAACCGGCAGAGACATGCGGCGGGGGGTGGTGAGCCCTGTTGAAATCCGTAAGCTTCTCCAAGATTCCAGTGTTGGTGAATCCTCCCTGACCGAACCGGGGGGGGAGGTTCGAGGGGGTGCTGGTCCGAACCGGACCAGCTGGTTCCGCGCACAACCCTAGAGCAGGTTAGGGATGTGCAGACAGGTTCGATGGTGGACAGGTTCAACATCAAACCTGTTCAGTTCAATGGTCTGGTATCAAACTGAATCGCCTGAACAGGGCGATTTACAACATAATGGAGACTGGTGGTGCGAGGTGGAACCTCTGGAGGACCTCTGGCTTTGGAGAAGCCCCCCAGAGGGTGTAAGTACAAAAATAAAAATTAAAAACTTTTTTTTAAGATCACAAACTCCCCTGTATCAAACCGAATGGGGTTCAAGGGGGTACCAGACCAAACTGATTCGGACCCAAACTGAAACAGGACAGCCAGTTTTGTGCACACTCCTAGAGCAGGTCTTGGGGTAGAGAGGATGAATTGTCCCCTCTGCTAAGCAGGGTCTGAATGGGAGGCTACATGTAAGTTATTTCCCTTTGGGGATGGGGTCACTCTGGGAAGAGCACTGCCTGCTTGCCTGCAGAGGGTTCAACATTTCCTCCCTGGCAGCATCTCCAAGAAACTCCTGCTTGTAACCTGGGAGAAGCTGCTGCCAGTCTGTGTAGGCAATACAGAGCTAGATGGACCAAGAGTCTGACTCAGTATACGGCAGCTTCCTAGATTCGTAAACATTACCAACTTTTTATGACTAGTAGAGTGTTAAAATATTTAAGAGAGCGCCTCCTTCTTCATGAACCCCATCACCGATTACGATCATCACGGGAGGTCTGTTTGCAGTCCCTGCCGGTGCATTTGGTGGTGACCCCAAATTGGGCCTTCTCTAGGGCTGCCCCAGGGCTCTGGAATGTGCTCCCAAATGAAATCAGAACCTCCTCATCTCTGGCTCTTTTGAAGTGATTCCTGGAAACGCACCTACTTTATCAGGCTTTTAGTTTATAAGATTTTAAAGTTTTATGATGGTTATTTTAATTTGTTTTATATGACTTAAACTTTTAATTGTTGCTGTGTGTTTAATATGTAAACTGCCCAGTGATTTTATATGGGGCGGTATAGAAATGTGGAAAGCAAATAAATAAAATGTCTCAGGGTTGTCCCCCCCACCCACCCAATGAGGCTTAATTCAGATTAAGGGATGGCAGGGGGCACATCTCAGTGGTAGAGCATCTGTTTGCAGGCAGAAGGTCCCCGGTCAATCCCTGGCAGCATCTCCAGGTAGGGATAGGAAAACTCCTGCCTGTAACCTTAGAGAAGCCGCTGCCAGTCAGTGTAGAGAATTCTGAGCTAGACGGACCAAGGGTCTGACTCAGTATAAGGCAGCTTCCTATGTTCCTATGTAATCTCCAGTATGGGTGTACATTCATTTCATGGTGGTTTGGAAACTGAACCCAGTTGAGTCAGTTTCGTCCAGTTTACAGCCATTTGGATATACAGTAAGTGCTTACTGTGTTCAGATGGGTGGAGCGGTACAGGCACTTATTCACCCCATTGGGGTCCCCTTTCGGGGGAAAGGGTGAGAGGCGGTTGCATTGAAAAGAGCTTTCCTTGTAGGCGAACTCCTCTCAGCAGCTGCCTCTGCCTGCAACCCTGTTTTCTGTCCCCACACAACAGACAGACATTGAGGCTGGGCGCTCCACAAACCCGGTTTTTGGGGATCGTGTGTAGCCACGGCTACACACGGGCAGACCCCCGGCGGGAGGCTGAAAAGCAGCCTCCTGGCTTGGGGGGTCTCCCCAGGATGCCCTGCCCGCTCGCCCGATCCGGCCCCCCAGGGCTCCCGCCCTGCTCGTCTGCAGGGAGAACAGGCGTACCCCGCTCTCCCCACAAAACTGGCAAAAGCGGGTCTCACTGACCAGGAGACCTGCCTCATTGTCTCAGCCCAGTGCATTGTGGGAGGAAAGATGGCCGCTACCAGTAGCAGCTCCCACAAAGGAGAATGAGCTGCTAAGAGCAAAGTGGAGAAAGAGAGAGAGAATGAAAAAAAGTGAACTCCCCCCCCCAGTTCAAGCTTGATTGACTAATATTGTCTCACAAGGATTCAACAGCTTTAAAAGTACATGTAAAACTCATTTATTTGGGAGGGGAAACCCTCATTCATGATTAATAAAACACGGTGATGGAAGACAAGTCAATTAGTGTTCCTCGACTGTCGTTCCTGTGGATATTACCACAGGACGTGTCGGGCTGAGCCGTGGACAGCAGCCTCTGGTTGGCACAGGGCTCAAAGCCAGGGTTGGGAGAGTCAGGCACACAGCCAAGAAGTGGGGGGCAGAAGGTGAGGTGAGAGTCAGAGTCACATGGTGGGTCAGAAATCAACTCAAAGAGATGGTTCAGGGAGCCAAGGGTCAAGCTGAGTGGAACCAGGGCTCAAACAATCAGGAGCCACGGGGCCAGCCGGGGCTCAAACAATCAGGAGCCACGGGGCCAGCCGGGGCTCAAACAATCAGGAGCCACGGGGCCAGCCGGGGCTCAAACAATCAGGAGCCACGGGGCCAGCAAAAAGACAAAGGTAAGGAACACAGCTATGGATCAAACCATGCAGACAGGTCCGGGGTTAAGCAATAAAACAGAGATCAGGAACAGAGCCAAGGATCGGGAATGTAAGGAGATCCAGTGATGAGCTTCACAAGGTAGAGATTCCAAAGGCACTCGTGCACGGCAAATAGCCACAAGGGGCAGGAGTAAGCCGTCTCGGCTTCACGCCCTACAGAATTCTGAAACAAAGGAAGGCTTCTCCCAATGTGCCTCTGTGCATCATAGAGGGCCTTGGTCCTTGCCGCTCAGCACTGGATGGCTATGCCCTTCCTCATGGGCATGTGCTGGGCCAGCACGGGAACAGAGGAAGCTGCCTCATACGGAGTCAGACTCTTGGTCCGTCTAGCTCAGTATTGTCCTCCAAGATTACAGCCCTCCAAGATTACAGGCGGATGTCTCTCCCAGCCCTACCTGGAGATGCTGCCAGGGATGAACCTGGGACCTTCTGTGTGCAAAGCAGATGCTCTGCTACTGAGCTCTGGCCCCATCCACTAAGGGGAATATCTTACAGTGCTCACATGTAGGCTCCCCTTCAAATGCAAACAAGGGTGAACCCTGCTTAGCAAAGGGGGCAAGTCATGCTTACTTCCAGAAGACCAGCTCTCCTTCCTGAGAGGAGATGAGAGGAGAGCTGGTCTTGTGGTGGCAAGCATGACTTGTCCCTGTAGCTAAGCAGGGTCTGCCCTGGTTGCATATGAAAGGGAGACTTGATGCCTCTAAGATATTCCCCTTAAGGGGTGGAGCCGCTCTGGGAAGAGCAGAAGGTTCCAAGTTCCCTCCCTGGCAGCATCTCCAAGATAGGGCTGAGAGAGATTCCTGCTTGCAACCTTGGAGAAGCTGCTGCCAGTCTGTGAAGACAATACTGAGCTAGATGGACCTATGGTCTGACTCAGTATATGGCAGCTTCCTATGTCCCCATGAGATGAGCACAAACCATGGGACAAAATGCATCTAGTCTCTTTCCCCCTAGTTTTGCTAGATGGGCCCATAGCTCAGGCAGAACATCTGATGGTTTGATTCAGTAGAAGGCAGTATCTTATGTAACTCCTAGGGTAAGATGGTAGCTGAGTGGAAGAGCATCTGCTTGCATCCAGAAGGTCCCAGGTTCAATCCTGGCAGCATCTCCAGGCAGGTCTGGGAAAGATTTGTGCCGGAAACCAGGGCGAAGCTGCTGCCATTCAGAGTCGACAACATCAAGCTAGCTGGACCAAGGGTCTGATTCAGTAGACGGCAGCTCCCTATGTACCTAGCTCGGTCCATTTCGGCTTCCCTGACCTCTCTGCCAACCTTGTTATGCTGACCCACTCAATGGCGTCTTTCAAGGACGGAGGGAGCCCAGCCAGACCCTCCCCTTCCTTCTGGATCTCTTTGTTAATATCTCGCAAGGTCATTCGCTCTCCTAATAGCTAAGTGTTGCCTCCGGCTTTCCTGGTGGTTTGAGTAATTTGTTCCTGCAGTCACACGCGCCTACTGATCGCGATCTCATGAATATACACACCTCCTAACCTTTGAAAGGACAATTGCTATACATGAAACAGAAAATGACGGGAACTGGCTGGGCCCGGCGCAGAGTATCTGCTCCTCTAGTTCTCCCCCATCTTCCCCCTTCCCTCTCACTTTCCCCTCTATTCTGGCCTCCCTACCACCACTGTTTTCATTCCCTGCCCACCCGCCACTGCTGTTTTCTGCCCCCCAACTACCTACTCAACGCCATTTTCCTTCCCCACCTGCCGAATCTGCTGCCACTGTTTTCTTTTCCGCCTGCTTGCCCACCACCACTGTTTTCTCCCCTGCTGCCCTTTTCTCCCCCCCCACACACCTGCAACTCTTGCTAGAGCTGCCACACATGGGATTAGCAACGGGTACGCCTTAGATATAGATATAGATAAGAGGATTCCTCCAGTGTTTCTCCTCTGCCCTTCCCTCTTTTTCACTCCTCCGGAATTCTGGTATAACCAGGAGGATTTCTAAACTTCATTCTGCACTGGGCACTTCAGCAGGAGTTTGGACTAGAACCTAGGAACAGAGGACGCTGCCTTATTCTGAGTCAGACCATTGGTCCATCTAGCTCAATATTGTCTACTCTGACTGGCAGCAGCTCTCCAAGGTTGCAGGCAGGAGTCTTTCCTAGGCCTGCTTAGAGAGGCGGGCAGGGATGGAACCCAGGACCTTCTGGATGCAATACAGATACTCAACCACTGAGCTATGACCCCATCCCCTAAGGCAGGGCTGCTCAACTTCGGCCCTCCTGCAGATGTTGGCCTACAACTCCCATAACCCCTGGCTATTGGCCACTATGGCTGGGGATTGTGGGAGTTGTAGTCCAAAAACAGCTGGGGGGCCTAAGTTGAGCAGGCCTGCCCTAAGGGAAACTTTGTACACCAGACAGTGCTCACATGTAGTCACCCATCCAAATGCAAACCAGGGTGGACCCTGTTTAACCATGGGGAGAATTCAAGCTCTCTACTGCAAGATCTGCTCTCCAATAAGTTAGAGTGAGGCAAAGGAGGGCTTTGAAGGCATTGGCCTCACTGGAGGAATATAAAACAAAATCAGCTGGGGCACTTGTTCAGGGGGCAAAATTTGTTGTGTGCACAGAGCTCATTCCATGCACGAGCAATTTTGGGTCAACTTGCCGGGCTCTCGGATTTCCCCCTGAGCACTCAGAAAGCTTGGGCAAATGAATGCCGTTGTTCTCATGGGTCGGCCATAAATACTTTTCCTTGACTTTAATGAGCAGGCTCGCCTTTTATTGTAGCATAACCAGCATGATTCATTCAGGCTGGGCTGTTCAAGTCGAGTGGAGATTTGGTGTGTCAGCGAGAGTGCTGCTTCAGCATGTGTGAGACTCGGATTCAAATCCTTCACACTTGGGAGCAAAGAGGGTGACACTGAGAAAGTTGGGGGGAGCTGAGTTGAGTGGTAAGTTGAGTGGTAGCAAACATGACATGTCCCCTTTGCAAAGCAGGGTCTGCCCCGGTTTGCATTTGAATGGGAGACTACATGCATGAGCACTGTAAGATATCCCTCTTACGGGATGGGGCTGCTTTGGGAAGAGCACCTGCATGCTTGCATTCAGAAAGTTCCAAGTTCCCTCCCTGGCAGCATCTCCAAGATAGGGCTGAGAGAGCTCCCTGCCTGCAACCTTAGAGAAGTGGCTGCCAGTCTGGGAAGACAATACTGAGCTAGATGGACCAAGGGTCTGACTTGGTAAAAGTCAGCTTTCTATGTTCCTATGAACATAGAGAGGAAATATCCTATAGAGCTTATAAGCTTTAATATTCACTTTTTTAAGAGGGAGGAGAGCTGGTCAGGTGTTAGCAAGCATGACTTGTCCCCTTCACTAAGCAGGGTCTGCCCTGGTTTGCATATGAATGGGAGACTTGATGTGTGAGCACTGGAAGAGATTCCCCTTAGGGGATGGAGCTGCTCTGGGAAGAGCAGAAGGTTCCAAGTTCCCTCCCTGGCAGCATCTCCAATGGGATAGGGCTGGGCGAGAGACTCCTGCCTGCAACCTTGGAGAAGCCGCTGCCAGTCTGTGTAGACAATACTGAGCTAGATGGACCAAGGGTCCTACTCTGTATATGGCAGCTTCCTGTGTTCCTGTGTTCCTAAAGCTGTCATTTCCTATTTCCACCCTCATGTTCCATATGGGTGCCGGGGAACAGAAGGTCTATGAAACTGTCTTGAAGAATTTTTTCTAGTCTGAATGGGAATCCTTTGTGATAATTTCTAAATCCATTTGGAACAGCACTTTAAGCAAATCTGGTGACATCATTGGTATAAGTGAGCTAGTACCAGTATGGCCACAAAGGATATTGTCCAGTAGGCCTGTGCATGGGTGCAAATGTCAATATCGGGTCTGACCCGATCTAATCCAAGGCTCAACTTGTAAAATAATATTTTCCTGCATTATTTACAACTAGTATTTTGAAGCCTGTTATAATAACGGGCCCTAGCCTTTTCCTCTCTCCTTTATTGGTTTTTTTTAAAAAAATACTGCCGCCGCCGTTGCCGCCGAAGTCGCACCCTCCCTCTCTCCCTCCCTCCCAACTTTCGTAACCACCTCTTGCGTCCTTTCCGCCTAAAGCGCCAGTTCGGGCAGAGCCTTTGCAGAGGGAGGAGCACTGCTTGTGAGCTCCTCTCTCCCTCTTCAGTTGAGGTCTGTCTTTCCTCCACTGTCACGGGCCGGGGTAAGGTGGTTACGAAAGTTGGGAGGGAGGGAGCGACTTTGGCGGCAATGGCGGCGGCAGCGGCCTCCGCTCGCCCCCAGGCCCGGCCTCCGTCTCCCTGGGCCGGTCTGGACCCTGCCGCCATTCCCCCTCCCGCCACCCATCGCAGCCGGGCTGGCCACCCACGGCTCCGGCAGGCCTGCCACCCACCGCCGCCGCGGCCCCGGCGGACCCGCCACCCACCGCCGCCGCCCACGGCTGCGGCCGGGCCCTCCGCTGCCCGGGGCCTCTGCCTTGTCGCCGCGGCTCATCATGGCCTTGTCGCCGCGGCTCATCATGGCCGCCGGGTGTTGGCGGTCGTGTCTTCCTCGGACTCCGCGCATGCTCAGAACAGTCCAGGGAGGCACGGACACACGCTTGGTGTCCGTCCACGGACGGACACCAAGCGTTTTATTAGAGAGGATACGAGAGAATATTTTTATTTTGGAGAATTATTCTATCCATTCTATTAAATGTATCAAAGAATGTTATTTTATAAGTTTAAATCCAACCCTGCAAATGTCGGTTTGGGGTCCTTTGAATCCTTCTGAATGTTGGGGTCAGAATTCGGATCGGAGTTTGGATCAGGGTCAGAATCGGACCAACCTTAAACCTTAAACCAATTTTTAAAAGTAACCAGGATACTCCCTGTGAACCCAGAAGAAAAGTAACCTCACGTCAGAGAATCTTAGAGGAAGTGATGTAACATCAGAGATTTGCGGGAGAAACCTGGAAATGGGCCATGTGAGTGAAAAACGGCCTAAAATTATTTACAAAACTTTTTTAAAAAGAAGAGATATGCAGAGGAAGGCAGGCAGGCAAAGGGCAGAAGATGGGTTCCCCCCATCTTCTGCCCCAGCTAAAGAAAGAGAGAGTTGACTCTTGCTGCCTATTTCCAATTTTACCGATCCGATTTTGCACACCCCCTACTATCCACAATCTAGCCCTATACCAGCTAGGGTGACGAGAGCACCTTTTGAACCCCATGTGGGCTCAAGGCTGCACAACATTGGCCCTCCATCTGATGTGGGACTACAACCCCCATCATCCCAGCCAATAGGTGGAAGCCCATTGTGTTTCTGGGGGTTCAAAACCTCCCCTGTGCTTCTCCATCCCATTCAAAAAGTCCCAATTTATTGCTCCCCCAATTAATTTTTGTTAACCATACATTGAGAAGTCGTGTTCTCTGCTGCATGTGTCAGCAACCCCAGCGGTGGAAATCATGGCTGGGATTCCTGAAAACGTTGTAGGGTTAAAAAAAACCAACAACACGGCTCCCCTGCAAACCGCCCCCCCCCCGACTTTGCACTGGGCCAGGTTCCCTATGTGTAATTCTTGCCTCATTTAAAAAATATGCAAATCCCTCCATGTGGCTCAGGTCTCTAGTCTCCACAAGGTCTTGTACTCGCTCACGATCATCCAAGGAGTGCCTGGTTGTAGGCAGCGGTGGCTTCAGTGGGTAGCAAGGGGTAGAGGCTGCTCCCCCCCAAATACTTCCCACTCCCCCATTCACTCCCCCACCCACCAGACCGGAACTTTACAGCAAAGTGTCAGGCATAGTATATTGTCATAGTATATTGTGCTCCTGTTGCTTGATTTAATGACCCTAAAAGGTCTCCACCGTTTCAAGAAGCCTCGTTCCCTCCCTCCTGTACCCCAGAACACAGTGCAGCTGACCAGGAACAGGCTGCGCAAAACAATTAGCTGGGGCTCCCGTAACGGAGCCGGCGGGTGCTGGGGGGGAGCGGGGGCCGATCGCCCCCCCAGAAGCTCCAGCATGCCCTGCGTGAGCGCGCAGGACATGCTGGAGAGACCCCCGGAGCCGGGAGCCGGCTTTTCGCCTCCCCTCCGGGGGTCTACTCACGAGTAGCTGCGGTGCGGAGCCGTGGTGTGGCTACTCATGATTTTTTTAAAAAGGGGTTTGTGGAGTGCTCGCTCCGCAAACCCAGTTTAAGGGGCGGGGTACTTCGGCGGGTTACCCGCGCAGCCCGGTTGTTCTCGTGATTGTAGAGAATCGGGATTGTAGAAAATGCCTGTAGGGGGTTGTAGGGTCACCCATGCTGCAAATTTCAGCTCGCCAGGGAGTTTGCCACACAGCAGGCTTGACCGTGTGTTTTCTGCAAGGCTTTACTGCAAACTCAGTGCTATTCAAACACCCCGGTGCGAAAAGTGGAGGCTTTTTTTAACCCCAGATATACACTGGGTTGCACTTTGACGAGCAGTGAAAAACCCCAATCGTGTGTGAAGTGCTCCCCGATAACCCGCAGGGACTTTTGGGCAAATCTGCCCAACATGTGAATATGCCTGCTCCATTCCGGAGGAGACGCGGGCTAAAAGCCAGCTGTCAAAAACTTCCGCTACTGATCTCGCCCCCCGTCCCCCCCCCCACCTTTCCTGCCATATGCTCTTGAACAGGAAGAGAAGCCGAGCCCGAGAAGCAGACTGAAGGTTTGGCCTAATCCCAAAAGACAGCATTTTCTAAGAGGACTCCGGCCCATATTCTTCATCAGTTTGAAAATGTCAAACAAGCGTCATGAAGAAGGCAAATAAATAGCCAACGCTGATTACCTTGTTTCTATCAGTATTGAATGTAGAACAAAACTCTCACTCCCCTAATAACGTCCTTTGCCACCGTTTTGCTCCCCCACACCAGTTGTTCTAGAGTCATCCCTGGCTTGGGGATCCTGGTCACTATAGACACTCCAATCACTACACCACACTGGCTTACAGGCTTGCAGTCTCAGCCTGTGTAATGCAACACAGATTCTCATTCTCTCTCTCTCTCCCTCTCCCCCCCTCCTTCATATTTCACGAGGGCTCGTTCTGCTTGCCACTGAGGCTATTCTCACGTGCCACCTAACCAGGGCCGCGGCCAGACTATTTTGCACCCTAGGCGAGGCTAAGTACTTGCACCCCCAACTTGCACCCCGCAGCCTTACACTCTGCGCCCCTCGGAGGTCTGTGCCCTAGGCGGCTGCCTAGTTGGCCTCATGATAGCACCAGCCCTGCTCCTAACCCAGGCTATGGAAGTCCCGCCTGGATTAGGCTGTGCATGAGAACAGCTGGGATTGGGCCCGATCCCAGAGGGGCAGTGCTTCCGTTCCAAGCCCGGCTTTTAACCAAGGTTAAGGGAGGAAGCACTCCCTTAACCCAGGCTTCCTGCTTGTGTGCACGCTTGGGCTGCTTCCAGCCCGGCTGCACACAGTGATGGGTGCCTAGAGCAAGCATCGTGCAGTGCATTGTGGGAGATCCAGAGGCTGGCCTCCAGAGCTCTGTGCTGTGCCATGCAGTGTGGATGGTCTGGGGGTGCTCTCCCCACTCCCAGGAACAGACAAGCGGTTGTGTGTGTGTGTGTGTGTGTGTGTGTGTGTGTGTGTGTGTGTGAGAGTTCAACCAGCCTCCCCTCCGTCCACCCTCCACCCCACCTGCCTGCTCGTGTGAATGACCTCTTTCTCTTCTTCACTATGTAACATCATGCAAGTAGACCGTGTGACCCCCCGATGCTTGCTTACTGTGATACCCTGGAACTATGCGTGCCATCCAATCTGGGAATATGACCGATTTTGTCCAGAAGACCAAAAAAGCACTGGAAAAGAGCCCACGATGCACTTGAAAGGGGCATTGATGGTGACTCCACATGCTGAGCTGCTAATGAAATCCATCTCTCCCCCCCCCCGCCACCCCGCCCGCTGCATTCTCTCTGGCTTGAGCATGGGGCTATTCCCCAGTGCTCTATTTGCAACCTCCTTTCTCAATGCACAAAGGATATCAACAGGAAAAGCAATGCCCTTCTCGGTTACAAAGGGCACGGGAAATGCCAGGTCACAGGGGCTTTTGAGACAAAAGGCATTCTGTGTAGTGCTGAAGTTTGTCATGAAGTCATGAAGAGCTACAAGTCTCTGTACTGAGTAGGGCAGAAGAGCTGCTGGCCAGGATGGACCATGAGTGGGGGCAACCTCTATGCTCAGCCTTCCCATGAGCTGATGGGGGATATTAGCCTAATTGCAGCAAATGTGTGTTAAGTGGATATTTGGGGCACAGAAGTGGGAGGAGAGGCCAGGGGGCTTTTCGTGGGGTGCAAAGCATTCACCCAAAGCCACATTTTTGGCAATTGCTCACTCATTCCCTTTCCCTGCAGCCCATTGCTCCTGAACTCTGATTTTAAAGGTAAAGTATGCCCTCGAGTCGGTGTCAACTCGTGGTGACCACAGAGCTCTGTGGTCGTCTTGGGTAGAATACTGGAGGGGTTGACCATTGCCTCCTCCAACACAGGATGAGATGATGCTACCTTTCAGCATCTTCCTCTATCGCTGCTGCCTGATAGAGGTGTCTCCCATAGTCTAGGAAACATACCAGCGGGGATTCGAACCAGCAACCTCTGGCTTGCTAGTCAAGTCATTTCCCCACTGTGCTATTAGGTGGCTGGATTCTGATTTTACAAGGAAGATTTTCCGCAATTGGTTCTGAAACTTGAGCCGGCATAAATTATTTACTTCTTTACTTATTGGTTTATATTTAGAATATTTGCACAACTGCCCAGAGATGTGAGCTTGGGATGGCGTTCAAATATACTAAATATGAAATAAGTAAGTAAATAGAGGGCACTATTTGCTTGCTTGCTTGTTTGTTTATATGTTGTGTGTGTTTTAATGTCATGTTTTAATGTGTTGTAAGCTGCCCAGAGAACATTTTTTATGGTGTGGCTAACAAATAAAATTGTTGATTGATTGATTAATTATTCGTTGTTGTAGTTGTTGTAGTAGTATATTTGTGCACTGCCTTAAACTCATGACCCTCGGCATTTTACAACAAACATAAAACAAATTCAAACAGGAATTCAAACACTAAAATAGTTTACAACTTCAATTCTAGTTAAAAAGTGTGGGTGAATTTGCCTCCGCTTTCTGTTCCATTGTCTTGGCTTGCCTTCCCCTCTGTCTATATTACTTATCCACAAAGTGAAAACATGACAAAGAAGTAAGAGCCAGTGTGGTGTAGTAGTTGAGCGTTGGACTAGGAATAGCGAGACCCAAGTTCGACTCCCCATTCAGCCATGAGACTTGCTGGGTGACTCTGGGCCAGTCATGTATCTCTCAGCCTAACCTACTTCACAGGGTTGTTGTGAGGAGAAACTTAACTATGTACACTGCTCTGGGCTTCTTGGAGGAAGAGCAGAAATATAAATGTAAAAATAAATAAATAAATAAACGGAATTGAATCGGTTCCGACCTCAAACCGAACTGGTTCGAAGGTTCGATTTCAATCCGGCTCCCATCCCTTCCAGGCCACTCCTTCTCCTGGCCTCTATGGCCAAGATTGCTGCTGACAGCCCAGTTAGAGCTGCCAGAAGCAGCCAGTGTGTCCACACGACCAAGCAGTGGTGCGCGTGTGTCCTCTTATCTTAGCCGGGGTTGAAAACCAGGGCTACTCTGTGGTGGAGTGCCGGGATTGGGAGCGATCCCAGCACTGCACATGACCAGTTCTAGCCTGGCATAGCCCTGCTCTATCCCTGTAGGGCTGGTCTTGTGAACGACCTCAATGTATAGCAAAATTCTCACTCCCCTAGTAATAATATTCACCACCCTTTTGCTCCCTCATTGTCCTAAAGTCGCCCTCGAGCCCAGGTTTTTTTGGAACACCAAAGATTCATTATTAACTTCATTATTTATTTATCCATCCGATTTCTATACCGCCCTTCCAAAATGGCCCAGGGCGGTTTATATTAAAATCTTGGGAGGAATTCAGATGAGGAGCATTTTTTCAAAGCATCTCTAGTTTTCCTTTGCTGTGTTTCTTGGCAAATTTCTAATCCTTTCACCTTGATATTTGCTATGATGCCTTCCAGTTCATTCCCTCCCCCGCCCCCACTATGGGTAGACCTTGAAATTTTTTGTCACTGAAGGATCTTCTTGTGCTTCCACCTTCACCCAGAGAGGGGAGACAATGCCAGTGTAATAAAGTGTGGCCTTTTCGCCTGCAAAATGCCCTCGCTTCAGAAAGCCAAAGTATGAAAGTTTGCTCGTTCAATGGCTTCGGGCATCCCAGCAGAAAAAAAACATATCCACGAGAGCAGCCGGAGTGACTTGTGCAATAAACCAGAGTTTAAGAACATGTAGGCAAGAAAATTAGAGTTGATGAGAACCAAAGAGCCCCGAAGCTTGGCTGCGTGGCAGAAAACTCATATATTCCAGCACTGGCACAAGCTCATTAGCTCTTAAAGGGCTGGGAGCCTTGAAAACCCCATTTCTTTTCAGCATTTCTGCATGGAGTGCTTAACTGTCAGAGGAAACAAGTAAACAAACAATCTTTGATTTCCACAGCAAGACATTTCAGAAAAATGGGTTTTAAGCCTGAAAGTAAGTGCAGGAAAGCAATGCATTTATTTAGTAGTTACAGAATGTAATATTAGGATTTAATCCTTCCCACGCTATTACATCTTCTGTCTGATAAAAGGGATCATTGGAACATAGGAAGCTGCCTTATACCAATTCAACTGTTGGTCCATCAAAGCAGACCAACAACCCAACCCGCCCCCACACTGCATCTGCCCCACTATAACTCAACGGAGCGGAATGTTTGTGAACTCAGGAGGCACTTAACAGATAACCAGGTGGGCAGACCGAATTGAGCACAGTGGTGAGGAGAGGGCAAGGAGGTCTTGAACAAACAGAATGGGACATTTTTCAGTTTGAAAAATACTCCCTCAAGGCAGTCACAGCCCTTGCTGCTTCTGAGGGGGAAAGAGGCCTAAAGCTCTTCAATTTTCTCTCCAGTCATTCCACATATCTATGTATCTGAGTAATTATCTCACCCACAAATAACATAAAAACAACTATATGTGTGTCAGTTCTCCTGAGGTATAGGGGGAGCTTGTGCACTAAATCTTTCAATCCACTGATCATTGTCTGTGCACATGTGCACACACAATATCCACCATTTTTTTCCATTCTAGAAATATACTGCAATATTTTGTTGAGGATTTATACTAGCTTCTATGAAACTTAGACAAGACTGGAAAAATTTCTGAGTGTGTGCATTTAATAGGCCTGTGCAAAGACCTAAAAGTCCCACTCAGGTCCCACCCGATCTTTTCCGATGCTGCAAATGTCGGTTTGGGGTCTTTTGGATCCCCCCCCAAATCGGAGTTGGAGTTGGGATTGGATCGGGGTTGGGGTCGGCGTCAGAGTAAGGGGGAAATTATTTTTTTAAGTAGCTGCAGTACTCACTCTGAAACCAGGGAAGATGGCATCGGGTGAGCAGTTCTCTTGAAGCTCTCCCATGATCTTTAAGCTGGAAACAGCAGCACAGAGGTGGATTGGATATGGTCTCCCCTCCCTCCCCTTCTCCACTTTCTTCTTCACAAATAATTAGTCATTTGGATAGAGACCGGGCAACTGCTGATCACTCTCATGATAATGGGGCATAAACGAAGATGGAAAAAGCCCCAAGTGTGAGAAAGAAAGGGCTCCGAAGCAACGGCGGATTGACAACCTTCTGAATCTGAGAAACTTCGTGAGTGGTTTGGATTATGCCTTACTAGGCACTCTGAAACGAGAAGGAATGTAACACAAACACACCAGAGAGTCACAGAACGACAGAGAATCCAACAGGAAGTGATATAACATCAGAGAATTGCCAAAATAATAATAATTAATAATAATAAAAAATAAAAACAAAAAACAAAACAAAACTCAACACTCCATTTTTTCCAGGAAGGAGTCAGAAAAGTCCAACTCAAACAGTGGTGTTTAAATTTGGGTCTATAAATTAATTAATAACTAGTTAATTAATTACATTCATTTATTCAATCGATATAACACCCTTCCTAAAGTGGCTCAGGGCGGTTTACATTAAAATAAATAAATAACAAAACAATTAAAATTTCTTAAAAACCCACTTAAACCAGATTAAAATTTAAATTTAAACTAGATATCATTAAAAGCCAGGCTAAAAAGATTGGGCTCTAAGGATCTCCTGAAGGCCTCCAATGAAGATAATCCTCATATATCCATAGGGAGCATGTTCCACAACCCAGAGGTGACAACTGGGAAGACCCAATCCCAGGTTGCCACCAGATGAACTGGTGGCTAGGAATGTGTAAGAACCCGGAGACAGAACCCTCCTTATGATCTAAAAGAGCAGTGCAGATCTTGTAGAGAAAGGCACTCTTTCAGTTAACCCAGACCTAAGAATTCAGGGCTTTAAAAGTAATAACCAGCACTTTGTTCTTTGCCTGGAAAAATATTGACAGTCAATGCAACTGTTTAAGAACAGGCATAATGTGGTTTCTCTGGGATACCCCAATCTGGCTGCCGCATTTTGAACTAACTGAAGTTTCCGAACTACGTACAAAGGCAGCCCTACATAGAGCGCATTGCAGTAGTCCAGCCTGGAAGTTACCAGCAGCTGTACCACTGTTTTTAGGTCATTCTCCTCAAGGAACAGGTGGAGTTGTCAAATCAATCACAGCTGGTAAAAGGCGCTCTTGGCCACAGCCTCCACCAGAGTGAGACCCAGATCCAAGAGCACTCCCAAGCTACAATCCAAGAGCACTCCCAAGCTATAAACCAAGTTCACTCTGGGGGAGTGAACCTCATCCACAACAGGAAGTTCTATCTCATCTTGCAGATTATGAACCCCATCTTGCTTGGATTCAGCTTCAGTTTATTATCCCTCATCCAGCCCATTATTGCCTGTAGTAACATCTTAAAACAAGGTGGCATCCTGCCCTCCTCAGGGAGGTATTAATAATATCAACTAGGCCAGCTCCAACAACCTTGCAAGATGAAAATTAGCCATGTTGGGTAAGGGATCCATGTTGGGTAAGGGAACAAAACAGGTTGTACCTCTCCAAGCATCTTGTCCAGATCCTCAGGAGTCATGAATTAAAACTGATCTTCTCCAATATTGCAAGAAGAGATTGCTGGACACTTCCCTAACTGGCCCTGCAGAAATATTTTTGTCTAGATCAGCCCAAATGCAAGAGATTTTATCTGCAAAGAACTCATTACATGCATCAGTGAAACATTATTTCCAGAAACAGATTTGAAACAGAAGGGGCTTGAGTTTCTGTATGTATTGCATCTGCAAGTTCTTGTCCAGCAGATCAGTTCTGGATTCTTAGTGGTTTAAGAATCCAGAACTGATCTGCTGGACAAAAACTTGCAGATGCAATACATACAGAATAAAATCGCTTCCTTGCTGCACATATTGTTGGACTTTCTCCAAACCCCTTCAATTAGGGGGTTCTGATTTTACTGATCCAACTTTGCACAAGCCTAGCATTTAACATTTCCTTGAAAGAAACACTGAGAATTACAATCTGCATTCTACTGCATTTGCAACAAAGGAATTTAAGCTGCCAAAAACCCCCACAAAAAAACCCAGACAGTTAAAAAAAATTATATTGAACATCAAACAGCAACTTGCAAGATTGTCTAGTTGCTTTTCTGGCATGAAAAAAAGGTGTTCCAAACAAAGGCAGAGAAATCTACAACACCAGCAGCATTCTCCCTCCTTTATTTATGGGACAATTGCAATGATTTACCAGCAATGATCAGAAATATATTTATGCAGTGGAAATTCCTGTCCATATTTCAAGTGGTTCGCCTCCTTTATAGAGGTTCTGTTGTCGCTTGTCCTTGCAGCTCTGCTTTTCATAGTTTTCTTTGCCCTGAAAGCTGCTTACAATACAGTTCCCAAGGAAATACGGCAGATTCTGTGTCTTCAGATTTCACCATAGATTTGGGAGTTCAAAAATCAGAGATGTTACAGAGCTGTAACAGAGCTGTAACAGAAAGGAACATAAACTATGGCAAAAGAAATGGCAGGAGACAATGGGGCTATTAACACGATTGAAGAAAATTGGGCTAGCCTCTGCTAGCCCGATTGTCTTCAGTCATAAGAAACACTGGGCTTGCAGCCGAGCCCGGTGGTTCTTGAGCGGCTAACCTGTTCAAGTAGCCCACCCCTTAGCCCAGGTTTGCGGAGCGAGCGCTCCGCAAACCTGGGTTGTTGGATCGTGAGTAGCTGCAGCGTGGCTCCACGCTGTGGCTACTCACTAGGAGACCCCCGGAGGGGAGGCAAAAAGCCGTCTCCTGGCTCCGGGGGTCTTTCCAGCATGCCCTGCACGCTTTTGGGGCAAGCTTGCGGGGGGCAATTGGAGCCCACAATTGTGTGGGTGGCCAATCTGGCTGCCCAGGGCTCCCTCCCCGCTTGAGAGCGGGCTTAGCCCGCTTTTTGCGCTCACCGCCCCAAACCGTGTCTCATGGATCATGAGACCCAGTCCAATAAGGGATGCAAAAAGAGAGCTTGAGGAATACATAGCTAGAAATGTCAAGGGGAATAATTAAATCTTCTTTAAATATATCAGAAGCAGAAAGCCTGCCAGGGAGGTGGTTGGACCCTTAGATGATGAGGCCATGGAAGGGGTTATTAAGGATGATACGGAGATTGCAGGGAAGCTGAATGAGTTCTTTGCATCTGTCTTCATGGCAGAGAATACTGACCATATACCCTCTCCAGAATTGAGCTTCTCAGGCTTGAAGAACTGGGCCAATTTGAGATGATGAGAGAGGATATTCTAAACTGTATTGAAAAACTAAAAATTATCAAATCGGCAGGGCCAGATGGCATCCACCCAACAGTTCTGAAGGGACTCAAATGAGAAAATAGCTTATCTCCTAGCGAAAATATGAAACTTGTTCCCAAAATCAGGCTCTGTACCAGCGGACTGGAAAGTAACTGATTTAACTACAATTTTCAAAAAGGAATCTAGGGGGCATCTGGAAAACTACAGGCCAGTTAGCTTAACTTCTGTGCTGGGTAAATTGATGGAAAACAGACTTAAGGACAAAATTGTTAAGCATATAGAAGAACAGGACTTGCGAAAGGAGAACCAGCATGACTTCCGCAAGAGAAAGTCTTGCCTCACTATGCTTTTGGAGTTCTTTGGGAATGTCAACAGGCATGTGGACGAAGGTGATCCAGTTGATGTAGTATACTTGGACTTCAAGACAGCTTTTGACAAAGTTTCCCACCAAAGGCTTTTGAGTATACTTAGCAGTCATGGAATAAGGGGACCAGTTCATGTATGGATCAGTACCTGGCTGAAGGTCAAGAAACAGAAAGTAGGAATAAATGGAGTTTTCAAAATGGAGGGAAGTAAGAAGTGGGGTTCTCGAGTTATCGGTAGTGGGATCAGTGCTCTTTAAGTTGTTCATAAATTATCTGTAAGTTTGGGTAAGCAGGGAAGAGGTCAAATTTGCAGATGAAACTAAGTTATTTAGGGTAGTGAAATCCACAACAGGTTGTGAGGAGTTCCCAAAGGATCTCTCCAAACTGGCCGAGGGGGAAACAAAATGGCAGATGTAATTCAGTGTTAGCAAGTATAGAGTGATGCATATTGGGGCAGAAAAAATTCACATATGCAATGAAGGGGTCTGAGCTGTCAGTGACAGATCAGGAGAGAGACCTTGCAGTCATGGTGGACAGCTCATTGAAAGTGTCAACTCAGTGCGTGTCGTGACAGCGTTGAGAAAGGCAAATTCCATGCTAGGGATCATTAGGAAGGGGATTGAAAATAAAAATTCTAATATTATAATGCCCTTATGTAAATCTATGGTGCGGCCACATCTGGAGTACTGCGTACGGTTCTGGTCACTGTGTCTTAAAAAGGACATTGTAGAAATGAAGAAGGTGCAGAAGAGGTCAACCAAGATGATCAGGGGCCTGGAGCAGCTTCCTTATGAGGCTAGGCTAGGTCATCTGTGGCTTTTTAATTTGGAAAAGAGCAAAACAGCTACTGGGAAGCATGATAGAAGTTTATAAAATTATTCATGGAGTTGAGAGAGCAGAGAGAGAGAACTTTATCTCCCTCTCTCACAACACTAGAAACAGGGGTCATCTCAGGAAACTGATTGGCAAGAAATTTAGGACCAAAAAGCAGAAGTACTTTTTCATGCAGTGCATAATTAATCTATGGAATTATTTGTTGCAGGATATGCTGATGGCCACTCACTTGAAAGGCTTTGAACCAGGCTTAGACAAATTCATGGAGACAGGTCTATCAATGGCTACTGGTCTGGTGGATATAGGCCAGTCTCAGAGGCAAGGTGCTTCTCAGAAGTATCTGGTGCGCCACTGTGTGAAACATGATGCTTGGCTATATAGGCCTTCGGCCTGATCCAGCAGGGCTGTTCTTATGTATATCTAGCTAAGAAAAATGAGTTCCCAGGGATTGGTAATGCTTGCCTTGAGCACAAGGTGATCATTAGGACCCTTTAATTCTTCTTAAGCTCGGATTTTTATGAGTTTCATGGGAGAGATTAATTAAACTTGGATTTTCATTGATTTTTTGGGTAGGATTGATCAAATTTGATTTTTCATGAGTTTTGTGAGATAGATTTTCATGGGTTTCATGAGAGGAACTCACAATGCTCAATTCAAATACCAGGTAAGCATTTAGGACCCCTGAATTCTTCTTCAGCTTGGATTTTCATTGTTTCATGAGAAGGATTAATTAAGCTTGGATTTTCATGTGTTTAAAGGGAGGGACTCATAATTCTCACCTCAAACACCAGGTTAGCCTTAGGAGGACCCCTCATAGGAACACAGGAACATAGGAAGCTGGCATATACTGAGTCAGACCATTGGTCTATCTAGCTCAGTATTGTATTCACAGACAGGCAGTGGCTTCTCCAAGGTTGCAGGCAGGAATCTCTCTTAGCCCTATCTTGGAAAAGCCAGAGAGGGAACTTGAAACCTAGATGCTCTTCCCAGAGCGGCTCCATCCCCTAAGGGGAGTATCAGAGTGCTCACACTCCTAGTCTCCCGTTCATATGCAACTAGGGCAGACCCTGCTTAGCTAAGGGGACCAGTCATGCTTGCTACCACAAGACCAGCTCTCCTCTCAATTCTTCTTCAACTTGGATTTTCTTTTTCTTTTTTTGAGAGGGATTAATTAAGCTTGGATTTTCATGAGTTTGATGGGAAGGAGGGTATTTCTATGAGTTTTGTGGAAGGTAGGGACTGAGTGGAGTAAGGACTGGGCTTGAAATCAATTCAGGTCAGATCAGGTATCAGCCTGAGCTAGGTGGACCAAGGGTCTGACTCGGTATAAGGCAGTTTTCTAGGTTCTCTGATAAGCCAAATAAATTGTGCAATACATAGAGATGTCGTCATCACCTGCACAGGCGACAGTCTTCTGTGTTTGATGTTGCCAAGAGTACGTTCCCTGGTAGAGAATATTGCTGTTGTTCTCTTCTTGAACAAGGTGCAAACCAGGTCCTAAGCTTGGTTTTCTTGGAAGGTTGAAAGGTAAAACTTAATTGGAGCTGAAATGAGTGGAACCTTCATGTTCAGAAAATCTACCTGTGAACATGGAATATCCAAGGCAAAGTGTGGAGGAATGGGTTATTGCTTTCATGCTCTGGGGCTATCAAAAGGCATCTGAGGGGCCACTGTTGGAAGGCGGATGGACCTACCTTGCTCATAAAAGCATAGGAAGCTGCCTTATATGGAGTCAGACCATTGGTCCATCTAGCTCAGAATCATCTACATTGACTGGCAGCAGCTCTCCAAGGTTTCAGGCTCAGGGGTCTTTCCCAGCCCTCTCTGGAGAGGCTGGCAGGGATTGAACCTGGGAGCTTCGGCGTGCAAAAAAAGATGAATTCCCACTGAACTACAACCCCATCCTTATCTATCCAGTGAGGGTCTTGGTTGTATACAGGATTGCATAAATTCTTGGCTGACAGTTTGATAAACAACTTCTAAATATGATATTTCAAAGGAGCTTCCATGTTTGGAGGCAATATAGGAACAGTGGACGCTGCCTTCTACTGGGTCAGACCCTTGTTCTATCTAGCTCAGTATTGTCTACCCAGACTGGCTGCAGCTTCTCCAAGGTTGCAGGCAGGAGTCTCTCTCAGCCTTATCTCGGAGATGATGCCAGGGAGGGAACTTGGAACCTTCTGCATGCAAGCAGGTAGGTGCTCTTGCCAGAGCAGCAGCATCCTTTAAGGGGAATGTCTTACAGTGCGCACACATGTAATTTCCCATTCCTATGCAAACCAGGGCAGACCCTGCTTAGCAACAGGGGGAAATCATGCTTGTGACACAAGACCAGCTCTCCTCCCAGAATATACTTCAGTCCACTGGAAGAACAAAGAGTGGGTGAGGGGGTGTTGCCTTCAAGCCTTTTTTTTCTGAGCTTCCCAGAGGGAGGTGGTTGCTCTGTATAGGAAACAAGATGGTGGACCAGATGGGTCCTCATCAACCTCATTCACTTGGTCTTCCATTATGTTCTTTGGAAGCTTTATATAAATTTAAGTGGGATAGTTCTGTCCAGTCCTATTAGCCAAGATCGTTCAACTAAATGGATCCTCCAGGTTCAGATGCAGTATACCTCCAAATACTCAGGACAAACCTCAGAGGAAGGCTGCTTCCTCCCTGCCCTTCTGGTGAGCTTCTCAGAATGAATACCTCCCACCAATGGAAATAGAATATTACTGTATTTATTTACCCTAATCGAAGGCGACTTAATTTAAGATGACCCCCTTAAATAGCAGAGGTTAAATACAGGTTGTACTTGCATTTAGAGCAAGCAGAGCATTACAGCCAGCATGGTGTAGTGTTTAGAGTGCTGGACTAGGGCTGGGGAGACCCGAGTTCAAATCCCCATTCAGTCATGAGACTAGCTAGGTGACTCTGGGCCAGTCACTTCTCTCTCAGCCTAGCCTGAAAGAGAAACTTAAGTATGTAGTACACTGCTCTGGGTTCCTTGGAGGAAGAGCAGGATATAAATGTAATAAATAATAATAATAGAAAAATCCAAAACAAACAGCAAGTGCCGCCTTTGTAAAGAAGCAGATGAAACAGTGGACCACCTAATCAGCTGTTGTAAAAAGATCGCACAGACTGACTACAAACAAAGGCATGACAAGGTAGCAGGGATGATACACTGGAACATCTGCAAAAAATACAAGCTACCTGTAGCCAAAAATTGGTGGGACCATAAAATGGAAAAAGTTGAAGAAAATGAAGATGTAAAAATATTATGGGACTTCCGACTAGAAACAGACAAACATCTGCCACACAACACACCAGATATAACTGTAGTCGAGAAGAAAGAAAAACAAGTCAAAATAATCGACATAGCACTACCAGGGGATAGCAGAATAGAAGAAAAAGAAAGAGAAAAAATCACCAAATACAAAGATCTACAAATTGAAATTGAAAGGCTGTGGCAGAAGAAGACCGAAATAATCCCCGTGGTAACTGGTGCCCTGGGTGCAGTTCCAAAAGACCTTGAAGAGCACCTCAACACCATCGGGGCCACAGAAGTCACCATCAGCCAATTACAAAAATCAGCTTTACTGGGAACAGCCTATATTCTGCAACGATATCTATAACAGCAACAACATTGACAATAAAATTCTGGCATCCCAGGTCCTTAGGAAGGACTCGATGTCTGGATAAAACAAACCACTCAGTAACACCTGTCTGACTGCGTAAAATAATAATAATTTACTTGAAAGGAACAGGACTATGAATTTAAGATAACCTCCAGATTTCTAATTTAAAAAAAAAAAAAATCTTGGGAAAAACCTAGTCTTGGATTCAGATAAATACAGTAGATTATTTGGCCCTTCAGTCTAATCCAGGCTCCAGCAAAGCAATTCTTATGCTTCATGGTCCAACCCACTGGTCTTTCCTGGAGGCCTGTATCGAAAAGCAAAAGCAGTTGTATTAAACCATTTTTGAAAATGGTTCCCCAAACCGACAGCATCCATCTGCCCCTCTATTAATAGCCTGGGCAATCCATGGGTGCAACTCCTTGGAGGAAGAAGGTCATAGATATTATTTATCTCTCTAGACCTCAAGGGCTGTCTGGTTTATTTCAAGACCATCCTGAGACCTCGGACAAGGGATGTCTTGTTAGCATTATGTATTGCTCTTTTCGGCACAGAGATATATCTGTTTGCGTGGACAGAATCCCCAATGGATGCTGCTTAGCTCTGGGCAAAACCCACACAGGGGCTTAATGTTTTCCTGGCCCCAAACAGCAGATTTCAGGGGCAAGTGTAAACCAGCTTGAGTTCTTGGTGGTGTGGTTTTGGCCGCCGTGCCGACAATATGGTTATTTCCACCCACTGCCTTTCAGCTTAAGGTCCTAGACATTCTGGTATATGTGTGCCTTTGTTGCGGCCCAGGGCAGCTGAACTGGAGAGTGAGAGATTTAGGGAAATCCCATCCTCATGTGTGCTCACATTCAAAGTTATTTATCATGTTTTCCATCAGCAGCGTAGGGCAACACAGTCATTTTTAGATCCCAGGAGTTCAGCCTATAATGTAGCAATTTTCCATATCGCTTGTTACAGGATGTCAACATTGCATTGCAACGAAATGAATTTTTTTAAAAAAATCCAAACCCAGCCTGCTGATGTTAAAGCCCAATTTTCACAAATCTGATTTCCACCCCCTAGGTTTACATACGCATATAAAATGACAACCTTCTAGAATAAAAACAACAACCACCCCAAAACCAAATGATCACAATGTTATAAAACTTAGGGTTTGGATATGTATTCAGGCTGTCAGTGTGTTAGCTTGTTCCTCCCATTACCACCTCCAAGTATTTTATCTGCTAACTTAGACACCTGCTAACTTGGCAAAGGGGCACCTTTTAACGTGGTGATTCTCTTTATTTAGCAGGGGGAGAGCAACTGGCCATATCCACCCCCAGCACAGGACCTCTAGTGACTGTTGCTGGTGTTGATCTTGTGTTTCTTTTTAGATTGTGAGCCCTTTGGGGACAGGGATTGATTGAACCTCCCCGCGCCACACTGACACATGATCGGTTAACCCCCTTTTTGGGTGCTCCTGTGCTCGAAACCCGGGTTGGGTTGCTTCTGAAGCTCCCGTTCGATCTCACGGCCAGCCGAAACCCAGCTGGGCTCCGGTTTCGGCTGGTCATGAGAATAGCCTTCATGTCTCTTAATCTGGCCTCTGAATCTTTCAAAGCAACCTCATTTGTTTTGGGAGCGCACAGGTCTGGGTGTGACGGACACGGATCTCGCCCTCTGCGTGGCCCACAGCTGTAAGCAGGCCAGCCATTTGCGACGCTGCGTTGAGGGTCGTCAGGTCAGGAATCGATTCCTCTCAGCCACGCGTGGAGTACAGTGTTCTGGTGTATTAAGCACATTAGCTGGCAGTGTCTTATCGACTTTTATATTATAAATGTTTCCAATTAATCACCTGCAACGGAAACCCTTCAGGGCGTTTATGGTTCATCTTCCACCAAGGAGGGAGGTAATGATTCGGTTGGGTAGGGAAAAAGAAAGCCTTGCTTGCTAGACAGGCCTGCGAGACGTAATTTCTAGGCTCTCAGGGAAGCCCAGGTAGAGTAAAGTGAAGTGTGCCCTCGAGTCGGTGTCGACTCGTGGCGCCCACAGAGCCCTTTGGTAGAATACAGGAGGGGTTGGCCATTGCCTCCTCCCACGCAGTATGTGATGATGCCTTTCAGCATCTTCCTCGATCGCTGCTGCCCGATATAGGTGTTTCCCATAGTCTGGGAAACAGACCAGCGGGGATTCGAACCGGCAACCTCTGGCTTGCTAGTCAAGTCATTTCCTGCTGAGCCCAGGTAGTTGCTGCTTAACACTTTGGGCTCTGCTAAGAGCCACAGAATTACCGGCCTTCTGAGGGGACTGTCCGTTGTTCCTCTGTATGAGTCACTCTTCTAGGTTTTTCTCTTTCTAATCAGGGCCATGCCCAGGACAGTGAATCCTGCAGAAACACAGAGAGGGGGGGGGCAGGCAATTCTGACTTTTCATATGCAAGAAGGTCACACTTTGGGGTGTGAGCAGAGTGTGTCTCCACATTCCATTAAGGTGGGGGGGGAGGTATGCCTCAACTTTGGAAATGTGTGTGGGGAAAATATGGTTATTAATCATGTACTCAAATCACAACTTTAATATGGCCAATGACCAGCTTCTTGTAGTAAATACAATTACAGGAGCAAGTTAATCATGGAGGCTATTCTCACGATGGGGGAAAATCGGGCTGGCGGGGGCTAGCCCGATTTTCTCCCGTCGTGAGAACCACCGGGCTCAGCTGCGAGCCTGGTGGTTCTTTGGCAGGTCACCCGCTTAAATAACCCTCCCCTAAGCCCAGGTCAGCGGAGCAAGCACTCCGCTAACCCGGGCTCTACGATCGTGAGTTGCTCTGCACTGCGGCAACTCACGAGCAGACCCCCGACCGGGAGGCTGAAAAGCAGCCTCCTGGCTCGGCGGGGGCCCTCTCCAGCATGCCCCACGTGCTTGCGTGGCCCCCAATCCCCCTAGCTCCCGCCAGCTCTGTAACGGTAGTCGTGTGGTCAGCCGGTTCGGCTGCCCGGAGCAGACCGCTGGGTCGTCTGCGGGGAGAGTGGGCTAAGCTAACCCTCTCCAGGCAGCTCCCACTGATCGTGGGAACCGCCTCATTGTCCCCCCCCCTTTTTTTTTTTGCTGCATGAGATTGCTTACAGCCCAGGCTCTTGGTCTCAGTGGTGGAGTTCTCCAAGAGAGAAGAAAATGCTTTCCCCCCCTCCTACAGTTTAACCCACAGTGACACGCTTTATAGATCAGTCCTGTTATCTGATAAAAGCTGTGCAATTGGAGTCCATCAAGTGTAGAAGTGCAGGATTGGGGGAGAGCTTTTTCTCGTAATGGCCAAGCCTCCTGCTATTCCGTACAGAATAGGAGGGAGGAGAAACAGAGGGGCTCCTTCGCTTCGGTTGCATCTGTCACCTGACAGGCCTTTTATTTCCGGCTTGTATGCGTTAGGGGTTTTTCCTTAAAAGGTCTCCCAGGCGGTTCCCAGTAAAAAGCAACCAACTTCAATTATCCATCGGATTTTAACGAGAAACACATACTAAAAAATCAGACAGACATATGCAGCAGGCAGCAGTCAATACAAACATTGAGAAAATCAGATAAAAACAGTTGAAGCTCCTTCCTTCCTCTCAAAACCCCTTTTATCTCCCCACTCCTGGCCTGCGGGGAAAGGTTGAAACATCCCTCCCTCCCTTTGCTGCTCCAGTTCAGAGCTGCTGCTCTACATGGTTATATTAATGTTTTTAAATGAGCAGGGGGACTTAAAGAAGGCTTAATTCTTTCCCACCAGGATGTTGCTAGGATGGAATCCACACCCCCAGCTGTTTTTCCACCCACAGAAGAAAAGATACTAGGGCAGTTGACTCCTGCTCATCAACTGGGCAGGAGATGGGTCCTACCCAGTTTCAGGTCTGCCTTGCACGTTCGATAAAAGCAAAGCAGAAGGTGGGGAGCTTGATCATGAGCTGAGGAGGGCAGGTCTTTCAGTGGCTATTAGTTTGATGGCTATTGGCCACTTCCAGCTTCAGAGGTAGGATGCCTCTAAATACCTTCATCTCCTGGTTGTGTGGCCTCCCAGAGGCATCTGGTGGGCCACTGTGGGGAACAGGAGGCTGGACAAGATGGGCCTCCTTGGGCCTGATCCAGCAGGGCTGTTCTTATCTCTGTATGATCCCAACCACAGACCCCTGAGTAGGATGGGGCTGACTCAAAAGTTGATTCAAGTTGGCGGACGTGTGGCTGTTTGAGGTGCGAGTGGGCTAACTGGTGGACTGTCCAACTGATTGGAGCCAAATTTTGGTACAGTTGTAGTGAGTGACCCACAGGGACTCCTCAATGGTGTAGTTTGTGATGATGCCATCCACCCTGATTCAAGATGGTGGGCGCATGTGGCCCAACTGGTGAACCACCGAACTGATCGGAACCAAATTAGCTACATCTGTAGGGACACATAGGGACACCTCGATGGTGCAGTTTGTGATGATGTCATCCACCCTGATTCAAGGTGGTGGATATGTAAACATTTGAGGCACAAGTGTGCTAACTTGTGCAGGCCTGAACTGGGCCTATCTGCTCTGGTGGGGGTGGAGGCAGTCCCCACGGTCACCCCTGCCCACCGCAGCAGTCACCACAGCCACTGCCACCACCACAGCCACCAGTGGTGGCAACTTTAAGGTAAAATGGAACTCCCCTACCACCCCAACTTTCTTTAGCTAAACACCCTCGTCCCCACTTTCCCTTTTCTTATAAAAGGGGATCCTTACCAGATTCCCCTTCCCAGTATGGCTTCGAACCCTCCTGTACTGGGCTCAGTTCAAACCAAATTGGGTCCGATTCGAGTGTGCTCAAACTGGACCGGACCCAGTTCAGCTCGACTCTGGTTCGATTTGAGCTGAACCGGATTTTCCAGTTTTGTGCCCACTCTTAAAGGTGGTGGTGGTGGGAGCTTGCTTGTCTGTCAAGCCCCAGCTGGGTAGGACAAGAATGCCCTACCCAGATTTCGTTCCCAGCTTTGGAACAAGGTAGGAGCAAAAACCTTCCTACCCAGCTGGCCCTCCAACCTTGCTTTGATTAACACATGATCAAAAGCCGGGAGCGCACACAACTCCCAAACGAAGGCAGAAGAAGCCCCCTACCCTAACAATGATGGTGTGGACAGCCCTAATGTGTAATCTTTGGTGGAACTTGTAAATCCTTCAAGGACTGGTCTGGAACATACATTTTTCTTTGCCCAAGATCACTTTTCTTATGCAGCAAGGCTACAACACCTGGGGTTTTTTAGTTTAGAAAAAAAGACGACTGCAGGGACACATGAGAGAGGTCTATAAAATCATGCATGGTGTGGAGAAAGTGGATAGAGAGAAATTATTCTCCTTCTCACAACACACTAGAACCAGGGGTCATCCCATGAAATTGATTGCCAGGAAATTTAGGACCAGCAAACAGAAGTATTTCTTCACACAACGCATAATCAACTTGTGGAATTCTCTGCCACAAGATGTGGTGACAACCAACAACCTGGAAGGCTTCAAGAGGAGCTTGGATAACTTCATGGAGGAGAGGTCTATCAACAGCTACTAGTCGGATGGTTATAGGCCACCTCCAGCCTCAGAGGCAGGATGCCTCTGAGTACCACTTGCAGGGGGGGTCACAGCAAGAGAGAGGGCATGCCCCTTTCATCTCCTACCTGTCGGCTTCCAGCGGCATCTGGTGGGCCACTGTAGGAAACAGGATGCTGGACTAGATGGGCTTCCTTGGGCCTGATCCAGCAGGGCTGTTCTTATGTGTCTGATGTGCTCCCTGCCAGAGAGCGAGAGCGCACAAACCAATATTTATTTCCTGAGCATTTCGCCACAAGCAAGCAGCAAGGAGTCTTGCCGTCAGGCGTCCAGCGCCATATGGATCTCCTACAACCTGACAGGGAGGCCTCCTCTGGTAAATTAATTTCATGATAAATCGATACGTGCATTCTGGCAGATGTCTTGAGGGGGAAAGGAGGAAATCGTATCCAAAGCATAACGAGCTAGTCCTTTGGAGAACGCAGGGGAGGGAGCGGAAGGGGGTTTTTTGTATTCAAAACCTAAGCAGCTAGGATTAGGTTCACAGCCACCTCCGCTCTTATTACAGGCCTGTGGCGATAGAGCTGGCTGTTCCGAACCAAAATGCAGAATTATATAACCCTCCAATATTCCTTTCCCCAAACAACTCTGAGCCCTTGTTCTTCCATAGATTCAGCATGGCATTTGTTCCTCTCTTAGGGTTGCCAGCATTTGCTCACAAAGAGAACAACCGGGGTGGAACCCAGGACAGATCCGGAATCTTCAAGTGGGAAGGGACCTTGAAGGTCATCTAGTCTAAGCCGCTGCCCATTGCAGGAGACCCTTGCAGTGTCCCTGAGAGATGGCCATCCAGCCTCTGTTTGAAAACCTCCAGTGTAGGAGAGTCTACAGGCTGTTCCTCTGTCAAACAGCTCTTGCCCCTGCTAACTGGGCAAAGAGGCACTTTTGTAACGAGGGGATTCTCTTTATCAGGGGGAGAGTAACTGGCCCTATCCGTCCCCAACACAGTACCTCCAGTGACTGTTGCTGTTGTCTATCTTATGTTTCCTTTTAGATTGTGAGCCCTTTGGGGACAGGGGTCCATCTTATTTATTTGTTATTTCTCTATGTAAACGGCTTTGGAAACTTGAAAAGCAGTATATACTGTAAATTGTCGTTGTTGTTGTTGTTGTCATCGTCATTGTCTTGAAATTCCTCCTAATGTCTAGCCATAGTTTGCTTCCTTGTAATTTCAACACAGTCACCTTAAGTAGCCCATCAGGGAAATGCTTGACTAACAAGCAGAAGGTTGCCGGTTCAAATCCCCGCTGGTACTATATCGGGCAGCAGTGATATAGGAAGATGCTGAAAGGCATCATCTCAGACTGCCCGGGAGGCGGCAATGGTCAACCCCTCCTTGGATGTGAGGGTGATCTGGCTGCGACATCTGTCACCCCATTGATTGCCAGGGTTGATTAGGCTGATCTGGCTGGCTAGGCGGGTGTCCCCTTTCTCCCTCATCGCTCCATGTGCGTCCCTCCCGAAGCCGCGCGCTCGGTGGAAGAGGATGACCATCCCAGATAGGAGTGTACCGTTCTTTGGTCAAGGGTACGGGTAAACCCCTCCAAACTCCTCTAGCATTATATCAAAGAAAACCACAGGGCTCTGTGGATGCCAGGAGTTGAAATCGACGGCACACTTTACCTTTACTTTACTTGAATTTCAACACAATTGGTTCAACTCCATTCCTTCTTCCATGGCGGCCCTTCAGATATTGGAAGATGGCTCTCATATCTCCTCTTAGTCTTCTCTTCTCCGGGATGAACATCCTCAGGTTCTTCAACCGTTCCTCACAGGACTCAGTTTCCAGACCCAACTTGGTTTCCAACGATTTTGGTTGCCCTTCTCTGAATCAATTCCAGGTTATCAATGTCCTTCTTAGAACAGGGACATAGGAAGCTTCCATAAACTGAGTCAGACCATTGGTCCATCTAGCTCAGTCTTGTCTACACGGACTGGCAGCAGCGTCTCCAGAATTGCAGATGGGGAGTCTCTCCTAGCCCTATCTGGAGATGCTACCCGGGAGGGAACTTGGAACCTTCTGCATGCAAGCAGGCAGATGCTGATCCCGAGGGACCCCATCCTCTAATGGGAATATCTTACAGTGCCCCTTAAGGGGTCGGTCCATAGCTCAGTAGTAGAGCATGTGCATGCTTGAATGCAGACAGTCCCAGGTTCAATGCCCTGCAGCATCTCCAGGTAGGGCTGGGAGAGACTCTTGCTTGCAACCTTGGAGATCTGCTGCCAGTCAGTGTAGACAATACTGAGCTAGATGGACCAAGGGTCTGACTCTGTAGAAGGCAGCTTTCTAGCTTCTGATCTCCATTCGGAGCCAGCAAGCTGGTGCATAAGGCAGTCTGCATTTAATTGTCAAGGGGTGGAAGTACGCGTGGAGTTCAATTACCTATCCGATGGTAATGCAGATATATTCAGTTCCGAAGAAATTGGAATGCCTGGATGCCAGAGTCCCCCTCTCATCTTGAAGAGATGAAATATAGCCAGGATCAGAGCCGAATGCTCCATACTGGAGAGCGCGTCAGGTAATATGCCTGCTATGCATTGATAAATAGCACCATCCAATAATAGAAACCCCAGGTGAAGAAACGGGGGTGGAGGAGGGAAGACTAAAAACGGCTTGCATAAGTAGGAGACGCAGAGTTTCCTCCATGGCGGAGGACCTCGTTGACTCTGATTGGCAAAATTAAACTCGGTTCAGGAGCTCGGAGACTGATGAGAAGCAAACACATCCCCAAAAGGAAGCAGAATGAGAAGCCACTAGGAAAAAATTCTCGGGGGGGGGGGTTGTTGGAAAGGACCTCTCTAAGTGGAAGTATGAATGGGTAGATGCTGTTATCTGGCAAATGTGCAGCTCATGCTGGTGATGAAGGTTTGAAACCTGAGCTTGGAAGCCTGCAGACAAGGCCTGCTTTATCTTTATGGTTTTTTGTCTGCTTCCTTAAGTAAAGTAAGCTTTTGAGATCACCCAGCTGTGTGTGTGTGTGTGTGTGTGTGTGTGTGTGTGCGCGCGCACCCCTATCAACTTCACAATGCCCAGACCAATTTGAATCAAATTGTGTCCCCTCTACACAGTTGTAGAGGGGAACACCTCAACAGCATAGTTGGTGGGGATGCTATCCACCCCAATTCAAGATGGCAGACGCATAAACGTTTGAGGCCCAATTGGGCTAACTTCTGAAACCCCTAACCACATTTGGTACAGATGTGGGGACACATAGGGACACTCAGTAGCGTAGTTTGTGATGATGTCATCCACCTTGATTCAAGATGGCGGACATGTGAACATTTGAGGTGTAAGTGGGCTAACTTCTGGACCATCTAACCAATTTGAACCAAATTCGGTAGCTGGAGAAGACTTTTGAGGATACCACAGACAGCCAGGAAAACAAACCAATGGATCATAAGACAAATCAATCCAGGATTTTCACTAGAGGCACAAATGACCAGGCTCAAACTCTCATACTTCAGACACATTATGCAAAGATCCAGCTCACTTGAGAAGTCCATAATGCCAGTAAAAGGTGAAGGAAAGAGAAGAGGACGACCAGCAGCAAGGTGGATAGACTCGATGACGACAGCAATGAATGCACCAATGAGAGACCTTCAAGGCCAAATTGAAGACAGATCATCCTGGAAAGAATCTATCTGTGTGGTTGCTAAGACTCAACACCGACTTCACAGCACTTAATCAAACACAGCACTGATTGATTAATCAGTGGAAACAACATAGGGGAAAGAAAGGGAGACAATTTATGCTTTCTACCACAAGCTCTCCTCCCCTTTGTTTACTTGTAATGACACATAGGGACACCTCAACGTTGTAGTTGTGATGATGTCATCCATCCTAATTCAAGATGGCGGATGCATAAATATTTGAGGCACAAGTGAGTTAACTTGTGAAGATAGTAATTATCTGTGAAGATTACAGTGAAAGGATATTAGGCAGATTAATTCTTACTAGAACTTCTGGTTAATCTCTGTACAGTCCCTAGCAATCTTAGGCATGAATAATAATAATAATAATAATAATAATAATAATAATAATAATAATAATAGCGGCTGACATACTACACAGCTTTATGTTCACCTTGTAATGTGTTTGCATAGTTGCACAAGAGTTCATTTGATTGCCTTTGGAATGAAAGAAGGAAGGGTTATATCTCAGAACTCAAACATAGTGAGGCTATTTTACGACCACAGATTCTGTAGAAGGGGGCTAACTCAGGCAACCGTGGCCCTCTGGGAAACCGGGAGGCCTCCTGACCCAGCAGCTCTGAACGTGGGTAACCCAAGAGATTGTCTTAAATCTGTCAGGCTAGCCGGACGAAGCACAACAGAGGCAGAAGCAGAACAGCAAAATTCAACAGTAATAAATTCTCCAAACCAGGTCCAGTCCAAGGCAGTCCAAAGAATCCAACAGAGTCCAAAGCGAAATCCACAGGCAAGGTCAACACAGTCCAGGGTCCAAACATGGTCAAAGCAAAACAGGAACACAGCCGATTAGCTCGCAGAAAACTGTTGCTAGCAGCAGGGTAGAGGCATCTTAAATAGGCTGGACCCCCGGTGCTGTTAATTAAGAGTTGCTGAGTCAGCAGCTTTGCCTGTTCTACGCATGCGGCTTCTTAGCTCTTGCTGTCTCTTAGATCGGCGCCTCTCCACAGCTGAGACTGGTTGTGCCTCCTCCACAAGAGCTGCCTCACCTGGCTTTAACTCATCTTCAACTCCCTGTGCATCAGACCCCCTCTCCTTTGTAACCTCTGGTCCTTGCCCACCCTCCTCTGCTGTCAGCTCTGTCTCCGCCTCCAGCTCTTCCTCGGAGTCTTCCAGCATGCCCATGACAGAGATAGGAGACAAAGACCTTTTTGTTGGGGCTCATCTGTGCATGGGGCATGATTTAAAGTGTTCCCGGGCTGGCGGCAGCCATGTTAGCTATAGAGTTGGGTGCAAAGCAGGGCCAGGGAGAGGAGAGCTGTTCCTGCACTATTTCTCTGCTGCTTGTGCAATGCATTGTGGGATAGCTGGAGGCCCCAGCTCCCGATTTCAGCTCTGGAGAACGCTGCTACCATGTTTGTGTGGGCACATGAGCCGCAGAGGCGAACGAAAGCTCTGGTGGTCTGGGAGGAGGAAGGTAGGATCCTGTCTTCCCTCCAGTCCACCCTCATTGGTCATGAGAACAGCCTTGCAGGCATTCAAAGGAAGGAAGGAAGGAAGGAAAATCTAGGCACTGTGGATAAAAGCAAGAAGCAAGCAAGGCCATCAAACATGCCCGAAATCCACAATCCATCGTCTCTTATTTGAATGGGTCACTTGTGCACAGTTTTCTGGGAGGGAATGATAGAATCTTTTGAAGAATGCAGCCTCGGGTTTTTCTTTGCACTGTAGAACCTCTCTGTCACATTTTGGATCCTGAAGACCCTTTAGAGAACTGCGGGAAATGAACAAAAATACCGGAGGAAGAATTGTATGTCAGGCTGGCCTTTATACTACCAGATAGGACTCTGCAATGTCGGGTTGGAAAATGTCAGGAATGGCCTGGTGGAGGCTATTCCAGAAGGTGTTGAAGACATGCCTGATCCAAACTAGGGGAGCTCCAGTGGGTGGCGTGAGGTTGTTCTCGTTGCCTCTGCTATTCCAGAAAACAATCTTCTCCCTTCTGTTTGTCCGTCTGCCTCCCTGCATTTATTTCTCTATTTTTAACAATTTTTTAGACATTTTAAAACTTACAATTTAACAAAGTGGTCGATTTCTGGGCTTCCTGCTACGGTTCTCTGGTGTTAGGTCACTGTTCTTCTGAGTTTCACAATAAGTATCCTAGTTACTTAAAAAAAAATTATTTTAAGGCTGGTTGGGAAAATACCCAACCCCAATCCCATCTTGGACATTCTGAAGGGCCCAAAGGACTCTGAAATGACATTTGCAGATTGGGTTGCATAGGTCATAGGAAGCTGCCCAACTGAGTCAGACCATTGGTCCATCTAGCTCAGTATTGTCTACCCTGACTGGCAGCAGCTTTTCCAATGTTGCAGGCAGGAGTTGCTCTCAGCCCTATACTGGAGATGCTGCCAGGGAGGGAACTTGGAACAGTCTGCTCTTATCAGAGTGGCCCCATCCCCTAAAGGGAATATCTTACAGTGCTCACACATGCAGTCTCCCATTCAAATGCAAACCAGGGCAAACCCTGCTTAGCAAAGGGGAAAATTCATGATTGCTACCACCATTCGTGCTTGCTACCACTGGAATGTGTTGGACCCAATCCCGACAATTGCAGTTGTGCAGTCCTTCTACCAGAGCCTGGAGATCCAAATCCAGCTCTTGCTTTGCAGCCAATGTACGGACCAGCGGTCCTCAGTCTCTCTGCATGTGGTCGACTCAACCTATTAGCGAGCTGTGAGGAAAGACATCCCCGGCCCACCATGAAGCAGAGCCTTCCTCAGTCCATCTGATTCCCAGCCAAGCTCTCCAAAGAGAGCAGTCCTGAGTTGGTCTCTGTCATTCCCCATCTTTTCTCCAACCAATTACTCCATGGCTGTGATGGAGGCCTGGCCTCTGAAGAGCTACAGGTGGGGATAATGAACACCTGAGACGGTGAGGAAATTCAATAACTGTCTAGGCTCTAATAGCCGGATGAGTTTCAGTGCTGCATTTCTGCTTTGTTAACAGCACAAAAGAGAGCTGTGTTTCTAGGATGCTGGTTGGAATCAGACTCTAATGTTCTGGCCAGAGTTGAGTGTCGCACATGGAGAAGATCCTGGAGAACTAAAGGACCACCTTTTTCCATATGAACCTGCCCATCAATTGAGATCTTCCCCACAAGGAATGGTGACAGCATTGTCACTAGAGACTCAAGTGCCCTCTGTGGCTCAGAGCGCCTGCTATGAGGAGAGCTGGTCTTGTGGTAGCAAGCATGACTGGTCCCCATAGCTAAGCAGAGTCTGCCCTGGTGGCATATGAATGGGAGACCAGAAGTGTGAGCAGCACTGGAAGAGATTCCCCTCAGGGGATGGAGCTGCTCTGGGAAGAGTAGAAGGTTTCAGTTCCCTCCCTGGCAGCATCTCCAAGACAGGGCTGAAAGAGACTCCTGCCTGCAACCTTGGAGAAGCCGCTGCCAGTCTGTGAAGACAATACTGAGCTAGATAGACCAATGGTCTATATATGGCAGTTTCCTGTGTTCCTAGGCTGATATGCCAACTGTAAAACTTAGCTGGACAGAGAGAGCTTGGTCACAGTGACTCATGCTCTGGTAACCTCTCACTTGGATTTATTCTTATTATTTCTTGTTTACACAGTCAGACAGGTGTTATTGACTGGTTTGTTTTATCCAGACATCGAGTCCTTCCCAAGGACCTGGGATGGCTGAATTTTATTATCAATATTGTTCTTGTTGTTATTATAGATATCATCGCAGAATATAGGCTGTTCCCAGTAAAGTTGCTTTTTGTAATTGGCTGATGGTGACTTCTGTGGCCCCGATGGTGTTGAGGTGCTCTTCAAGGTCTTTTGGAACTGCACCTATGGTGCCAATTACCACTGGGATTATTTGGGTCTTCTTCTGCCACAACCTTTCAATTTTAAATTGTAGATCTTTGTATTTGGTGATTTTTTCTCTTTCTTTTTCTTCTATTCTGCTATCACCTGGTATTGCTATGTCGATTATTTTGACTTGTTTTTCTTTCTTCTCGACTACAGTTATGTCTGGTGTATTGTGTGACGGCAGTCTGTCTGTTTGTAGTCAGAAGTCCTATAATATTTTTGCATCTTCATTTTCTACAACTTCTTCAATTTTAGGGTCCCACCAATTTTTAGCTACAGGTAGCTTGTATTTTTTGCACATGTTCCAGTGTATCATCCCTGCTACCTTGTCATGCTCTTGTTTGTAGTCAGTCTGTGCGATCTCTTTACAACCGCTGATTAGGTGGTCCACGGTTTCATTTGCTTCTTTACAAAGGCGGCACTTGCTGTTTGTTGTGGATTTTTCTACTTTTGCTCTTATTGCATTTGTTCTTAGTGCCTGTTCTTGTGCAGCCAGTATTAAACCCTCAGTTCTTTCTTCAAGTTGCCATTCTTAAGCCATTGCCAGGTCTTGGTGATGTCTGATTTTCCACTTATATTGTGCAAATATTGGCCATGCAGGGGCTTATTTTTCCATTTTTCTGCTCGGTTCTTGACTTGTTCTTTCTTGCAGGCCTGCTGCTTTGTTTCATTGGTGTTGAATAGTTTCTCATTCTTGACCATCTGAAGTGCATCTTCCTCACTGTCCCTTATATATTCTTCAAGGCCTCTTTTCTCCTCCTCTACTGTTTGATGGACTTGCAGCATTCCTCTTCCACCTGAGCTGCGAGGGAGGTATAGCCTATCTACATTGCTGCGGGGGTGCAGAGCATGATTGATGGTCATGATTTTCCTGGTCTTACGATCTAGCGTCTCTAGCTCTGCCTGGGTCCAGTCTATTATCCCTGCAGTGTATCTGATCACAGGTATAGCCCAGGTCTTTATGGCTTGTATGGTGTTCCCGCCATTGAGTTTGGACTTTAGGATTTTTCTAACTCTCCTGATATATTCACTTTCAATTTTTCTTTTAACTTCCCTGTGCACAATGTTATCAGCCTGGAGAATGCCCTGGCATTTGTAATGTTCTTTCTCCTCCAGGTTCTTGATGTTGCTTCCATTGGGCGGTTCTATTCCTTCTGTTTTTATTATTTTTTCTCTGTTCATTATTAATTGTCTAGTCCAAACTCCATTGCTATATCGCTACTGAATATAAAGACAGTGTTTAGCAGTGATTCGATTTCTGATTGGGACTTTCCATAAAACTTCAGATTGTCATTTTACCTGATGTTTTAGATGTTTGGTATCCAAGGCCTGTTTTGTTCAGTATTTGTGAAAGTGGAGTCATGGCGATTACAAACAACAGAGGGGATAGTGAGTCCCCTTGGAAAATGCCTCTTCTAATGCTAAGCTGTCCAAGTGTCTCGCCATTGATTGTTAACTGTGTACTCCACATGCTCATTGCTTTTTTTATTAAATAGCTGAATGTTTTTGCTGACATTTATTATTAATAATAATAATAATAATAACAACAACAACAAACCAGTCAATAACACCTGTCTGACTGTGTAAACAAGCAATAATATATTTATCTATATTTTCTTACATTTCTGTTCTCTGCCTCCAAGGAGCCCAGGGAGGTGTACTATACACTTAAGTTTCTCTTTCACAACAACCCTGTGAAGTAGGTTAGGCTGAGGGAGAAGTGACTGGCCCATCATAGCTGTGCTGTGTGAAATTATGTGCTGTGTGAAAACGTATTTCCTCTTGCTCGTCCTAAATTTGGTACCCAGAGCACTCTCAACATCACCCCTAATTGAGCCCAGAAACCAACTGGATACCCAGAGGTGTGTCTATCCTGTTCTCCCAGGCTTTTAACAATAATTCAGGTCTACTAGCTATCATTGTTGGGTTTGGTTTTGTTTTTTAAAGATATAGTGATGCAGCTCTTTCTTTTAATTCCAATGTGTTAGTTTACTGTCATCAGTGCTTTAAAAAATAATTATATTGCTTCTCACTAGCTTTGTAAGTTGCCTCAAGGGCTTTCAGAGTGCAGGGTGGTGTGTGTGTGTGTGTGTGTGTGTGTGTGTGTGTGTGTGTGTGTGTGCAAACAACCCGAGATAAAAATGTGTTTTAAATGTATCATTGAAATAAGAGAAGTCAATGAAGGTTGAGCTTAAAGTTCTCTGCTGAGTACTTTACTGGGGTGGGTGGGGTCAGTGTGTCAAAGAGAGGGTTACACCAGGCTTTCTTTCAAAGCCACCACTAAATTCATGCACTCCTCGAGGTCATTACGTGATCCTAGCCATCTCTCCCCACCAGGAGAGCTGGTCTGGTGGTAGCAAGCATGACTGGTCCCCTTAGCTTAGCAGGGTCTGCCCTGGTTGCATATGAATGGGAGACTTGATGTGTGAACACTGGAAGAGATTCCCCTTAGGGGATGATGGAGCCGCTCTGGGAAGAGCATCTGAGGTTCCCAGTTCCCTCCCTGGCAGCATCTCCAACGAGATAGGGCTGAGAGAGACTCCTGCATGCAACCTTGGAGAAGCCGCTGCCAGTCTGTGAAGAAAATACTGAGCTAGGTGGACCAAGTGTCTGACTCAGTATATGGCAGCTTCCTCTGTTCCTATCAGGAGAGCTGGTCTTTTGGCAGCAAGCATGACTTGTCCTCTTTGCTAAGCAGGGTGTGCCCTGGTATGTATTTGCATGGGAGATTACCTGTGTGAGCACGGGAAGAGATTCTCCATAGGGGATGGAGCCCCTCTGGAAAGAGCATCTAGGTTCCTGCTTTCCCTCCCTGGCAGCATCTCCAACGGGATAGGGCTGAGAGAGACTCCTGCCTGCAACCTTGGAGAAGCCGCTGCCAGTCTGTGAAGACAATACTGAGCTAGATGGACCAATGCCCTGACTCAGTATATGGCAGCTTCCTATGTTCCTATGCCCCCGGAGGATGATACTGCATCATATAGCATCACTCTGGGGGTGCATTTTTGGGAGGAATGACAACTAGAATCATAGACCTTTAGAATTGGAAGGGACCTAGTCCAAACTGCTGCTCCATGCAAGAAACTGCTACAGCAACCCTGTATGGGACAGAGAGGTGGCCCCCCTGGCTGGAAGCAAATGCCTGAAGAGCACTTGAGTCCTGCCCCCCACCGCCTTGCCTTCATTCTTCTGATGGTGCCTTGAGCCATTTTTGGAAGGGCAGTATAGAAATTGAATGAATGAATGCATGAATGGTGCAGAGTAAACATGCCCCCACCCCTTATACAGTAGTGTGCACACGATCACCATACACTATGGTAACCCACACGATTCAGTCCAATGATGCCAGTGTTCCTTGGCTCCACGGATGTGGTTGGATTACAACTCCCATCATCCCCAGCCTGGGGACCCAAGTTTGAGAACCCTCAATTGTGCAAATCTACATCTGACCTAAATTAGGCTTTGGCCACATTCACACGTAACGTGGAACTGCGGGTGCAATGGACCCACGGTTCCACTCCCCCCTCCCCCTGCTCTCCCCTCTGTATTCGGATGAAATGGAGAGCAATCTCTCCGCAGTCAGCAAGACTGCAGAGAGGAGGGGGAGTGGCTGTATGGGCTTCCTTCTTCCATGAAGGACAGCCTGTACAGCCAATCACAGCTGGAGTTGAGGGTGGAACTTCCTCCCTCGACTCCAGTTGAAGGGGAGGGTTTTGCATTTGGACAAAATGCAGGCTGCCTCCAATCTTGGGTTGCGGCGACGAAATTCACTACAACCCAAGGTTCAGATCGGAGGCAGAAAATATTGGCCACAGGTATGTGGCCGTGCGGGTCATCAGTTGTACCCATTTGGACATAATGAGGCGCGTCTCACGATCAATGAGACCTGCCTCAAGGGGTTGCCGAACCGGCTGCCCACACAACTGCCGGCCCAGTTACAGAACCGGTGGTGGCTGGGGGGGTTGGGGGCCGTGCAGCCCCCGGATGCTCCAGCATGCCCTGCACAAGTGCGCAAAGCAAACTGGAGAGACCCCTGAGCTGCTTTTTAGCCTCCTGGTCAGAGGTCTACTTGTGAGTTGCTGCGGCACGGAGTCATGGCATAGCAACTCACGATCAGAAAACCCAAGTTAGCAGAGCACTCGCTCGGCTAACCTGGGCTTAGGGGAGGGTTGACTAAGTGTATGACCCGCTTTCGTGTGACCGGGCTCGGCTGCGAAATCGGGCTAGGACCGTGAGAATAGCCTCAATGCCTGCAGAACCCTGGGCCTCTTCAACTGTAGTTCTGTGTTGACATATCAATATGGTCTTTCTCCATCTCCCTCCCTCCCTTTCTTGCATATATAGCCTGCCCCATATAAAATATCGGGGAGTTTTACAAATTAAACAACAATCAAAACCTTAAATCACCACCAATAAAACTTCAAAACATTATAAACTAAAAGCCTGATAAAACAGGTGCGTTTTCAAGAGTCGCTTAAAAACAGCCAGAGATGGAGGGGTCCTGATTTCACTCGCGAGCATGTTCCAGAACCCCGAGGCAACCCTAGAGAAGGCTCGGTTTTGGCTCGCCACCCAATGAGCCTCTGGTTACCACAACTGGACCTCCCCACGTGATCTTAATAGGGGTAGGGGTTCATGGAGAAGGCGGCTCTCTTAAATACTCTGGGACCAAGCCATTCCGGGCTTTGTAGGTAATAACCAGAATCCCCGAGGTTTCTGAACAAAACCACACAGCCTCTCCAAAAAAGACCGTAGTGGCAAATGAGGTCTGTGAGAGCAAAATTGCAGATGGACGATGAAGCCACGAGAGAACGGTAACCTTTCATCTCCCCCCAACCGCCCCCCACTTTCCACTAATTTGTTGGCTTGTATTGAAAGTGCTACTTCTGGAACACACTTCAGAATTGAAGGTAGTAGAGGCAACACACGCTGTAGCCTTTGAAAACTCGTCCTCAGAGGGGGAAATCTTGCATAAAAACATAAGGCGATACTATAGGGCTGCTTATAAAAAAGCAGATAGTGTGTACACTCCAAAAGCACAAAGATAAATGTTTCCTCTGGACTTCTTTGGCATCATTTCAAAGATGAAGCTGCCGTTCTCCCAAGTTTAGATATCTCCCACACAGTTCTTCTCCCCCCGCCCCGCCAAATCCAAATTGAAGCATACTTGATGTCTCTTAAAAAAACCACAACATTTTATATTTTCCCTAACAGCAATGCAGGAATAGACCCAATGATATTAACTCGTAATGCCCTCAATGCACTTGCTCTGTCATTCAGGACCTGGGAATAGGTCCATGTTTGGGGGGGCTATAGTGATCCTTCTGGCTTCCCCCTTGCCAGTGAACTTTAGTGTGGACTGCATTGGGGAATACTGGTTCACCTTTACCCCCAGGATCAGGACCATTTCAAAGCCTGCAAGTGTCTCCAGCAGTGCAGGGAGTATTCTCTTGCCTGTCAGGGCCAGAATCCTGAAGATAAGACCTCCAATGTGTGACATTCCTAAACTGGCCGTAAGAAGTGGTGGTGTTGCAAATTCAGAAGTGCAGGTGCACTTAGAGCAATTTCTGGGAAGGTGGGCCTTTCCTAAGAAGGAGGAAAGCCCAGGAAAATCAAAACAGGAGGACCAATCCAGAGTGAGGGGCGGGGCTTACTGGACAACAGCCTATAGAGAAGATGGGCCTTGGGCCGGATCCAGCATGGCTGTTCTTACATTCGTATATAGGGGTCTGTGTGTGTTAGAATTCAGTTCTTCCCTGAGACCTCCCAATGAGGTCTCCGAATGAGGTCTGATTAGTATCTACAGTTGTCCCTCACCAACTGTGAGGGTTCTGTTCTGGGAAATCCTTGTGGTTGGCAAATTTGTGGTTGGGAAGCAATAGGGAATCATTAAAAACAGGGGGTTAGGGGAATCACAGTCATGAAACGGCTGAAAAAGAAGGTGAAAACCTGAAAAAAATTGCCCCTGGTTCCCAGAAATGACACCCACAAACCTTTGGAAATGACCCCCCCCCCCTCACCACCATTTAAAAAACCTCACCAAACTGCAGATATTCAGGTCACGGTTAGCGAGGGCAGTCACAATTTCTCAGTTGTGGATACTGAAATCCACGATTGGGAAAACTGCAATTGACGATAAATGACTCTAAGTAGGAAAAGGGGAGACTAACAGCCTTGGGCTGGGAATCAGCTGGAGGTTCCTTACCTGGAAGGAAGTTGGAAGGAAAGGAACCAATGTAGCTAGATGTACCAGGGGATTTATTTTTGTTTAAGTGTTTGGATCTGACTGCATGGCTCTTGTAGTTCCTAGGGGAAAGGTTTTACTTGAATGGAAGTCACAATTGTTGATGCCTCTGTGGTTTTCCTTACCATCCAGTTATTAATAAATCCTTGTTGTTTTCATTATAGTGTGTATCTCCTTATTGGGTCCTGCCCTCATCATATGTTCTTGAAGGCCTAAGAGTGCTCAAGCCTTTCTCGTAGGGAAAGGGGATTTCCACTTTACTCTCCCAGAATACTCCCTTGGAAGGGTGAATCTACTCATATGAAAAAAGTGGATTGTGGCATCCTTCCTGGGACTTCCCACAGCTAGAAGAGGGATTTTGTATCCTCCTCCTTTTGATCGTTATATTACAAATATCTGAGGAAAACTACCCCAAAGTTCTATTTTTCCTTTCCCCCTATGAGTTTTCTTTCTGGCCTCTTCTGCATCAAACATCCCAACTATATTTGAAACATTGCTGAGTTTCGAGAGGGCGTGTTGGGGTCACTGCTGATTGAAATATTCGCAAGTTAATTCCAACATGCCATCTTTGCCCCATAGATTTTTTCCTAGCAATGCTGCAGTTTTTAAAAAGCAAAAGAGCAAACAAGTTACTAGCCCTCAGGGTGACAGGGCAGCCGACACATCCCCATATGTGGCTTCTTCTTTTATCTTTCAAGACTTTCTTAATAAAGGGTGAGTGGTGCTGTTGGCTACTTACCAGCAAAGGTGCTGCATTAAAAGTTGGGACAATGCTAATGAAGTTAGGCGTCCGGGTTTCTCCCCATTTCCCTGTGCCTAAGATGCTTTTGTTCATCCAAGCTTCTTCCTGGATTTCAGAGTTCTGAATTTTCCAGTGTTGAACTGATGCATTTAGTGACCTTCATTTTTGTGTATTAGTTTTTCTTTTCTTTTTTTAAAAAAAATCCCATTAGGAAATTTCATTACATGTTTTGTATTTTGTATTGCATTACATGTATTTTTGTATGCTGTATTGCATTACATGTTTTTGTATTATGAATCCCCCCTTTTTTGCATGAGGAAATTTCACTTCATTTCATTTCTTTTTTTTTTTTTAAATTTCATGCATTTGGAAATGTCATTTTTGGCATTAGGAATCCTTTTGCTTGCATTCAGTTAATTGTAACTATTTGTGGCGGGGGGGAGTTTGTTTTTTGCACTAAGAAATTTCATTTCATTAGGAAATTTCATTTCAATGTTATAATTTCATGCAGTAGGCAATTTCATTTTTTTTTTTAGATTAGGATTTTGCTGTAATTTTTTTTGCATTTGGAATTTTATTATTTATTTATTTATTTGATTTTATTTTTATACCACCCTTCCAAGCTGGCTCAGGGCGGTTTTCATTTTCATTTTTGGCACTGGGAAATTTCATTTCATTTCATTTCATTATATAATACATTAGAAAATGTCTTTCTTGCATTAGTAAACTTTTATTTTTTTTAAAAAATAGCATTAAGAATCCTTCATATTTTGCTTCTGAATTGTTTACACAATATGCATGCAGAGTTGGCCAAATCTTAAGTTCCTTCATGACATCCCCCCCACCTTCCATATTACTGATGCACCCATGCAAACCCCACCCTCCCAAGAATAAGCAGACTTGATGTGACTGTACATTTGGTTTTATTGTGCTTCTCTCTCTCTCTTTTAAATTATCACCTGTGTATAAGGGTGCATATGCACACTGGTAAAACACTGCATTAAAAGTGTCTGGATGCAACCATATGTATTATCAAATTGCTTTTTTGTAGTGCTTTACCAATGCACATATTCACTTGATTAATGCAGAGGGGTTTAAAAAAGGGACTTAGGAAGATTATTGGCCCATCTAGTTCAGTAAGGATTGTCTGTGACTGTCAGTGGCTCTCCAGGGTTGCAGGCAGGAGTCTCTCCCAGCCCTAACTGGAGATGCTGCCAGGGGTTGAACCTGGGATCTTCTGTATTCAAAGCAGATGCTCCGCAACTGAACAGCAGCCCCATCCCCATAAAAGCATAGTAAGCTTAGCTGCCATATACTGAGTCAGACCATTGGTCCAGCTATCTTAGTATCAGCTACACTGACTGGCAGCAGCTCTCCAAGGTTGCAGGCAGGGGTCTTTCCCATCCCTACCTGGAGATGCTACCAGGGATTGGAGTGGGGTCCATCTGCATGCCAAGCAGATGTTCCACCACTGAGCACGCTTCAGTTCCAGAACTGATTTTTGAAATTCTCCAAAGAGTTCAAATTCCGGGAGAGTGGAATGGAGGGCAGAAGAAATCAGAAGGATGATGAAGGAAGGGAAGGAGAGGGAGGGAAAAAGGAAGGAAGGAAGGAGAGCTGGTCTTGTAGTGAGCATGAATTGTCTCCTTGCTAAGCAGGGTCTGCCCTGGTTTGCATTTGGATGGGGGACTACATGTCTGAGTGCTGTCAGAGATTCCCATTAGGGTATGGGGCTGCTGCCTGCTTGCATGCAGGACTACAACAACAAATATTTACATACTGCTTTTCAACAAAATTTCAAAAGTGGTTTACATAGAGAAATAACAAAATGAATAAATAAACAAGATGGATCCTTGACCCTCTCTCTCTCTCTCTCTCTCAAGATAGACACCAGCAACAGCCACCGGAGGGATGCTGTGCAGGGGATGGATAGGGCCTGTTCTCGGCTCCCCCGGCTGCTCAATATAAGAGAATCACCACGTTTTAAAAGTGCCTCTTTGCTCACTTAGCAGAAGGTTCCATGGTCACACACGCACACCGCCCCCCAGACATCTCCAAGAGAGGGCTGAGAGAGATTCCTGCCTGCAACCTTGGAGAAGCCACTGCCGGTCCGGGAAGACAATCCTGAGCTCGATGGACTCAGTGTAAAGCCACTTCCTATGTTCCTCTGGGAAGGAACCCTCCCATCCAGAGGACTTCCAGATGATGGTGAATTTCACCCAGGTTGGGAAGGGAATGGTTAATCCTTGCCTCTTGCTATGGCTGAGGCAGTCCTAAGAGCCTCCTTGGTAACCGTCTCCAGGACAGCATCTTCCCTTCCGCCCACGGCGAATTAGCAGATGCTTCCGTCAAGGGCATGATCTCCGGGTTGCAAAGCGCGGCTGGCGACTTTTTCTGAGCACCCACATTCATTGGGGGGAAACAAAAGGTTATGGAGGGGGAGTGACACAGTGGCACAGAACAGGGTTGCTTATTCATGGCGGGAGGGGGAAGACACTCCCCAAAGAAACTCGACTCTCTCTTGGGCAGATGTGGGCTCCTTCAGGCTGTGTGGGGTGGTAATTTCAAGTTGCATTTCTCACGAGGAGGCCATGAGTCAGGGAGAGGCCCTGTACAGAAGGCTCCAGGCGTCCATTTGCCACCTATGAGGTTTTGTGAGCACTGAAAGAGATGCTCTCTGCACATGCTCAGAGAGATGCTCTCTGCACATGCCCCATCTCCAGTCTGATTGGAGATAGAGAGCCAAGAAATGTTCCAAGGTTGCCAAGTGAGATATGGAAGCTCTTCGCGCGATCCGTGAGAAGAGCTTCTGTCGGTCTCGCGGGAAGAGCGGGCTTAGCTCTGCTCACCTCGTTTAAGAAGAGAGGGGCACTTTAGGTGGTTTGCTGCCAGGAGCTGCAGGAGAAATTGGGCTAGGCTCCCCTAATCCAGTTTCTCCTGGTCATATGAATAGCTTCATGGTCTTGTGGAAACAAGCATGAATTGTCCCCTTTTCTAAGCAGGGTCCATCCTGGCCTGGATTTGAATGGGAGACTACATGTGTGAGCCCAGCAAGATCTTCCCTTTAAGGGACGTGGCCACAGCTCGGGGGAAGAACATCTTACATGCAGGATGTTCCAAGTTCCCTCCCAGGCATCTCCAAGATAAGACTGGGAGAAATTTTGGGAGAAGTTGCTTCTAGTTTGTGTAAACAACACTGAGCTAGATGGACTAATGGGAGAGATAGTAGGATTTTTTTTTAGAGAGGAGAGCTGGTCTTGTGGTAGCAAGCATGACTTGTCCCCTTAGCTAAGCAGGGTCCGCCCTGGTTGCATCTGAATGGGAGACTAGAAGTGTGAGCACTGGGAGAGATTCCCTTTAGGGGATGGAGAAGAACATCTAGGGAAGAGCATCTAGGTTTCAAGTTCCCTCCCTGGCAGCATCTCCAAGAGAGGGCTGAGAGAGATTCCTGCCTGTAACCTTGGAGAAGCTGCTGCCAGTCTGTGAAGACAATACTGAGCTAGATAGACCAATGGTCTGACTCATTATAAGGCAGCTTCCTATGTTCCTAAGCTAGCTGCAGAACATTTCTCAGATTATCAGTAAACCCTGCTGGAAATCAAACACTAGATATTAATTAACCAAGTAATTGAGAAGCTCTGCTGAGTCCAAAGTATTCCTCCACATATGAGGGAGGGCTTCTTCTGAGTGTCACTGTTCTGGCCTGACCTAGTTTCCGTCAGCCTTTCTATGAGAAGGTAATTCTGCCATGTCTCTGAATCAGATCTCATTGCTGCTGCGGGAATTACGGCTTGGCTTCAGAGGAGGCTGCCCACTGCATCTCTGCATGAGTCAATGCTCTGGGGTTACCTCTTTCTAATCAGCCTTCACTAAAAGCAGGCAACGCTCCCAAGACTGCAAATCATTAGGTCTGTCATTCATTCCCAGTGCTAAAGCTTGGGAGAATTATCTGGAATCCATGGAATCTCTGCATGAATCACTGTTCTGGGTTTACCTCCTGCCATTGATAGGTCTGGCTGTCTGATCTTTCTTTCTTTCTTTCTTTCTTTCTTTCTTTCTTTCTTTCTTTCTTTCTTTCTTTCTTCTTCTTTCTTTCTTTCTTTCAGTATATGTGAAGGGATCACTCTTTTGGTCAATGTCATATTGAAGACAAATATTAGCTGGAGTTAGAGAGAAAATTGCTGTATACATTACTCCAGCTTGGGATCAGAGAATCGCAGAATGTAAAACCAAATATTACAAGGTCCCTATAATTTTTCAGTGATCTCTCCTCAAAGAAGGAGAAGAGAATCTTGGGGATGGGGGGCGGGGACATGTAGCAACACCCTCTAAAAAGAACATAGAAAGCTGCCTCATTTATATCGAGTCAGACTATCGGTCCATCTAGCTCCATATTGCCTGCACAGACTGGCAGCGACTTCTCCAAGGTTTCAGGTAGGAGTCTCCTTCTGAATTTAACTAAATGCTCTACTACCACTGAGCTAGACCTCCATCTCCAAAATACGGAGTATATAGCAACATAGGAAGCTGACTGGCACTGAGTCAGTCCCTTGGTCCATCTAGCTCAGCATTGTCTACACTGACTGGCAGCAGCTCTTCAAAGCTTTAGGCAGGAGTCTCTCCCGGCCTGAAACCTCGGAGAGGAGAGCTGGTCTGGTGGTAGCAAGCATGGCTTGTCCCCTTAGCTAAGCAGAGTCCACCCTGGTTGCATATGGATGGGAGACTAGATGTGTGAACACGGTAAGATATTTCCTTCAGGGGATGGAGCTGCTCTGGGAATTGCAGAGAACCACCACTTTTAAAAAGGTGCCTCTCTCCTCAGTTAGCAGCAGGTTCCAGGTTCCCTCCCTGGCAGCATCTCCAAGAGAGGGCTGAGAGAGAGATTCCTGCCTGCAAGCTGGGAGAAGCCGCTGCCAGTCTGGGTAAACAATCCTGAGCTAAATGGACTGATGGAGAGGAGAGCTAGTCTTGTGGTAGCCAGCCTGACTTGTCCCCTTTACTAAGCAGGGTCTGCCCTGGTTTGCATATGAATGGGAGACCAGAAGTGTGAGCACTGGAAGATATTCCCCTTAAGGGATGGGGCCACTCTGGGAAGAGCAGAAGAGCCATCTTGAGAGCCAGCGTGGTGTAGTGGTTAGAGTTCTGGACTAGGACTGGGGAGACCCGAGTTCAAATCCCCATTCAGCCATGAAACTAACTTGGTGACTCTGGGCCAGTCACTTCTCTCTCAGCCTAGCCTACTTCACAGGGTTGTTGTGAGGAGAAACTGAAGTATGTAGTACACCACTCTGGGCTCCTTGGAGGAAGAGCGGGATATAAAATGTAAAATAAATAAAATGTAGATAAAATAGGGCTGAGAGAGATTCCTGCCAGCAGCCTTGCAGAAGCCGCTGTCAGTCTGTGAAGACCATACTGAGCTAGATAGACCGATGGTCTGACTCGGTATATGGCAGCTTCCTATGATGCCAGGGAGTGGACCGGGGCCCTTCTGCATGCAACCATGCAGCTGCTCTTCCCCCTGAGCTACGACTCTCTTATGGTGCCCATGGGTAGTCTCCCATTCAAATGCAAGCCAAGGCTGACCCTGCTTAGCAAAGGGGGCAATTCCTGCTCGCCCCCACGAGACCAGCTCTCCTCTTCGAAAACGGATCAACGGACCAGGAAGCCCCAGAGAACGGGGTGGGGGGGCAGGAAGGGGGCCAGCTGCAGGCTCTCCGTCTGGGAGCCCCCAAGGGCCTCGAGCCGCTCACCCGCTGAGGAAGCCCGCCGCGGCTCGGCTCCCGCTGGGAGAGCTGGGGTGTGAAACCGGCTTTGGAGCCGAGGATGAGAACGGCCGTCTTCTGAGCTGGCTGATTGCTGGTCTCTCCCTTTCCCAAGGGAATCAGCGGGAAACCGTTTCACCGTAGTGCAAGCTACTACCCTAGGAGCTGGGCTCTAAATCCTATCAGCCACCTTGGGGTTTTCTTAATGAAAGGCCGGGGTACAAACTTAACAATACATACATACATACATAAAATTAAATTATGGATTGTAAGTGCTTTGGGGCAGAGGCCTATGTGTTGCTTATGGGGTTTTGTGGAGTGCTACATACATAAATAATGATGCCAAGAGGCAGTGAGCTAGTCTGGCACGACAGTAACTCTCTTTAGCTCCTGGTTTGTCCGTGTGGGTTCGCAGGCACAAACTCACTTTGTGGAACTCTCTGCACTTGATTAATGGATTACTCTGATGAGTGGCAGCTGAGTGTGAGGCCCTCCTTTATCGGACCAAAGGTCCCGCATCCTGGAACGTAAGAACATAGGAAGCTGCCAGCGAGAGAGCGGGGTGGGGTGGGGTGGGGTGGGGTGGGGGGGGGGGGGAAGCTGCTTTCTACTGAGTCAGACCCTTGGCCCATCTAGCTCAGTATTGTCTACACAGACTGGCAGCGGCTTCTCCCAGGTTGCAGGCAGGAGTTCTAAAGGATTTATTTTCTGCAATCCAAAGGTTTACTTTTGCAAACAGAGGCAACAGTATCTATACATGTAAGCTTCTTACAGGATTTGTTTCTTTGCAATTTTGAGGTTTATTTGTGCATATTGTAAACGTTGTAGTACATGTTAGTTTGTTTACAGAATTTGTCATTGTTTTTTGTATTTCCGTGTTATATACAACCATTTATCAATTCTGTTGATCAGGTCTCTACAAGCTGGTTCACTTAGGTTGTTACATGTTACTGTGTTTGTCACATTTTACATGGGTTTCAATACAGCAACGGCATTCAGCAGACAGATGGGACGTGTACTTTTGTTAATGGGAACAACTTTATTTTGCAGTTTTACATCAGTTCTCTTTTTTTATTATTAGCAGTGTGCATGTTATTTTTGGTTTTCTGGTTTGTTGTGCATGCACCCCGTTTATTTTTCTCCAAGGTTGCAGGCAGGAGTCTCTCTCCTGCTTCCCAGATGCCTCCCGGAAGTCCACAAGTAGAGAATGGAGGAAAGAGCCTTCCTGAGTTTTATGCCCACAACATCAGTGGTATATTGTGCCTGAACATGAAGGTTTTCACCATCCATAATAATTTGGTGTCAGACCCAAAGCTGCCTACTTACTTCACTTATTTTTTTACATTGATATCTCATTCTTCCTCCAAGGAGCTCAGAGCAGTATCCATGGTCATGTTTATCCTCACAACAACCCTGTGAGGTAGGTTAGGAAGAAAGAGAAGTGACTGGCCCAGGGTCGCCCAGTACATTTCCTGGCTGAATAGAGATTTGGACTTGGGTCTCCGGGGTCCGAATCAAACAGTGCTGAAATCTGAATGAGCACAATTTCAAGAGCATCCCTTGCATTGGAGGCAATCAAGCTTGGAAAGTGAATATCTTAAAGGGTTTTTTGGGGGGTGGGGTGTTTTTTTGGGGGGGGGCGGGTTGTAGCTTTATTTTGCTTTTTTAAAAAGGGAGACAAGATTCGAGAAGGCAACCCGCTGTGTTGGCACCACAGGCGGTGGAGTGTGCAACTCCTTATCAGTTAATTCCGAAATTTGTGGGGGGGGAGGGGCTGTGTGGACAAGGGCAGTTCACTGCCCAGCAACCTACATGATTTCTGCCTGTACATGAGGATATCGGGGCAACGCGGCCCTGATTATAGCGGTGCCATGCGCCAGATAGCACACGTTCCTGGTGAAAATGAGCCACGCTCTCACCAGTGCAATCCAGTGGGGGATTGAGTGGGGAGGGCTGTTCCTCTCATTTCAATCGCGGTTTTAAAATTATACATCCAAGATGCCAGGAAAATGACAAGATTGGTCCTGAGCAGTTTGACGGCTCCTTTGTTCGCTCTCTCTCTCTGAGAATCTGATCCTCTAACCAGCACTGGCTCAGTGGGGGAGAGTTTTGTCTAGCAGAACTATTCAACACATAAACCCTTGGTTCCTCTAGGAACATAGGAAGCTGCCGTATACTGAGTCAGACCATAGGTCTATCTAGCTCAGCATTGCCTTCACAGACTGGCAGCGGCGTCTCCAAGGTTGCAGGCAGGAATCTCTCCCAGCCCTATCTTGGAGATGTTGCCAGGGAGGGAACTTGGGACCTTCTGCATGCAAGCAGGCAGATTCTCTTCTCGGTGCAACTAGGTAATTTTGAACCTTCGACCTAATGAGCTTATATCTGCTCCCCTCCCCCACCAGGCCCATCCAATCCAGAATCCTGTTCCCCACATTGGCCGACCCGGGCCTCTGAGGACCCCATTGTCGTGAATCTGTCGGCTCGGCTGACCCGACAGGATTTACAACCCCTTCAGCTCTACTTCTGTGAGTCAAACCGAAAGTCTAGAGATAAGAATCGCAGCCCAGCTGCACGAAGGAAAGCGAAAAAATGACTCACAAAGAAAAGTCACATAAACAAAATAAAGCCCCTTGAAACTAAACTAGGTACCCCCCTCTACGATAACGGAGTAATAACTGAAAATAACGGGACAAGGAATGAACGGAACAAGGACAGGCTGAAACAAGAAAGGCTAAATTTCGCGGTCCGGGGTGGACGAATGCCTAGAAGTATCCAGATCCTCTCTTACAGAAGGGGGGGGGGTGTTTGGCTTTGACGGAATTGGGTGGGGCGTACCTGTCCATTCCCGAGCCAAGGTGTGTCGCCCAGTAGGGTGATGGGTAGGACTTCAGACTTCTATTGGCCCGCACTGTTCTCTAAGGGTGATTAATCACCTGGTGTTCCAGTCTGCCATGCCTGTGTAATAGTTAATAAAGTTGTGGCCCTTTTCATCCATTTTAAGTCTACGTGTCTTCTTGAGCTGGGGTCTGGGGACAATGTTTAATTCTTGTTTTAAAATGTTTTTAAATTGTTAATTAATAATAATAATCTTTATTACGGTTGTTGACCAGCACAAGTTGTAAAACAGTAATACTATACAGTAAATGCAATATAAAGAAAGTGTTGCAGTATTACGGAGATTAAAATTGATGTAGCATTAAGACTGAGGGGGAGGGAATCTAAAAATACAAAATTTTAAAACTTGATATAAAACACAAACAGAATAGATAAAATGCATGTAAGCTAAAAAGGACTCAGCCAAACACTTTGTTTCAGTCAAAAAGCAGTATAAAATCAGAACAAATTTAAAAGAGGGGATAATCAGCATTCTATGGGGTCCTGCTCAGCACAGAGTCACTGAAAATGCTAGTAAAATACTAGTGAAATAGATTAAAATAAAAGGGCAGCTTATTCAACAATTACAACTCCAAACACAGCTCAGCTCCCAATCTGGGAGGAGATATACAATTCAGGGGCTCTATAAAGTGTTAGCATTGAATTAGCTACTAATTAGCTAATTGTTAATTGCCTTATTGCTTTTAATTTGTTTTAGCTTTTCGTTGTTTTACAAGTTTGTTTTAATTGTAAACTGCCCTGAGCCATTTTTGGAAGGGCGGTATATAAATCAAATCAAATCAAATCAATAATTCTTAAGTATGGACACTGTCTGCAATAGGCAGTGTTGCTGATAGTAATCTGTCCCAAGAACAGCGTCTGCTTAATATAGGGCTCAAGATAAGCGGCAGCCAATCAGGCTTCCCCTGACTCAGCATTATCTATTCCCTCTCCTGTGAGATCTTGCAGCTGTGAGTCTCCCACTGAGCCTTTCGCTTGAGACGCCTTCTTAACACAGGTGAAATTCCAGCTTCCTCCTGATTAGTCTCCTCAGCCCTCCTCTCTGCCAGCTGTCCAGATTCCCGCCTGTTGCCGTCCCACCTCAGCTCCGGAGTCTGTTCTCCCAGCCAAATCCTGCTGCTGTGCCTCTGAGCTTACTCTCCCACCCGAGTCCTCCCGCTCCTCCTCTGACTCAGAGGTCTCGGCCATGACACCCCTAGGTAAGGCTCTTGCTCCCCTGCGACTGGTTTTTAGAGGTATCCTGCCTTTGTGTGTGACCTGGCCAGGCAGAGGCCCATTGGGAATCGGCAGCTTCCCAAATGGCCACTGCCATGGAGGAGAGGGTGGCCAAATTCTGGGCGACGGCCCATTTAGCTCACGAGTAGACCCCTCCGGTTCTGAAATCCTCCGGACTGGGCTATTTGGGACTGAATGGAGGCTGCCAGGGGAAAGGGGAACCTCCGGGAACACACACACACACCCCTGTGCACCCGCTCCTCCATGCAAGAAACTGCTACAGCAACCCTGTATGGGAGAAGTTATTGCAAAGTTGATAGGGACAAGCATACACACACTCACACACACTTGTGAGGGTCATCTCATAAGCATACTTTCCTTAAGAAAACTAGGCTAAAGAGGTACGCAGTGAGAAAGTCCATCTGTTCCTATCTCTGGAAAAACGTTATGCCAATTTTATATTTTGGGGAAAGTTGGCTCTTTAAGTGAAATCTCCGCGTGGGTCTGAGAGGCAACATTACTCTAGTGCAAGTATATGAGCACATTAGATACTCCAGGGCATGGCTTCCTTTTCCTGTTTTGTGATAAATGGCCCATCACCCAGGCCATCAATTTTACTTCTTTGTTTAAAATATTTTTATCCCCTATTTGGGTCCCACTTAAGGGACCTCCTTCCAGCAGAAGTGAAGCATAGAGCTGAGTAGGAGTTGCAGATATTCTGTTGAAATATTTGGGAGGTTTTTCCAAGAGTAAAGTGTTACAAGCAGTTAAACGTACAGTAGGAAGAAGACTCCTGCAAAGTGTGAATCGGCGGGGCGGCGGGGGGGGGGAGGGTTGGGGATCAGACAGGGATCTTTGCTATGAAAATAGGAATATAGGAAGCTGCCATATACCGAGTCAGACCATTGATCCATCTAGCTCAGTATTGCGGACTCTGACAGGCAGCAGCTCTCTAAGGTTCTAGGCAGGCGTCTCTCCCAGTCCTACCTGGAGATGCTGCCAGGGACTGAACCTGGGGCCTTCTGCATGCAAAGCAGACGCTCTTCCACTGAGCTACGTCCCCTTCCCCTAAGGCGAATATCTTGCAGCAAACACATGTCACCCATCCAAATACAAACCAGGGCAGACCCTGCTTAGCAAAGGGGACAACTCACGCTCGCTACCGCCAGACCAGCTCCCCTGTGTCCTGAAGCGCTGCATTTCCCTCCCAGGCATTCAGCAGAGCCCACCGGATTGGCCAGAACAAGAAGGTGATGATCTACCGCTTCGTCACGAGGGCCTCCGTCGAGGAGCGCATCACCCAGGTGGCCAAGCGGAAGATGATGCTGACCCACCTGGTGGTGCGGCCCGGCCTGGGCTCCGAGTCTGGATCCATGACCAAGCAGGAGCTGGACGACATCCTGAAGTTTGGCACGGAGGAGCTGTTCAAGGACGACGTGGAAGGTGAGTTGGCGTGGCCAGGCTCCGAGGGCCCACGGCTGGGGGGAGGAGGAGGAGGGCCTGGGGGCTGGCAGTAGAGAAGGATCGCTGGGGGGGGGGGGGAGAAAGCAATTGGACACAGGACCTTGACTTTCTGCATGCAAGGTAGGCCCTCTAGCATTTCTCTCCCTCGTTGTGTAGAAAAGGGGCCCATCCTCCTCCATGAAACCTTGGAGGGCAAGCCTCTGCACATTAACCTGCCATTGAAGACACAGCTGCAGATGCCAGTTGTAAAGTTGGCAACCCAGGGGGGTGGTGGTGGCCATATTTGGTATGCCAGGTGGATGTGGCTTTTGCTCAATGCATGCGGATGGTCCCAGGCTCAAAGGCAAAAGAGCCCCGCCAGATCAGGCCAAACCAATTCAACACCCTGTTTCCCACCGTAGCCACACAGATGCCTCTTGGAAGCCCACCCGCAGGAGATGGGCGTGCCCCCTCTCCTGCCGTTGCTCCCCTGCAACTGGTCTTCAGAGGCATCCTGCCCCTGATCGTGGAGGTAGTCTATCGTCATCTAAACCAGTGGCCACTGCCACATCTTGTGGCAGTGAGTTCCATAGATCCATGATGCGATTTGTGAAGAAGTCTTTCCTTTTGCCCATCCTGAATCTTCCTCTCAGTCAGTCAAGGGATGGTTTTTTGTGTTTCGAGAAAGGGAGGACCCTTCTTTTCTGTTCTCTACTTCCTCCACCCTTTGAGTAATTTTATAACCTTCAGTCATGCCCTGCCTTCGTTTTCTAAATGAATAAGCCCCAGTTGTTAGCCTTTCTTTGTAAGGAAAGTTCTCCACTATGTTGCCCTTTTCTCAGGTAGTTTGAGGTAGCACCGGGAATCCTGGGAAATGCAATTTCCCCAGGACTTGCTGTGAACACATAGATGATTACATTTTTCAGTGGTTTACCATTATGCCGACACACATCAATCCCATCGAGAGGGGATCAGACAATACTGAGCCAACGGAACAGAAACTGTTGCATGCTCCAATTCCAGATTTATTTTCTAAGCTAAACTGGAATTCAGGAGCGGAACCCGGAGTTGCTGAGGAAAGGAGAGGCCCAAGAAATGGACAGGATGGGGCCCTTCCATCTCTGCTGTTGTAAGCATGATAACAAGATATTTTATGTGAAGTACAGCACAATTATATGTTCTAAAGCAGGGGTTCCCAAACACTGGGTCCCAGATGATGTCGGACTACAACTCCCATAATCCACTGCCAGAATGGACAGGGGATCATGGGAGTTGTGGTCCAACATCTGGGGGCAATTTTTTTTGGGGGGGAGAACTCTTGTTTTAGATGTAACCGAATTTTCATGACTAGAGTGAGTTAAGGTAGACAGCAGATGGGGTCTCCTCAGCCCAGCCCCAGCTGCATTTTCGACACCCTTCCAACGCAAGCTGTTTGGCATTTCTATTTAAACACATTCCCTTAAGAGCGGTGACGAATCTCTTGAATGCAACACCTTCGTCCTGATTCAAGCACCAGCCTGCCGATGTCTCTCTGGGTTGTAAAGGAGGGGGGGCAGTTCAGGCCCCTCCCAAGCATGACCCCCACCACGGCTGTCTCCCACATAGACTGCCCCTGCCCCTTGCTACCTCCTCTTCCTCTAGGGTGAGAACATTTTCCTCCCCGTTGCCATGGAAACTTCGTTCTTCAGCCCAATCCCAATTTCTTTTTGCTCTTGGAAGACTGCACATAACATGTTCCTCAGCCGGCAACGGAGCGGAAATACCTACAGAGGAAGCTGCTGCATACCGAGTCAGACCATGGGTCCAGCAAACTCAGCATTGTTGGCACGGACCGGCAGCGTCTTCCCCAAGGTTACAGGCAGGAATGTCTCCCAAGCCCTACCTGGAGAGGCTGCCAGGGAGGGAACCTGGGACCCTTCTGCATGCAGATGTGCAGATGATTTCCCACTGTTGCGTGACTCCGTCCCCTCAGGGGAATATCTCCCAGCGCTCACATGCAGTCTCCCCTCCAAATGCAAACCAAGGCAGACCCTGCTTAGCAAAGGGGACAATTCATGCTGGCTACCACAAGCCCCATTCTCCTCCTCAACAACTTCTAGCTGATGAATCTCCTTTCTTCAAGCCCTATAGGCTCTTAGGCTTTTCCGCCACGCCATAATCCTGAAAGGTCTGCCCCCTCATCCACCCCACCGCACACGGTTGAAACCTGGGCACCCACATCATTTACCTCTCAAGAACATCCGAACAGCCCTGCTGGATCAGGCCCAAGGAAGCCCATCTAGTCCAGCATCCTGTTTCGCACAGTGGCCCACCAGATGCCTCCGAGAAGCCCACAGGCAAGAAGTGAGGGGCCTGCCCTCTCTCCTGCTGTGACTCCCCTGCAACTTGGATTCAGAGGATCCTTGCCTCTGAGGCTGGAGGTGGCCCACAGCCACCAGACTAGTAGCCATTAATAGACCTGCCCTCCATGAATTTGTCCCAGCCCCTTTTAAAAGCCACCCAAGCTCTCTTGCTCTGACCATATGATGACCATCCTTAAATTTCTACACTTGATTTCTCCACACTCTGGAATCCTTAACAAGATCCTCAGCTTCACAGCCTACTATCGACTCCCTCCCACCACCTTAAAGTAAAATATAAAGTGTGCCGTCAAGTCGATTTCGACTCCTGGTGCCCACAGAGCCCTGTGGTTGTCTTTGGTAGAATCCAGGAAGGGTTTCCCATTACCTCCTCCCTCACAGTATGACATGACGCCTTTCAGCACCTTCCTATATTGCTGCTGCCCGATATAGGTGTTTCCCCATAGTCTGGGATACATACCAGCAGGGATTCGAACCAGCAACCTCTTGCTCCCTAGCAAGCATGCATTACCATCTTTGCTAAGCAGGATCCACCCCGGTTTGCATTTGAATGGGAGACTACGAGTGTGAGCCCTGCCAGATATTAACCTCAGAGGATGGGGCCTCTCTGGGAAGAGCACCTTCATGCAGAAGGTTCCAGGTTCCCTCCCTGGCGGCGTCTCCAAGATAGGACTGAGAGAGACTCCTGCCTGCAACCTTGGAGAAGCTGCTGCCAGTCTGGGTGGACAATACTGAGCTTGGTGGACCAAGGGTCTGACTCAGTAGAAGGCAGCCTCCCATGTTTGACTTGCTACCTTAAATGAGTTTTCAGACTCCAGGGTGCTTTCCAGATTATACGCCGTTCAGCTTGGAGGGTCGTTTTGAGAATGTAAATAGCTTGCGCAACCCTCCTACAACGGGGAAATACAGCTGTTTATTTGCGACGCACATGCAACGTTGTGGGGCTAAAATGCAAAGCGAACATCTGAAAGAAGGCACCGGAAAGGTGAACGGCATCTTGCTGACAGCACAGGGAAGGTGATGTCCAAACACAGACAGTTTGGAAGCACACTTCGTGGACAGTAGTGACACTGTTGTAGTGTGTAATCTGGAAAGCACCCAGATGGATTACCGTATATCCCTACTGAAGGTGCACACAGAGGTGATCCCAGATCCCATTGTCTGTAATCACTGAGAACTCCTGGAGACAAGGTTAGGAACATAGGAACCTAGGCAGCTGCCATATACTGAGTCAGACCATCGGTCTATCTAGCTCAGTATTGTCTTCACAGACTGGCAGCGGCTTCTCCAAGGATGCAGGCAGGAATCTCTCTCAGCCCTCTCTTGGAGATGCTGCCAGGGAGAGAACTGGGAACCTTCTGCTCTTCCCAGAGCGGCTCCATCCCCTGAGGGGAATATCTTGCAGTGCTCACACATCAAGGTTAAGTAACAGAAGGCTAGAGATTGGGAAAAGTCAGCCCAATCTTCACAAAGGGGGAGGAGGGGGGAGCCAGGATTCTAGTACAGACCGATCAGTTTGACTCGATATCTGGCAAGATCCGAGATCAGATTATTAAGCAGTTTGTCTGTGAGGACTTAGAAGAGAATCTGGTGATTAGTCGAAGCCAGCATAGATCGGGCAAGAGTAACTCATGCCAGAGTAACCTCCTCTCCTTTTCCAACAGAGAGACTTGTAGTAGATCAGGGGGATGCAGTAAACATTGTGTAACTTGATTTCAGAAAAGCATTTGGGAGAGAGTCTCCCACAAAAGCCTTCTTGAAAGATTGGGACAATGCAGGCAAAATGAGCGACCGGAGGTGGATTCAAGGCTGGTTGAATTAATGGCCCCAGGTCCTCCTGGAGGGAGGTATCATGTGGAGCATCACAGGAGGGCTCTGTCCTGCGTCCTCCTGACCCATGTCTCCCAGATGTGCCTTGGGTCAGATCCAGCAGGGCTCACTTTCACTTCTTGGGCATGCTAACCACTCTTCCTCACTTCCTTCCCTGCTTCCGTCCAATTCCCTACAAACAGCCCCTCCACGGAGCCTCCCTCTCCAGAGGGAGTCTACCAGAGTGTTCCAAGGGAGTCTACCAGATGCCTACTTGGGTCAGATCCAAGCAGGGCTCTCTTTTGCTTCCATGCACGCTAGCCACTCTTCCTCACTGCCTTCCCTGCTTCCAATTCCCTACGATATACAATCTACCAGATGTGCCTTGGGTCAACACTTCCATAAATGACTTGGAGGAGGGAGTAGAGGGGATGCTTTTATCAACTCTGCAGCTGACATGAAGCTGGTTTTGTGTGTTTTGTAGTTACGATCTTAGAAGACAGAATTAAGATTAAATCCGACTCAAACATCGAGCCAGACCAACAAGACGAAGTTCAACGGAGACAAATGGAAAGTCCTGAATCTGGGTAAGGAAAATCAAATGAACAAAGCAGACTGAGGGAGACCCAGCCAGGTGGCTCTACATGTAAAAGGGACCTAGGACAACGTGCTGTACAGGAGCCAGCTGTGTGATGCAGCGGCTAAAAAGGCCAATGCAATCTTAAGCTGCATTGATTGCGTTTTTAATAGTTTTCTTTGTGTTTTTAATAGTTTTAACATTTTAAATCTGAACTGTTGAAATGTTTTAATCTTTTTAGCAGTTGTTTTGATTGTTTTGTTGTAAACCGCCCAGAGACTTGTGTTTTGGGCAGTATACAAATGTGTTTGTTTGTTTAATTAATTAATTAATTAATTAATTAAGAGAAGCATAGTTTCTAGATCATGAGAAATAAGTTGTTTCACTTGATGGTGTGCTGGTCCGGCCGCACTTGGAATACTGTGTCCAAATCTGGGCCCTGCCTTTGAAAAAGGATGTTGGTTTCATAGAAGGGCTGGTTCCGGAGGGCGCTGGAAATCAACTCTGATGAGGGATGGTTGCAGGCGCTACGTATGTTCAGCCCGGAGACTGAGAAGACAGTGTGGGAAGATGAGAGCCGTCTTAAGGCTTTGTCTCCTGTTGCTCCTGACCGCAGAACTAGAACCGGTCGGTTGGAATGACAAGGAAGCCGATTCAGGCTAGACACTAGGAAATCTTTCCCAACTGTAAATGCTGTTTCACAGTGGAAGAGTCTCTTGTACAGTGGCAGGGACTCCTTTTTGAAAAGAGGCTGGGCACCCATCTGTCAAGGAATCTGTAGCAGTTTCCTGCACTGAGCGACCAGGGAGGGGGGTGGGGTTGGACTAGAAGACCTCAAGGGTGCCTTTCACCACTATGATTCTATGTCAGAGTAATGCATCTAAAACATAACAAAGTTTCTCTTGGCTGCAGTCAACAGTTTTACTCAATGTAATGTTTGCAAAAAGTCCTATCCATCCTTTCACACATAATTAGCACATGGAATTCACTGCCAATATATGGGGGGGGAGAGGGAGGGGGAAGTGTGTGTGATTGGACAAATGGGTGTATGAATGGCTGCTACCCAAAGTTGAATCTCCCAAGTGGAGGCATTTACCTCTGAATAGGAACAGAGGAAGCTGCCTTCTACTGAGTCAGACCATTGGTCTATCTAGCTCAGCATTGTCTTCACAGACTGGCAGCGGCTTCTCCAAGGTTGCAGGCAGGCAGTTCTCTCTCAGCCCGATCTTGGAGATGCTGCCAGGGAGGGGACCTGGGACCTTCTGCAGGCAAGCAGGCAGGGGCTCTTCCACTGAGCTAGGGCCCCATCCCCTGAGGGGGAATCTCTTGCAGTGCTCACACATTTAGTCTCCCATTCAAGTGCAAACCAGGGTGGACCCTGCTTAGCAAAGGGGTCAATTCATGCTTGCTCCCACAAGACCAGATGCTGAAGTCAAACAGCAGAGGGCTTTTGCCTTCTTGGAAGTGTCTGTTCACTGCTGAAAAAAGCACCCTGGATTTTGTCCACCCCTTTGGTCTTTTCCAGGGCACAGGAGAGCTCTTAGAATGGATTTGATAAATTACTCCTGGTGGCTGTATCAGCAGCCTTGGTAGCTCAGCAGAACCTCCAGGTTTAGAGGCAGCCTACCAGGCGGTCCCTTGGCTTGGATCCAGCTTCTGCACACACTAGACAATCCTCCCCACTGCCTTCTCTTCATTCTTCAGCACCACTCTGGCCCCAAATCCCTGCTGTCATCCCTTTCTCAGCAGCTGTGGTTGCACAGTGGAACCCCCATGTTCAAAGGCAGCCTACCAGATGTCGCTTGGTTGGCTCCAGGGCCCTTCTTCGCTTCTCTGAACTCTTTTTTTTTCATTTATTTGTTCAATTTTTATACTGCTTTTCATAAGACATCCCAAGGCAGTTTACAAAAGTTAAAACACAGTAAAACTACATAAAAATCACATTTAAAACTTTAAAAGCAGTTAAATAATAAAAACCATCACACACACACACACACACCCCCATAAAAATCCAAGCCCTCCCTCCATTCCTCTGCATCAGCCCTTCCTTGCTCCCAGTTCCGTGCCACCTACTCCTCCATGGAACCTCCAGCTTCAGGGGCAGTCTTCCAGCTGTGTCCTGGCTCAGCTCCGGCAGGGCTCCTATTCAGAATTATCCTTCTGCGCAGGATAACCACTCCACTCCACTGCCCTTCCTTCCTTCTGCTGCATCATCATATGTCCCCTGGTCCCCAATTCCCCGCTAACACCCCTCCCCTCCTCAGCAGCACTCTACCGGACGCAGCTTGGGTCGGGGCCACGCTTCTGCTTCTTCGCACGCGCATCGCCCTTCCTCCCTGCCTTCCCTGCTTCTCCTTCGTTAATCACAGCCCTTGCACGGAGCCTCCATGGTTAGAGGCAGGCTACCAGAGAGGTCCCACTCCCTTCTTGGGTCGGGTCCGGCAGGGCTCCCCTTCGCTTCTCCCCTTGCGCAGGCAGGCTCATCACCACCCTTCCTCACTGCCGTCCCTGCTTCCTAATAACGGCCCCTCCGCGGAGCCTCCCGGCGAAGAGGCAGTCTACCAGCGCTGCCTTCTGGGGTCGGGCCCGGCAGGGCTCCCCTTCGCTCCGCCCCATGCGCAGGCTCACCACCCCCTCGGCCTCACTGCCGTCCCCGCTTCCTAATTCCAGCCCTTCCGCGCGCGCGGAGCCTCCAGGCGTAGAGGCAGTCTACCCGAGCCTTGCCTTCTGGGGTCGGGTCCGGCAGGGCGGCTCTCCTTCGCTTCTCCTCCCCCTCCCCTCGCCCCGGCCCCCTCCGGCAGGCACCCACCCCCCCGCCCGCGCGCCCTCCCGGGTCCTGCGCGGCATCGTGGCCAGCAGGGGGTGCCCGCTGATAACGGGGTGCGCCCCCCTCTCGCTCCGGGCTGACGTCAGGCGGGGCTGGGCCAGGCGGCGGCGGCGGAGCCCGAGCGAGCGAGCGAGCCAGCAGCTGGGAGGCGGCGGCGGCGGCGGCGGCTGAGCGGGGCTGAGGAGCGCCGGCGACCGCTCCACGCTGCCTGGATGCTGCGGGGGCTGGAGCGGATGCATCCGGAGGGCTGAGCACCGTCCGGCAGCCGCCACCCTCCCTCTCCCCCCCCTCCCCGCAGCCTCCTCGGAGGGGTCGCCCCCCAAGCTGCCCGCCATGGCTCTCGGGCTCTCTCTCTGGGGGGGCCCGGCTTAGAGTGCCCCCCCAGCCGGGGGTGGGCTCAGAAGAGCTGCCCCCCCCACGCGCCCGCAGCCTCCATCCCTCCCCGCCCCCCCCAACGCCTTCTAATCCGCCGGCAAACTTGGAGACCCACTTTGGGGGCTGGCGCCATGCAGTGGGGGGAATAGGCGCCCCCCCCCAGCAGGGGCTGCAAGAGGGACCCTCGCCCTTCTTCGGCTTCTTTTTCTTTTTGGCAAACTCTTGCCTCCCCTCCTTTCTTAATTACACCCCCCCCATCCAAACTGAAGGACTCCTCTCCTCCTCCTCTTCCTCCCTCCCCCCTGCACCCCCGGTGGCACAGATGGCTGGGGCTGTGAAGATCTGATCCCCCCCCCCGCCGCCCCACGCCGCCTTTCTGGGGTCCGAGACGTGACAATGTGGATACATCGGTTTTTGGGTACCAGGTAAGCAATCCGCACGGCCGTGGGGCGGGGGGGGGGGGAGAGAAAGAGAAGGAGGAGGGAGTGGGGGGGTGACATAAATGCGTCCTGGTGGAGAAAGCCGGTGTGCCTTGGCGGAGTGGGGGGGGGCATGGGGGGCTGGAAGGGCTGTCCAGCTCCCCGGATGGGTGATGGGTTGAAGGCTCTCTCTGGGAGCAAACTTGGGGGCTGGAGGATGAAGATGACCTTCCTCTTAACTTCTGGAGGGGACGGGCACCCAGGCAGGGCCGGCTTCCCTGTGGGGTGGTGGGGAGGGGGGGGGTCCTTGGCCAGCAATGCCCCTGGACCTTTCTGTGGTCTTGGTTGCTTCTGGAGGGTCGGATTCAGGCAGGATTGGAGAGCAAGGAGAGACCTTCAGGACGGTTCAGAGCAAGCCATCCCGCTGCGGCTAGATATTTGAGGTCTGGCCTACCGACGTCTGAACAGCCCCCTTCCCCAAACCCGTGTGTGTGTGTGTGTGTGTGTGTGTGTGTGTGTGATGCAGTCCGGGCAGATGTGTGCCCAGATGTGGGTCAAGCCTCCCTCCCTGGGAGAGCGCATTTCACACATGACTCCAACCTGGCATGAGGCTCCGAGAGAGCCCCAGTGGAGGCAGTTTCCTTGAGAGTCGCGTGGGACTTACGCCCGAGCAAGTGCCCACGGGATCCTGCCTACATCTGGTCGTGTAGCAAGCATTAGCCACCCCCCTTTGCTAAGCGGGGCCTTCTCTGGCTTGCATTTGGATGGGAGACGACATGCGTGAGCCCTGCCAGATCTTCCCCTTAGGGGACTCGGTGGAAGAATGCGGAAGCGTCCAAGCCCCCTCCCTGGCAGCAGCACCTCTAAGAGAGGGCTGAGAGAGACTCCTGCCTGCAGCCTTGGCGAAGCCACTGCCAGTCTGGGTAGACAGCCCTGAGCTAGGTGGACCAAGGTCTGACTCAGTATATGGCAGGCAGCTTCCTGTGTTGCCTATGCTGAGAAAGTAGATGTTGGAGGAGAGAGAGAAAGAGGAGACTCTAGCTGGCCATAGCAGACAGGAAAGATTGGTGGGGCTTGGAGTGCTGCAGCAACACACACACACACACACACACACACACACACACACACACAGTATGTGTGTAGAGCTGGTCTGGTGGTAGCAAGCATGACTTGTCCCCTTAGCTAAGCAGGGTCCACCCTGGTTGCATATAAATGGGAGACTTGATGTGTGAGCACTGGAAGATATTCCCCTGAGGGGATGGAGCTGCTCTGGGAAGAGCTTCTAGGTTCCCAGTTCCCTCCCTGGCAGCATCTCCAAGATAGGGCTGAGCGAGACTCCTGCCTGCAGCCTTGGAGAAGCCGCTGCCAGTCTGTGAAGACAATACTGAGCTAGATAGACCAAGGGCCTGACTCAGTATATGGCAGCTTCCTATGTTCCTATGTACTAGGACTTGGCGAATGGATCTGTATGGAGACCTTCATGTGAACCGAACCCCCAAGTTACACACACCCTGAAACATGTGCCTGCTCTTTACATATGTCTGTGTGAGTTGGAAACCTGGGCAGAGGAAGAAACCTAGCAAGTTACATTGATTTGTTGTGGTTGTTTTTCAGTCCTAGCATTCCGTCCTGTGCCATCCTGCAATTTTAGGATGGCGTCGACAGCCCTCCCGATCCTAACCAGTGTGCAGTGGGAGGCGAGGTGGTGAACAACCTCCTTGGCCTCTGATCTGGTGCACAGATTGCGTTTTTCTCCAAGTGTGTGGATGATGTTGCCAAGGTCTTGCAACCTTGCGGTCAGTTTGATGGCTCTTAAGGCGAAAGCGCTTGCCTGTCCCTCGAATATCTGATCTCTCTGTCAAGGGGGGTGGGGGGGGGGAATTGTGGGAACTGGATTGCTCTTCGTGTGTGTCTCCACTGGGATGCAGCAGACGCCTGGTTTGGGGAGAAAGAGGGCAGGCAGCCGGGCTTATAGACAGCTTTCCACCTCGCACTGGAAACCTTCGCAACGGCCCGTCATTCTGCAAAGAAACAGAAGCAAATGTGGACCAGGCGCAGGAAAGGACTCCTTAAAGTCAAGGGGATAACCGGATGGCTACAGCCACAGCAGCAAGCTAGCTTGCACTGACTCTCTGCCAGGGGCATCAAAGTGTGTGTGTGGGGGGATGCTTAATAAGCATGGGTGCTATTCCTGCCCTGGGTGGCCAAGTGCAGGTTTCTCTCTGGTGGAGCCGGAGGAGAGAAAAAGATGAGCTTCCCCAAGCAGCTTGCTGAGCTGCGCAGAAAATGATGCTTGTCAACAACTCCTAAATATTACCGGAGCTGGTCTTGACAGTGTAGACGGACGCCCTCGCATCTTAGCATTCTTAGGACATTGCTGGGAGCAGTAGACTCCCTTGAATCCCGCCCCCCTCCGCAAGAAATGGAAGCCTCCCTTGAAGATGTGTATAATTGTGGGTGTTTCTCCCCATTCTCTGAATCTTGCCATGAATTGCCATGCCTGGAGATGAGTGATAAGGATCTGCCTCATCCGGAGTTAAACAGTTAACGCCATCAAACCTGCTCTGCTTAGCAGTGGCCCTACGCCAGAGTCAGACCTTTGGTCCAGCTAGCTTAGTATTGTCCACACTGGCTGGCAGCAGCTCTCCAAGGTTTCTGGCAGGAGTCTTGCTCAGCCGTACCTGGAGATGCGGCCGGGGACTGAACCTGCGACCTTCTTCGTGCAAGCAGATGCTTTCCCACTGAGCTACGGGGCCCCATCCACTAAGAGGAATATCTTACAGCACTCATATGTAGTCACCCATCCAAATGCAAACCAAGGCAGAACCTGCTTCACAAAGGGCACAATTCATGCTGGCTACTGCAAGACCAGTCACCTTAAGTGGCGCAGTGGGGAAATGCTTGGCGAACAAGCAGAAGGTTGCCGGTTTGAATCTCTGCTGGTACTATATCGGGCAGCAGCGATATAGGAAGATGCTGAAAGGCATCATCATCTCATGCTGCGCGGGAGGAGGCCATGGTCAACCCCTCCTGTATTCTACCAAAGACACCCACAGGGCTCTGTGGGCACCAGGAGTCAGAATCGACTTGACAGCACACTTTACTGCAAGACCAGCTCTTTTCCAGATTTGCCACCTGAGATCCGTGTAAAAGGACCTGGGATTGTTATCTGCATGTGCAAACTAGCCTCGACCGCTGAGTTATTGCAGTCCTGATTGCCAATTGGGGACCTGTTTTGTTTTAAAGGATTCCCTCGAGACCTTTGTGGGATGGGCTTGCTTGTCTGCTCCTGTTTTCTGCTTGTGGCACGTCGAAACCCTCCTCTGAGTAAGGGGACAAGGTTCGCTAAGATAAGGAAACTCCTGTGCTATAAAGGGGTGGTCTGGATGACCTTTGGCACCCTCCCAGCCCAGCCCTGTTAGTCACATTTGCCTTTCTTGACCGTGCTGGCTCGGTTGGACTCACGCTGGGTGAGACCATCAACCGGCACGGCTGCCAGCGCCTTCCGGCCACTCACAGAGACTGTGCGTAGAATTGCGGACACTTAAAAGTAGCTCTCTGGTCTGTTGTGATTATGATTGGTTTTCATGGCCCTTTACAGCATGCAAAGTATTTCCCTGTCCTCTCGCAGATCAACAAATCATCTCACAGGGATGCAAGAGCTAATTGGGCTCCTTCTTTAAGAGCACTGGGGTGGAACTGTTATGTAACACATTATTTTTTTAAAAAAAATGACTGCTGTGGAATGGTCTACACCGGCTTCTGATGCTTGTTCCTGTGTAGTCCCTGCATCTTGGATTAGAAAGGGGAATTAGCATTTTCGGAAGCTTGTGCACAGAAGTGTTGGCCATTTCCCTTCCTTTGCTTGATTTGGGGAGTGCAGATGGCAAAAAGAAGCCAGGCACCTATTGCAACTGGGAAGGCTAACAGTCTTTGAGAAAGGGCCTCTGACATAAATAAGAAATTTAGACAGACAAGACTGGATATAAAACTCTTGAAAACGCCAGCCCAACAGATGCACACCACCCACAGGACCATGCACCCATCATCAGCAGTACCGACAGATCGTATTTTAAAATATTTTAAAATCCCTGATATCATGATGGCCATGGGGTAGCAGAAAAGATGTGGTGGGAGGAGAGCTGGTGTTGTGGCAGCAAGCATGGATTGTCCCCTTTGCTAAGCAGGGTCCTCCCTGGTATGTGTTTGAATGGGAGACTACATGTGTGAGCACCGTAAGATATCCCTTCGGGGCTGCTCTGGGAGGAGCACCTGCCTGCTTGCATTCAGAAGGTTCCAAGTTCCCTCCCTGGCAGCATCTCCAAAAGAGGACTGAGAGAGATTCCTGCCTGCAACCTTGCAGAAGCTGCTGCCAGTCTGTGAAGACAATGCTGAGCTAGATGGACCAGTGGTCTGACTCGGTATATGGCAGCTTCCGATGTTCTTATGTTTGCATTTGTGGTCCTCGCCTGCGCCCTCATCCCCTTTTATTGAAATGGTTTTCGGAGACTGTTCTTGTGAAGAAGATGTCTTCACAGAGTGGGAGCCAAGATTGCTCTGAGACTGAAGCAGCATTTCCTCGTGACCTGTGTCTTGGTGGTTGGTCTCACCGGTGGCGGCAGTGTGCACATCACAATGCTAAAACAGCCTTTTTGTCTGAATCAGACCTTGGTGTTAAAGGGCAAGGAACTGCAACGCTCACATGTGGTTCAGCTCAGGCTGGGTTGAGATGGAGTCCAGCAGGGCACAAGCAGAGACGCCGGCACTGATCTGGCACGGATCCAGCAGGGGATGTGTCCCTTTCAGGAAGCGCTGAAATCCTGCCAGTCCAGGCATTTGGTGGGGATGACAGGTTTCATCTCTCAAGCCCCCCCCCCCCCGATCGTGGGGGATGCAGCTTTGAAAAGGGGCTTGTTGATGCCCAGTCCTAATTTTTGGATCCGGTCGGGAATCTGCAGGCACACACGGTCCACTTCCCACCCCAACTGTATGTGGCAGTTTCCTATGAGTGGGCAGAGTTTTTCTCCATCACCATATTATTTTTACAAATGTTTATATTCGGCTTTTCACCCAAAAGGTCTCAAAGCTGTTTACAGACGAAAACAGCAGATGTTTCCCTGTCCCCAAAGGACTCACAGTCTAAACACACACACACACACACACACACACACACACACACACACCACACCACAAATATGTAGCCTGTATCTAGTCTAAAATTTCAGGAAGGGGCACCAAAGAAACGTGGGCGGGTGGGTGGGGGGGAGACAGTTTGTGGAGATCATGGTTTGCTGCATTTATAGTTGCTTGTTAACAAATTGGGGAGGGAGATGAAGCTTTACGGGAGTGTGAGCGGGGTGGGGGCAGTCCCCACTAGCCTCCCCCACCAGCTACAGATGTGACCCATGCACAGGAGCCTCCAGCAAAGCCATTGGTTTAAGCCCTCTTAAACCCTGAGGTCATTCACACGACCAAAAACTGTGCTCTACCTGGGTTTGGGAGCTGTGTGTGCTCCCCGGTTTTGGTTGCGTGGAAGTGAGGTGAAAACCTGGGTAGAAGAGCAAGGTAGGAGGGAAATCTACCCAGGTTTCCCCCCTGCCTTGCTGCCACACAACTGAAACTTGGGAGGACACACAGCTCCGAACCAGGGTGATTTTTGGTTGATTAAGTGCCATCAAGTTGATGTTGACTCTGAGCGAGCACATAGATAGATTCCCTCCAGGATGATCCGTCTTCCACTTGGCCTTGAAGGTCTCTCAGGGGTGCATCCATTGCTGTCGTCATCGAGTCCATCCACCTTGTTGCTGGTTGTCCTCTTCTTCTCTTTCCTTCCACTTTCCCCAGCATTATGGACTTCTCAAGGGAGCTGGGTCTTCGCATAATGTGTCCAAAGTATGAGAGTTTGAGCCTGGTCATTTGTGTCTCGAGTGAAAATTCTGGATTGATTTGTTCTAGGATCCGTTGGTTTGTTTTCCTGGCTGTCCATGGTCTCCTCAAAGGTCTTCTCCAGCACCAAAGTTCCAAAGCGTCAATGCTTTTTCTCTCTTGCTTCTTCAAAGTCCAGCTTTCAATCCATAGATTGTCATGGGGGGGGGAAATCCATTGTCCAAATGATTCTAATCTCTGTAGGTGTAGACACGTCACGGCATCTAAATATCGTTTCCGAGGCCTTCATTGCACCCCTACCAAGTGCTAGTCTGCAGCGTATTTCTTGACGGCTGGATCCTTGACTGTGGATGGTCGATGCTCAAAGGCAGAAGTTATCCACCACTTAATTGTCTTCATTATCAATTCTGTCAGATAGAAATGATAGAACCACCCAGAGGCGTAACTAAGGAAAACGGTGCCCGGGGCAAGCACTGAAATGGAGCCCCCCCCCCCCGCCGCCCCCCTAACATACCACATTATAATTAGGTTTTTCATCACAAGCGCCCGCCGCCGCTGCCAAGCCAGGCCACTGACTGGCCGCCAGGCGCCAGCAAAGCAATGGGGGGGGCGCAGGCAGTGCGGAAGGGACCGCTCGTGGGGAAGGGGGCACCGACATGCTCCCTTGACTGCTGCAGCGCTGCTGCACTGAGCAGGAAACATTTGTATTAACAAAAAATTATTATTATTTTTTTTAAAAAAAAATTGGTCATGGCGGCGCCCCCCACGTGACCAGAAAAGATGGCGCCCGGGGCACGTGCCCCCCCTGCCCCCCCTATAGTTACGCCTCTGGAACCACCATTTGTGATTGTGGGAATGACCTCTACATGTGAGCACTGTAAGATATCCGAGCTCAGGGGGAAAGCATTTGCCTTGCAGGAGCAAGTGTGAATAGTCCCCTTTGCTAAGCAGGGTCCACCCTGGTTTCCATTTGAATGGGAGACTACATGTGAGCCCGGTAAGAGAATCCCCTTAGGGCAGGCCTGCTCAACTTTGCCCCCCCCCGATGTTTTTGGACTACAGCTCCCATAATCCCCAGCCACAGTGGCCAATAGCCAGGAATTATGGGAGTTGTAGGCCAACATCTGCAGGAGGGCTGAAGTTGAGCAGCTCTGCTTTAGGGGACAGGGCCGCTCTGGGAAGAGCACCTGCCTGCTTGCATGCAGAAGGTTCCAAGTTCTCTCCCTGGCAGCATCTGCAAGATCGGGCTGAGAGAGATTCCTGCCTGCAACCTTGGAGAAGCTGCTGCCAGTCTGTGTAGACAATGCTGAGTGAGATGGATCAAGAGTCTGACTCAGTATATAGCAGCTTCCTATGAGTTGCTGTGGTGGAGTTTCCCTAGCTTATTAAAGGTAACTAGCTGAGTCGGGCACAGTGTATCTGTGCCTCTAGCCGCCTCCCCCCCCCCCCGCCGCAGTTTTCTTCAGGCACCGCTGCCGCCATTTCCCCCTCTCCCACCCCTTCCATGGCTAGCCTATCCGGCAGCTCCCTGAACTCTCGCGAGAGCTACCACACATGGGATTAGCCACGGGTACGCCTTAGAGAAATATATAGAGAGAGATTCTGAGCCTGCCCCCCACTGTTTCTGGGGAACAACCCCCTGATGAAAATTATTAGGAAAAAACCAGCACATAAAATAGCAGCAGCCCAATATTCATCATTGCAGAGCTAATGTAATGGTTCCTCCGGGCAAGATTTCTGTTGTTTGAATGTTTGTTTGGTGTTGGGGCAGGGGGTGGGAGGAGAGGAAGAGGGAGGGGATGGAGGGAGAGGCAAAAATGAGATCATTTTATACCTTCCTCTTCATTATAGGGGCAAGCTGCATATTACGAAGGCTGCACATCTTCAGTCCTCCAGCTGTGGTTCGACTACAACTCGCATCACCCCCTGCCACAGTGACCAGCAGTTGGGGATGATGGGAGTTGCCATCCAACCTTTATGTAGCCTGGTGTTATGTGAGGCATGCCCTTAGATCTGACACCTCTCAGATCCATTTTCCCCTAAACAGGAGCCGCACAAAGGGGATTGGGACCATGGCATGCGGGTCCTTTTCATAAGGGTCCCAGTCTGGATCGATTCTCTCCCCTTGCTTCTGTATTGGCAGCAATGAGAGCCTTCCTCCTGGGGAAAACAGCTGCCCTGAAAGGGGATGGAATAATTGGAATGAATGGGCTTACTCTTGTGTAATGCCACTTGTGCCAATTGCAGAAGCACAATGTTATGAGACTGACATGCTCTTTCACAGAATGTGAGCCGCAGAATCGTAGCGTTGGATTCTAGTCCAGTCTCCCTGCTCCATGCAGGAATCAGCTACAACATCCAGGAGCAAAGAGACATTTTAAAAAGTGGCGATTCTCTTCTGTTTATTGGGGGAGAGCAACTGGCCGTCCCCAGCCCCAGCATCGCATCACTCCCGTGGCCGTTGCTGGGGTCTCCCTTGGGTTTCCTTTTAGATAGTGAGCCTTCTGGGGACAGGGAAGCCTCTTTCTGATTATTTGGCTTTTTCTATGTAAACCACTTTGAGAAGAGGGGTTGGCAGGTTGGGATAAAGACATGCTAAAAGAACACAACTGACCTCCAGTTCGCCACGGTTAGAAAGAGACGTCCAGCGGCAGTGTGGCAGTAGCAGGCTGCGAACTGCATGGCACCTTAGTGCTCGTGTGTGTGTGCAATAAGATGCATGTGCACTGGAGACAAGAGGCATCCCACCCACTTCAGAAATGTGGCACTGCAGGGTGCCTTAGCGTTCATGCGCACACATGTAGATGCATGTGCGTTGGAGACAAAAGGCATCCCATTAACTTCAGAAATGTAGCACTGCAGGATGACTTAGTGTTCATGTGCATACACTTATATAAATGTGCACTGGAGTGGAGACAAAAAGCATCCCACCCACTTCAGAAATGTGGCACTGCAGGGTGTCTTAGTGTCCATGCATGTACGTTTAAATGCATGTGCACTTGAGGAAGCAAGATGCATCCTGTGTGGCACTGCAGGGCAACTTAGCATCCATGCGCATGCAATTAGATGTATGTACACTGGAAACAAAAAGGCATCCTGCCCAGAAATGTAGCACTGCAGGGCGCCTTAGCGTTCATGCGCGAACACTTAATATCATGTGCACTTGAAACAAGATGCATCCTTTCTACTTCAGAAATTTAGCACTGCAGGGCATCCTAGCGTCCATGCCCGTGCACTTAATTGCATGTGCAGGGGAAGCAAGATGCATCCTGTCCGCTTCAGAAATGCAGCCTTTAGACACCCTATTCAGGTCTCCTTATAATTTTAACCAGGCATCCCCCCCAAACCCACCTAGAGAGAAAAATGGGCGGTGTGTTTACCAGCTCAGGAATCAGAAAAGTCCCTGGTAAAAATGAAAAATTGGAGTGGAAGCTCTCTCTCCCGCCCTGTTCCTGCTGGAAATTGCATCAAGTGTCACCTAAAGTGAAATTCAGTTTCAGCTTGGAAAATCAGAAGAGCTTCAATCAGGTTAGCAACATCTCTAGGGGTGGGGGCGGGGGTGTGCAGCTGCAGTCGACACACACACTCCTCCCGCAGCACTTGCAAAGGTGCAGGAACAAACGGAGGAATTTTCCCCGACAGAAGAAAGCCTGTTTTTTTACAAGGGGCAGCAAATTCACAGCTGACAAGCAGGGAGATATTGAGAGCTTCAGATGCTTCCCTCCTCCCTCCAGCCTTCCTCCTTTCCCCAAATCTGAATAACCAGGGCAACAATGTTTTGGAATTGGCACCATCTCTCACTTTGCATTGCGTGTGTATGTGTCTGACATACCAACATAGGAAGCTGCCTCCTACTGAGTCAGGACCTTGGTCCATCAGGCTCAGCATTGTCAACACTGACTGGCAGCAGCTTTTCAAGGGTTCAGACAGGAGTCTCTCCCACCCTACCTGGGATTGAACCCGGGACCTTCTGCATGCAAAGCAGGTGCTATACCGCTGAGCTATGGCCCCATGCCCTAAGGGTTTGAGCTGCGAAAATATTTAAATGTGCTGCATTATACTTTCTGCTGGTCAAAGACTAAAATAAATTTTATTGAGTCATTCATCCCCTAAGACAGGGATTCCCGACCTGTGGTCCTCCAGATATTGTGGGACTACAAATCCCATCATCCCCAGCTACAATTCCTTGTGACTGGCGAGAATGGGAGTTGTATTTCAGCAAGGTCTGGAGGGCCACAGGGACAGCACTCTTACCCCTGGATTTCTGGGCCAAAGTCCAGGGCCCCCACACACCCTGGTGGCCCCCAAATCCTTTTTAATCTGTCCCAGGTGGTGTGGTCACTGGTCACGTTAAAGATGTGTTAAAAATGTTGTGTAATAGGAACATAGGAAGCTGCCATATACTGAGTTAGGGGAATCTCTTCCAGTGCTCACATTTCTAGTCTCCCATTCATATGCAACCTGGGCAGACCCTGCTTAGCTAAGGGGGCAAGTCATGCTTGCTCCCACAAGACCAGCTCTCCTCTCCTATGGGTGTGTGTGTGGCTCCAAAGCCTTGAGGTCCTGGCTCCAAAATTACCTAGGTGTCCCTCTGAGAACCCTCGCCCAAACGGGAAGATCCGACAGCCCTTACACATAGACTCCCATCCAAATGCAAACCAAGGCAGACCTTGCTTAGCAAAGGGGGCAGTTCATGCTTACTGCCACCAGACTAGTTATTTCCTCCCTTTGCTGGCTGAAGCCGACAGCAGACGGCAGCTCCTTGGCAATCTTTTATTCAGAAGGGGCCGGCTTCTGGGCCGAGAATGCTGAAACAGCGAGCACGGCTTCCCTTTCTTGATCTCCGGAGAAGCGCTTGAGTACGCAGTTTTTGCTCCTATCCTCTAGCAGCAATGGCTGTATTTTGCATGCTGGAGTGCAATTCACCCCCCCCCCCACCAAACACCGATAAATTGGCTTCTGGACTTTAAACATGTGCTCTGCGTTCTAGCCCAACAATTTGGAGATTTCCAGGCAGGGCCTTGGGAAGCGCGCGTCCTTACTCACCCGTGTCGATAACAATTACACCTTGGATTGCCGTGCGTCTGTATTCACGGCGACTTGGGCTCCGGCAGCCGGGCTGCCCATCTGCTCGGGGGCTGCGGTGAGCTTATATAACCGCCGTCTGATTGAAAGAGGTAATTGCTTGCGTTCCTCCCAAGGATGCCCGAGGCTGGGGCCGTGTAAGCCGTCGCAGGGATTATGGAGCCCGCGTCTTCCTTTGCACAGAGCTAGCGCAGCAGGTAACGCCGCGTGTTTGGGCATGGGAGAGCCGTGTTCAGATATCCCAATGGAGACAGGTGGGCCACTAAGTGACTCTGGGGAAGCAGTGTCCCCTATGGTCAGAACTAGGCATTACAGCAGAACATGGAGGGAAGCCCAGGTATTTTTTATTTATTTATTTATTTATTTATTACATTTTATATCCCGCTCTTCCTCCAAGGAGCCCAGAGCGGTGTACTACATATTTAGGGTTCTCCTCACAACAATCCTGTGAAGTAGGTTAGGCTGAGAGAGAAGTGACTGGCCAGAGTCACCCAGCAAGTCTCATGGCTGAATGGGGATTTGAACTCAGGTCTCCCCGGTCCTAGACCAGCACTCTAACCATGACACCACGCTGGTAGAAGCCTTGTGTCTTTTCCGCCACTCTCAGCTGGTACATAGGAACATAGGAAGCTGCCTTCTACTGCGTCAGACCATTGGTCTATCAAGCTCAGATTTGTCTACCCAGACTGGCAGCAGCATCTCCAAGGTTGCAGGCAGGAGTCTCTCTCAGACCTATGTGGGAGATGCTGCCAGCGAGGGGACTTGGAACCTCAGATGCTCTTCCCAGAGCGGCTGGATCCCCTGAGGGGAAGATCTCCCAGTGCTCACACTTCTAGTCTCCCTTTTATATGCAACCAGGTTGGACCCTGCTTAGCAAAGGGGACAAGTCATGCTTGCTATCACCAGACCAGCTCTCCTCCCTAAGGCGGAGTGATCATGTTTCCTGTTACATAGGAACATAGGATGGATCCTTAAGTGGCGCAGCAGGGAAATCCTTGACTAACAAGCAGAAGGTTGCCGGTTCGAATCCCCACTGGTGTGTTCCCCAGACTATGGGAAATACCTCTATCGGGCAGCAGCGATATAGGAAGATGCTGAAAGGCATCACCTCATACTGCGCGGAATATGTTCTCCTATATTCTGTATTCCCTCCTATAGTCTACCAAAGACAACCACAGTGCTCTGTGGGCGCCAGGAGTTGAAATCGACTTGATGGCACACTTTACCTCTAGGAACATAGGAAGCTGCCTTCTACTGAGCCAGATCCTTGGCCCATCCAACTCAGTATTGTCTACACAGACTGGCAGCGGCTTCTCCAAGGGGGCAGGCTGGCGTCTCTCTCAGCCCTGTCTTGGAGATGCTGCCAGGGAGGGAACTGGGAACCTTCTGCATGCAGATGCTCTTCCCAGAGCAGCCCCAGCCCATGTGGGGAATTGCTAAGAGTGCTCACACATATTGAGGCTATTCACACGATTGCAGAAAATCGGGCTAGCCTCCGCTAGCCTGATTTTCTGCAACTGTGAGAACCACCAGGCTCGGCTGCGAGCCTGGTGATTCTTGAGCGGGTAACCCACTGAAGTAGCCCGCCCCTAAAACCAGGTTTGTAGAGCAAGCGCTCCGCAAAGCCAGTTTTTGGGATTGTGAGTAGCCGTGGTGCGACTCCACGCCATGGTTACTGACGGGTAGACCCCCGGAGGGGAGGCGAAAAGCCGCCTCCCGGCTCCGGAGGTCTCCCCACTATGCTCGGCGTGCTGAGCTGAGCTCCCTAAACCGGGTCTCACTGATCGTGAGACCCGACTCATAGTCTCCTATTAACATTATCCCCACCCACCCCTGCAAAAAAAGAGTTTGATTTTGCTCAGAGGCGAATGAAAACGTCAAGCAAGCTTTATTAAGTATTTAATAGGAACAAACCTAGTCTTGGATTCAGGTAAATACAGTGATGTCACATTAAGCCTAGATTCGAACGAGGCCATGATGTGAACGAGGCCATTGCCTAAAAACAATCCTTCAGGAGTTGGAGTGTTTTGAAACAAACACACAAACAGACACAAACAACACACACACACACAGAGACTCATGGCAACCCTTGGTATTTTTCACCGGGATATTTCTTTTCATTGTGTTGGTCTGCAAAGCACTGTAGCCTTACAGGGCTCTAGGGATGAAAACTGCAGTTCACGCTAGCCAGCATGCAGGGTTTTTTCTTTTTTTCTTTTTTTCAAAGCTGTAATTTTATGGCAGGCTTATTGCATCGGCAACTGCATTGTCTCCCCCTTTGTGAGAAGAGTGAGCTAATAAATCCCTACAAGCAACGCCACAAGCCCTTAATGATACAATGCACTTTGCAGCCAGAGAGCCCGTCACTCTGTTGTTGCTAGGGGAAGGCGATTTCCCCCTGTTCTTTGCCGTATTTAATTTCTTGTTTTTCTGTTGTGCCTCCTGGAAATCCTTCTCCGCTAATACTGGGTGCAGGGACTCTGATAATACTCGGCACCCGCTTGCACTCTGGACATGCTCAGATGAGCGGTGTTGTGGGTTGTCTTTTCACAGGTGCCTCATGTTGAGAGGCTGCAGGAATCCGGTGGGCTCTGCAAAACTCAGCACTCCCAAGGCACTGATGTTTGGCATGCCTTAAATTCAGAATCCTACTTTTAGGTTGGAAGGGACCTTGGGCGGTCCTCTAGTCCACCCCCTGCTCAGTGCAGAAATCTGATACTGCAATGGCCTGCCAGCCTCTGCTTGAAAACCTCCAGTGAAGGGGAGCCCATCAATAACCCCCGTCCTGTCAGAACTCATCAAACCCAACAGCTTTTCTGTCTATGGTTCTGTTTTGGATTTAGGGGCCTAGGGGATGTACATAAGAGGCAAATGTATGACAAAATATGGATGTGCAAAAAATCCAGACATTGTGTGAGGGAGCAAGGGGCCGGGAAACATAAGACGGACACTGCTGGATCACACCAAATTCCATTCAACCCAGTGTCCTGTTTCCAACAGTGGACAGTTGGCTGGGTGATTCCAAGAAAGTTCACATGGAGGTGATGTCCGCCCCTGCTTCCATAGCTTGAGTGGGAGGCTACAGGGCTCTGTTAAGGGGTTGATAAGGTACCTTTCGACAGTTTTATGAATGACTTAGATGAAGGGGTGGAGGAGATGCTCATCAAATCTGCAGATGACACAAAACTGGGAGGGACATCTAGCACCTCAGAAGACAGGCATAACATTCAAAATGACCTTAAAAGGATAGAAAATGGGGTAGAGATGAACAGCGTGAAATTCAACAGAGATAAATGCAAAGACACTGAGACCAATAAAAATAAAAATAAAATCTACTGGTAGAGGATGGGGGATACCTGGCTTGGCATTAGCTCATGTGAAAAGGATCACAATTGATCACAAGCTGAACACGAGCCAGCTGTGTGATACAGCAGCAAAAAAGGTGGATGTGATTCTTTTTTTTTTCTTTTTTTAAAAAAATATTTATTCAATTTCTATACCGCCCTTCCAAAAATGGCTCAGGGCAGTTTACACAGAGAAATAATAAATAAATAAGATGGAACCCTGTCCCCAAAGGGCTCACAATCTAAAAAGAAACATAAGATAGACACCAGCAACAGTCACTGGAGGTACTGTGCTGGGGGTGGATAGGGCCAGTTGCTCTCCCCCTGTCTGGAAAACAAGTCCTTTGAAGAGCAGTTGAAAGAAATGGAGAAGAGAAGGCTGGAGGAGGGAGACACCCACAGCCACAACTTCTTCAAAGCCTGCAGAAATAGGGTTGTGTATGTGTTTGATTGCAGACCTTTATAGTGGTTTCATGCTAGTTTTAATCTGACTTTCATCCCTTCTGGCTGGTGTGTTTGTTCAGTTGTTCTTATCTTAGGTTTGTGTGTTTTTCATGTTTTGTGAACTGCTTTGTGACTATTTGATTGTGAAAAGTAGTACATAAGTACTATATGTTGATGTTTCACCATGGGTGTTGATTTCATGTTTGTCTTTGATCTGCATTGGATGTTGGCTTTGGATGTTCATGTTATAGAAAAGTGGTCAAGGAAACAGGAGAGAGACGCTTCTTCAGGTATCCTGTTTTGAGGCAAGTGAGGGTTTTGATGGTCCTAGATAAATGAGGGCTTTGATGGTCTTGGGCAAGTGATGGCTTTGACGGCCTTGGGCAAGTGAGGGCTTGAAAGATTATCACCTGCATGTCCAAAAACAAAGAGTTAATCAGTGGAGGTATGATAGGGTCAGGTTTTTATGTCCCTAGGTCAGTGCTGGGGTGCTTTTGCAGATCAGTGTTAAATATCACATACAGACACAGACATACACACAAATTTAATTCACAAACTATGGAAGCTGAATTTAATATTCTTTCTGGACATTCTTTTCAAGCTGTTCCGGCTATGCCTCCCAGACAGCAATAGTGTCCACATACTCTGAGGTTTAAAAAAAAAAAAAAAGCAAATAAAAAGAGAGTTTGATAGAATTTAGCCCCAGCCTTCTCCCAATCTTTGGCGGACATCAGTAAAGCATTTTAGCCGAGAATACATAGAAGTTGGATTTGAGGATTGGGGTGGTTAGAACCAGCTCTCGGGTGCTAGTTGACCGTCCTCTAAACGAGGAAGTGGAGAGAGCAGCAAGCTAGTTGAACAGTTCCAGACAGAACTGTCTGTGCAGCCGTCCCAGGGACGGCCCTTCTCATGGGCAAGGTGAGGGAGTTGCCTCAGGCAGCAGGTTTATGGGATGGCAGCGAGTCAGGCAGTCTGATTAACTCAATCGATAGAGCGTGAGACTCTTTATCTCAGGGTCATGGGTTCGAGACCTGCCTTGGGCACACATTATTGGGGATGGGGCTGTAGCTCAGTGGAAGAGCATCTCCTTTTCCTGCAGAAGGTCCCAGCCTCAATCCCTGGCAGCATCTCCAGCATTTTCCTTGCATGGCGTCTTCCAAAAAGGCCACCGCGAGGGGGGAAAGGGCCGGAAAATGCCCAAACCGGCCATTTTTGGCATGAGGAAGGCCGGCAGGGGGAGGAGGATCCACCACTGAAACCCGCCCCTCGTGGCCTCAGAGAAGGCCCCCAGAGGGGTAAGTACTATATTAAAGAGGGGGGGAAATATTCGCAACCTGGCTCCGTTGAAGGCAGCCTATAAAAGCGAAGGATTGCAGCTGAGAGGAGGAGCATCTGCTTGGCACGCAGAAGGCCCCAGGTTCAATCCCTGGCAGCATCTCCGGGTAGGGCTGGGAAAGATTCCTGCCTGAAACCTCAGAGAGCCGCTGCCAGTCAGAGCAGACCATACTAAGCTAGGTGGACCAATGGCCTTTCTCAGCGTAGGCACTTGGCTATGTAGGAGCGAGGGAAATTCTGCAGCCTATACATGGGGTTGGGCGCGGGAAGAAGAAGAAGAGGGCAGGGGGGACCAGAACTAGGGATGTGCGAACCAAGTCGATTTCGAGCCGGTTCGAGCTCGAACCAGCTCGGTTCAAGGGCTCGCCCTCGGAGTGACCCGGGTCCAGTTTGGTCCAAGTTTGAGCCCAACCTCTCGGGCCAGTTCAGGCCCAGTTCGAGGGTGGCGATTGGCAGAAAATATCAGTAAAAACAAAATTTTGGATTCGAATTGAACCGGGCAAACTCATTTTGTGCACATCCCTACCCAGGACCTACCTAATCTTCTTATCCCAGGGCCACTCCAACCTTGCTATGCCTTTGTAGAAGGTCCAAGGTTGGAGACGCTGATGCCACTCCGTTGCACACACCCTCTCTCCCCCTCTTTCTCCCCCTTTATAAAAGCAGGGAGGCAGGGGAACTTCCTGCTGCCTTGCTGGATCCCCAAGGATCTTCCCCCTGAGGCAATCACCACACCTTGCCTCATAGAGGAGAGCTGGCCTCGCGGTACCAAGCATGAATCGCCCTCTCTGCTAAGCAGGGTCCACCCTGGTTTGCTTTTGAATGGGAGACTACGTGTGAGCACTTTATTCCACTTAGGGGATGGTGCTTCTCTGGGAAGAGTTCCTGCAAGCTTGTAGGCAGAAGGTCCCAAGTTCCCTCCCTGGCAGCATCTCCAAGACAAGGCTGGAAGAAACTCCTGCCTGCAACCTTGGAGAAGCCGCTGCCAGTCTGTGTAGACAATCCTGAGCTAGATGGACGGTCTGACTCAGTAGATGACAGCTTCCTAGGTTCCTACGTTCCATGGTAGGGCTACTCTTGGGTCCCACTCATAACAGCTACAAAAGCACATCAACACAATCCAAAGAAGATACCCGAAGCAGATCCATATTAAAGGTTCCAGCAAGATATGCTTCCCCTCCCGCCTGGCCCGGCTAGGTTAAAAATTTTGGTATGTTGGAACATGTGAGTTCCCTTTTTAATTTCTTTTCTTTTTTCTCCCTTTGCCTGTTGTTAATGAGATGCAAAGCATGCCGGCAAAGGCTGACTCACAAAAGCAATTAGATTCCCCAAAGTTGTATGCCCAACAAACGGGCACAATATTGTTGAGACTTTGACAAATAGACCAAGAAAAATAAATAAAAGTCAAAGGAAGCTGAAAGAATAACTCTGGTGACTCATGTTCACCTTTTCTCCTCCCGCTGTAACAGAGATCAACTTTGCCTGGAAAAATTCAAAGAGCACCAGGAGAGGGCTGTGTAATCTTCGGCACCGTGAGGAGCAAGATGGTGAATGCTGGCTTCATTTTTCTGCTTGCACACCGTACCCTTGCCCTTGTTTATCAGGTCTAGTGGCTGCCGGATTTGTGGTTTTTCTGCAGTCTCCTGCTCCTGTGCTTTTTACAGCTTCTTAGGAAGCTGCCATATAACGAGTCAGACCATTGGTCCATCTAACTCACTATTGTCTTCACAGACTGGCAGTGGCTTCTCCAAGGTTACAGCCAGGAATCTCTCTCAGCCCTCTTTTGGAGATGCTGCCAGGGAGGGAACCTGAAACCTAGATGCTCTTCCCAGAGCGACTCCATCCCCTAAGAGGGGAATCTCTTCCAGTGCTCACACTTCTAGTCTCCCATTCATATGCAACCAGGGCAGACCCTGCTTAGCTAAGGGGACAAGTCATGCTTGCTACAATGACCAGCTCTCCTCACAGACCAGCTCTCCTCACTGATCCTACTGAGGTGTGGATTTGTGTGGAAGGAGCCTTACACCTTATTATTTGCATTAGGAACATAGGAAGCTGCCTTCTACTGAGTCAGACCATAGGTCCATTTAGCTCAGTATTGTCTACACAGACTGGCAGCGGCTTCTCCAAGGTGGCAGGCAGGAATCTCTTTCAGCCCTCTCTTGGAGGTGCCAGGGACTCAGGAGGGAACTTGGAACCTTCTGCAGGCTTGTAGGCAGGTGCTCTTCCCAGAGGGGTCCCGTCCCCTAAAGGGACTATCTTACAGTGCTCACATCTAGTCTCCCATTCAGATGCAAACCAGGGTGGATCCTTACTAGCAAAGGGGACAATGCATGCTTGCTACCACAAGACCAGCTGCCAATGGTCAACCCCCTCCTGTATTCTGCCAAAGACAACCACAGGGATCTGTGGTCTCCAGGAGTCAACAGCAACTCAACAGCACCCTTTACCTTTGACAGCCCCACCACAGAGCTATGGCGCTGTCTCCCAAGGGGAATGTTTTACGGCTCTCACATGTCGACTCCCATCCCAATGCAACTGGCTTGCTGTGTTACTTCTGCCATCAGGTTTAGCTTTTACAGGAAACAAGCTCCACGCTCTCATGGGTCACATCCACGTTTGGATTCCTTCCTCCCCACTCCACCATGAGATTTGGATTTCTTTATTTTTCTTCGCCAAAGAACCTCAGCGGTTGGGCCGAAGAACCAGCTCGTCCCCTGAATGGATTAGAGAGACAATAAACACATGAGAAGGCTGAGGACTTCTGGAACAGGGCAGAGCAACCTGTCAGAGGGAGAGAGCTCATTTTTCATCTTCTGGCTCCAGGGAAAACATTCGTTCCTCAAGCAAGCGGTATCTATCACTGTCAGCCTCAAGGATGCCAAAACACTAAATCCTGCAGGGTGGGTGTTTTTTTTGGTTTTTTTTAAGCTTCATCAAGTAGTTGGGAGAAAAGGCACACAAACAATATTGCATTGTTCAGTTCTGGAATCTCTGGGTACCGACACCCATTGTGATAAGAAAAGGCAGTACTTTTTCACACAGTGCATAAATAGTCTATGGAATTCACTGCCATAGTGGTGATGGCCATCAGCCTGGCTGGCTTAAAAGGGGGCTTTGATAAATTCATGAAGGCCAGCTCTATCAAGGGCTACTAGTCCAAGGACTATACGCCGCCTCCAGCCTCAGAGGCAGGATGCCTCTGAATCCCAGTTGCAGGCGAGCAAAAGCAGGATAGAAGGCATGCCTTCATCTTTTACCTGTGGGCTTCCCAGAGGCATCTGGTGGGCCACTGTATGAAACAGGATGCTGGACTAGATGGGCCTCCTTGGGCCTGATCCAGCAGGGCTGTTCTTCTGTAAGAAGCCAGAGACATCCAGCCAATCTGAAGGAAGCAAAGGCATATTCTGCTATGAATACTTATATGCCACTTTTTAATAAACATTCGCAACGGGGGTTTACATACAAAAGGAAATATTTATTTATTTATTTAATACATTTCTTCATTGGCCCAAATGGTATAGTTCTCTGGGCCATTTACAAAACAATAAGAACAGCCAATAAAAGATTAAAACATGTCAACAATTAAAATTAAAAAGTTAAAACTATTAAAATGCAATTAAAACTTAATTAAAACAGTACCTAATTAAAAGCCTGGGTGAACAAATGCGTCTTGACTGGCCTTTTAAAAGTTGTCAGAGATGGGGAGGCTCTTATTTCAGCAGGAAGTGAGTTCCAAAGCCTCGGGGCAGCAACGGAGAAGGCTTGTCCCCAAGTAGCCACCGGATGAGTCGGTGGCAACTGCAGACAAACCTCTCCAGATGGTCTCAATGGGCAGTGTGGCTCATAGCAAAGAAGACGTTCTCTTAAATACCCAGGGCTCAAGCTGTTTAGGGCTTTATAGGTTATAACCAAAACTTGTACTCTGCCCGGAAACGTATTGGCAGCCCGTGTAGATGTTTTAAGATAGGAGTGATCTGGTCTCTCCGAGGTGACCCAGAGCAATCTGGCCACTGCATTCTGGACTAACTGCAGTTTCCGGACTACGTACAAAGGCAGCCCCACATAGAGCACATTGCAGCAGTCAAGTCTGGAGGTGACCAGCAGATGTGGTTTTCTGTCCCCAAAAGGGCTCATAACATAAAAAGAAACATAAGGCAGATACCAGCAACAGCCACTGGAGGGATCATGTGCTGGGGATGGATAGGGCCAGTACCTCTCCTCCTGCTAAATACAGAAAATCACCACTTTAAAAAGGTGCCTCTTTTCTCAGTTAGCAGGGGACTTCTCTGCCACTGGGATGCCATACCTCCTCTCCTGCTGCTGCTCCCCTGCAACAAATATTTGGAGGCGTCCCACCCTTGAACACAAACCTTTGATGAATGTATTTCCCTCTCCACCAAGTTACCAAACCTGTTCCCCTACACTCACATCTGGAAACGGGGGAGGATCCTCCCAGACATCAGTTGGGTATGCAATATGAGAAGTTTGCATGCCAGTTCCAAGTGCAAGTTAACCCACGCTCTACACGCTCCATTTTATCTTCCTTCCTGCCACTATCTTACCCTCTGTTCCGATGCAGAGCAAGGTCCTTGCATGATTTTTGCAGCGCCACCTGCTGGCCTGCTCTTGCTTTCCAAAAAGAGCTGATTACTAGTTTTCAGGTGAATGGGGTAAAGGGCAGGACAAACTGGCCAGCAGATGGCGCTGCACAAATCGCACAAGGACCCTGCTCTGCATCTGAGCAGAGCACAAATCTGTGTCGAGAAGGAAGATGGAGGCCTGCCGAGAGGGTGTGGAGGGGTGAGTATACTTGCCCTTGGAAAGGGTGTGCAGGCTTCTCACGTCATGCAGCTTCTTGCAATCTGGAAGGACCAAAAGCGAGGCTTCTATTCCAGCCTGAGCAGATGGAAATGAAGTCCTTTGCCAGCGCTGGGTTTATGTTGTCAGCCAAGGTGAAAGCTGGAACTCCGAGGCTGTCAAGATGTGGTTGGTCAGTAATCTGTAATTAACACCTCTGTCACTTGGGAAAGGAAATGCCTTTAAGTCAGGTCAGCCGGATCAATATAGCAATGAACTTGAGTGCAGGAGCAGCTTACGGCACCTTATTCCAGAGAGGAAGAGAGAGAGAGAGAGAGAGAGCTTGAATACCGGCCAATTCAAATGTTGCCTCTGCAGCACTGGAATAAGTACTCTCCCCTGACTAGCTTCCACAGCTGCCGTTCCAGATAATGTGGCAACTTTCCAGGCCTGATAGGAATGGAGGAAGCTGACATCGACTGAGTCAGGCTGTGGGTCCATCTAGCGTAGTATATTCTGCACTAACCCCTGCTGTGCTGACTGAGCACAAAAATTACCTTTTGAAGTGGTGATTCTCTTGTATCTAGCAACGGGAGAGCAACTGGCCCTATCCATCCCCAGCACAGCATCCCTCCAGTGGCTGTTGCTGGGGTCTACCTTTTTCGACTGCGAAACCTTCGGGGACAGGGAGACATTTCATTTATTTATTACTCATTTTTCTATAAGATGGACATAGTGGCGATGATATAGGCATACTCCCCTACCCCCGACAGATTTAAGACCTCTCAAAGAGGGGAGATAAAACCAATAAAAAGGAAGATATTACAAACTTCGGTTGCTGCATTTAATTTTAAGAATCTCCCGCTGTTTGAGATAGAGCATTGGCAATGATGTTTTAACACGGAAACGTGTTTGCTCGAGTTGGTAAGATCGTTCTTTTTATCGGTTTTATCTGCCCATTAAAAGAGATCTTAACGCTTATCTGTTATTTTTTCTTTGTAAAGTGCTTTGGAAAATTTTGTTGAGATTTTGATTGTTTGATTAATTGATTGTTTGATTGATTAAGTGCCATCAAGTCGGTGTCGACTCTTAGCAACTACACAGATAGATTCTCTCCAGGATGATCATCTGTCTCCCACTTGGCCTTTGAGGTCTCTCTGTGGTGCCTTCATTGCTGTCCTGATCGAGTCCATCCACCTTACTGCTGGTCATCTTCTTCTTCTCTTGCCTTCAACTTTCCCCAGCTTTATCGACCTCTCAAGGGAGCTGGGTCTTTGCAGAATGTGTCCACAGTATGATAGTTTGAGCCTGGTCATTGGTGCCTCGAATAATTCTGGATTGATCTTGTTCGATGATGATGATGATGATGATTAGAAATACGTTGAGGTCATTCACACAATCAACAAACTGTGTTCTACCTGGGTTTGGGAGCTGTGTGTGTTCCCAATTTTCGGTTGTGTGGAAGCTTGATAGGAGGAAAACCTTGTTAGAAGTGATTGTGTGGAAGCAAGGAAGGAGGAAAACCTGGGTAGCTTGTCCTCTTACCTTGCTTCAACACAGTCCCTTCTACCCAGGTTTTTGTCTTACCTTGCTTCCAGACAACCAAAAATTGGGAGCACACACAGCTCCCAAACCTGGGTAGAACACAGTTTTTGGTTGTGTGAATGACCTCATTGTCTGGCAGGAGTCCTGGAGATGCTGCCAGGGATTGAACCCGGGACCTTCTGCATGCAAGCAGATGCTCTTCCACTGAGCTATGGCCTCATCCCCAAACAGAAGCTGCCATCTGTTGAGTCTGATTGTTGGCTTGCCTAGTTGAGTATTGTCTACACTGACTGGCAGCAGCTCTCCAAAGTTTCAGGCAGGAGACTCTGCCAGCCCAACCTGGAAATGCTGCCAGGAACTGAACCCGGCACCCTCTACATGCAAAGCAGATGTGTGGCCACTGAGTTATGGCCCAAGTGGACTGCTAAAAAACAGTGCCAGTTGGGCATGCCCTCTTCCCTCCTGCCATTGGCTGACATCCCAACTTCCATGTGTAGGCTTGACATCAGCATGCATGCAACACTAGCCTTCGCTTCCCAGATGTGGGCCCTTCTGCATATGAGCACAACCAGTTGGGAGCTCTCCCTGCGTTCCAGAAGCACTCAGTTGCAAATGGAAATATGTCGCTGGCCCTCAGCAATGTGGTTCCATTCTAACAGCGTTCTTAGAAAGTGGAAGGCAGCTCCGGGAGTATTTATGCCCTTGCACAAGAGCATCTATGCACCAGACGTTGGGTGGGATGGAGGGTACCAGTGTGTGCTCACTGGTATTTGAAGCATGCATTCATGAAGCATCAGGCAGAACATCAGCCAGTGTCGCCAGAATTTCCATGAATGTTGCCATGCTGATAGGTCGTCCTCCTGCTTGGCTCCCTAGTAGTCTTTCCCTCCGCATGCAATCTGGCCACAAGATGTCCAGGTGTTACCGATGTGATAGGGCATCCGAGCCGATCTTTGCAGGACACAGGGGGGTTGGATTACAAGGTACCTTCACGCTCTACAGATGCGGCGATTCTAACTCTTGCTGACTATCCCCAGGCAAAATCGCTCACTATCAGCAGACGGTGCCAGAACTGGCCGGCGCCTCCTGTCTACTGAAATGAAGGCTGCCAATTGTGTTGAGTTTTTGTAGAGTGGAGATTTTTATTTTTTAATTTATTTTTTTAAAAACCAACAACAACTTTTTGATGGCAAGTTTGGAAAGGGAAAAAAAAGAAAAGTGAACTGATATATTGAATGCTAGAACCAGCAGATACTGGTAGGGTTGCAGATGTAACCCTGTAGGTAGGGATGTGCGAGTCGGATCGAGGTCGAGCTGGCTCACACTCCAACTGGCCTGGCTCAAGGACTTGCCTTCAAGCCAGACTGGCTCCAGTTTGGCTTGAATTTGAGCCAAACCCAGGAGTCCACGTGGGGTTTTTTTTGGGGGGGGGAGGTGGACTTACCGCCACTGACCGGCTCGGGCGAGGGTGTCTCCTGATGTCCGTCCTGCTCCCCCCTGCTGGTCCCCCTCTGGTCATTTCCAGGCCATTACGGGCTGTTTTGGGCTCATTTCAGGCCTCTCTGCAGTGCTGGTGGCCATTTCGGAGGCCACCACACATGCCTGAAGGCCATCTGCTTGGCCCGGTCATGATGCAGGCCACGCAGACGGCCACTGGGCACGCACGGCAGCCTCCAAAATGGCTGCTGCCACTACGTAGAGCAGGGATTCTCGGTGTTGGGTCATCAGATGTTATTGGATTTCAACTTGCTGGGAGGGGAGCTGGTCTTGTGGTCGCAAGCATGACTTAGCGAAGCAGGGTCCACCCTGGTTGCATATGAAAGGGAGACTAGAAGGGTGAGCACTGGAAGAGATTCCCCTAAAGGGACAGAGCCACTCTGGGAAGAGCATCTAGGTTCCAAGTTCACTCCCTGGCAGCATCTCCAGGTTGAGAGAGATTCCTGCCTGCAACCTTGGAGAAGCCGCTGCCAGTCTGTGTAGACAATGCTTAGCTAGATGGACCAAGGGTCTGACTCAGTATATGGCAGCTTCCTATGTTCCTATTTCAGATGCTTTTAAGGAGAGGAGAGCAGGTCTTTTGGTAGCAAGCATGACTTGTCCCCATAGCTAAGCAGGGTCTGCCCTGGTTGCATATGAATGGGAGACTAGAAGTGTCAGCACTGGAAGATATTCCCCTCAGGGGATAGAGCCGCTCTGGGAAGAGCATCGAGGTTTCAAGTTCCCTACGCAGACTTGCAGTGGCTTCTCCAAGGATGCAGGCAGGAATCTCTCTCAGCCCTCTCTTGGAGATGCTGCCATGGAAGGAAACCGGAACCTCAGATGCTCTTCCCAGATCAGCTCCATCCCCTCAGGGGAAGATCTTGCAGTGCTCACACTTCTGGTCTCCCATTCATATGCAACCAGGGCAGATCCTGCTTAGCTAAGGAGACAAGTCATGCTTGCTACCACCAGACCAGCTCTCCTCCTGGGTTGAACTACAACTCCCATCATTCCCAGAAATGGTTTATTGTGACTAGGGATGTTGGGAGTTGTAGTTCAGGCACAACTGGATAGCCAAAGTGGCTTCCTCCTGTCCTAGGATCTTGTCCTCTGTTTGCATCCATGCCTCTGTGTATTCTCACTGACTCCTCCTTCTCTTGATTGTTGGTTACATTTTCTGGTTGCCTTTTGTTGGTTGCATATTCTGCTGTCCCAAAGTAAAGCAAAAACAGAAACCCAATTTTCTAAGGCTGGTGAGGTGACTGAGGAGGGGACTGTGGATGCCAGCAACCCCTCTCTGAAAAGGCTCTCTCCTTGGGCAGCAGCAGAACCACCAGGCACAGGATGCAAGGGCAGCCGAATGAAATGCTGCAACAGCAGCGGAGAGAAGGAGAATCGTCTCGTTACTCTCCTCCTCCGGGAGCCCTTGCCGCCAGGACATGGCTTCGAGATGCTGTTTGTCTTGGGATGCAGCTAATTGAATTCGTTTGGCACATAATGACCCACTGTCGTCAAAATGGCAGCGTTTGAACAGGCTCGGCAAAACAAGTGGGGGCATCTATTCAGATTTGCAGGCATGATGTAGGTGGGGTGGGCTATGTGAGTGCTGGAATGTAATATCCCAAAGCAGACTTCCGTTTTTGCCGTCCGGCCCAGGCACATAAATGCTTGGATGCTGACTTCTACCAAGTCAGACCCTTGGTCCATGTAGCTCAGTGTTGTCTGCACAAGGATTGAACCTGGGGCCTTCTGCACGCAAACATGCAGATAGGAACATTGGAAGCTGCCTTCTATCAAGTCAGACCCTTGGTCCATCTAACTCAGCATTGTCTACCCAGACTGGCAGTGGCTTCTCCAAAGTTGCAGGCAAGAATCTCTCCCAGCCCTATCTTGGAGATGCTGCCAGGGAGGGAACTTGGAACCTTCTGCATGCAAGTACACAGATGCTCTTCCCAGAGTGGCCCCATCACCTAAGGGGAAGATCTTATGGTGCTCACACATGTAGTCTCCCATTCAAATACAAACCAGGGTAGACCCTGCTTAGCAAAGGGGACAATTCATGTTTGCTATCTAATGGTGCAGCGGGGAAATGACTTGCCTAGCAAGCCAGAGGTTGCTGGTGCGAATCCCCACTGGTGTGCTTCCCAGACTATGGGAAAACACCTATATTGGGCAGCAGCAACATAGGAAGATGCTGAAAGGCATCATCTCATCCTGCGTGGGAGGAGGCAATGGTCAACCCCTCCTGTATTCTACCCAAGACAACCACCGGGCTCTGTGGGTGCCAGGAGTTGGAATCGACTTGACAGCACACTTTCCCTTTACTACAAGGCCAGCTGTCCTCTCTCTTCCCAAATGCCATATATCCATGGCGTATCACCCCCGCCCCACATTTTTTAGATGAAAATGAATCCTCCCTGCCCCTCCAGTTGCTTTAAAGCTTGCAAGATCAATTTTGAAAGGGGGCTGCCCCTCTTAGGGTCTGGGACCAAGCAGCATTTGGTTCCTCGCCTGGGGCTATAATATCTTCTGCTTTCCCTTGTGCATGAGTCTATAGATTTATTTTATTTATTTATGTATGTATTCAATTTCTATACCACTCTTCCAAAAATGGCTCAGGGCGGTTTACACAGAGAAATAATAAATAAATAAGATGGCTCCCTGTCCCCAAAGGGCTCACAATCTAAACAGAAACATGAGATACACACCGGCAACAGTCACTGGAGGGGTGCTGTGCTGGGGGCGGAGAGGGCCGGTTACTCTCCCCCTGCTCAATACAGAGCATCCCCACCTTAAAAGGTGCCTCTTTGCCCAGTGAGCAATATATGGCTGTGCATCAGAAATGGATTGATGCATCCATTGCAGAGGCTTTGAGTGCTAGAGGTTCTGGGGAGGGAGTCGAACTCTGAAGAAAGGTGATCTTGCATGCAACAGGGACAGAATTTGGACACGAGATCCCCGAAAGGTTCCCAGGACTGAGATCAGGAAAAAAAAAACACAAAAAACAGCGGTCTTTATGAAACGGAGGTTGGTGCAGCACACTAGCCGATCTCTTAAGACTTTGCAGCAATCTGTCCCTTCTAACTGTTGCCGGTCTGCTGTGTGTTCTGTATGCCGGGGCTGGTCGTTGCTGGGGGGGTGGGTGGGGGTGGCAGCGTCCCTTCAAGCCACGGAGCAGGTGCGGATTTCGGCCCACAGAAAACCCCTTTGTCTAGCCCAGACAAACGCTGAGCGGTGGTGGAGGAGGGGATGCCGGCAGTGGGATGAAAACCCCTTCTGTCTGGTCCTTCTGGGAGAATGTGGGCAGTGTTTGGGGGGGTGGGAATCCTCGGGAGGCTGGGCTGCTTTCGAAGCACACAGGCAGCATGCGAAATGGATGCAAGCCTCCGCCGTGTGAGCCAAGAAAGATCCACGGCCTCAACAGGGCTTCCAGCAGTTGCAAACTGGGGGCATGTTTGGCAGACCCAGTTTTCATGTCTAAGACTATCGGGTATTGGGTATTGAAAACTGGGGTTTGACATACCCCGATTTCATGCCTACACTCTGTGGGTATCTAATTCCAAAATGGGATTCTCAGCTATCAGGGGACCATTTCCTTGCCCTTGGCCGGATCCTTCTGCTGAGACATCCGCTGGGCTATTGACCCGCCTAGCAAAAGGATGGCTGGTCAGCAACCTTGACAGTAGCGCACACATCTGCTAACATCTGTCACCCCCTCCCCCATTTTTTTTTTTTTTGGTGAACACCTAAAAAGGTATTGAGTGGAATGACCCTTAAAGTGACCAGTTTTCTTTTGCCAGTTTCCCCTTCTGCTCCAGGGAAGCTGCATCCGGGCTGTTCTTCGACACACTCGCTGATTTTCTGGAAGGAAGGCTTTTCTCCCTCCCTCCCATTCCCAAAGATTGTCTCCGTATTCTGGGCCCAGCATGGCCTCCCTTGTCTCTTTGCGGGGAAAACTGACTTCTGAAGCTGGGCTGCTCCTGGGGGGGGGGGGGGTGGACGGCACCACCCAGCAAGGGGCCTCTGATACTGTGATGTAGGCAACCCACTGATCAGAGCAGCTGCCAATTAAGAGAGCTTGGATCAGTCTAAAGGGGAAACAAACCCTCCCTTGATTGTGTGCATTTCAGACGGAGACGAGACAGAATTATTTCAGAGGTGCGGGACGACACATTTCCCCACCGCTCCTTACCAAGGTGATAACTATGGGTTAGGCTTAGGCTTTGCATGCAGGAGGTCCCGAGTTCAGACCCTGACGGCATCTCCAGGTAGGGCTGGGAGAGAGACTCCTGCCTGGAACCTTGGAGAGACGCTGCCAGTCAGTGCAGACAATCCTGAGCTAGGTGGACCAAGGGTCTGGCTCTGTAGGCAGCAGTATGCAAGGGATCGGGCAAGAGCTCAGTGGTAGAGCAGCTATATTCCTAAATGTGGTGGCATGCTGCGTCAGAAGTCATAGAACCATAGGAAGCTGCCTACTGAATCAGGCCCTGGGTCCACCTAGCTCAGCATTGTTAACACAGACAGGCAGCAGCTCTCTAGGGTTTCTGACAGGTTTGCTCTTACATGAGCATAGGAAGCTGCCTTACCGAGTCAGACCCTTGGTCTATCTGGCTCAGTATTGTCTACCCAGACTGGCAGCGGCTTCTCCAAGGTTGTAGGCAGGAGTCTCTCCCAGCCCTATCTTGGAGATGCTGCCAGGGAGGGAACTTGAAAGCTTCTGCATGCAAGCATGGAGGTGCTCTTCCCAGAGTGGCCCTATCCTCTAAGGGGGAGATCTTCCAGTGCACACACATGGAGTCTCCCATTCAAATGCAAACCAGGGCAGACCCTGTTTAGCAAAGGGGACAATTCATGCTCTCCTTCCACAAGTAGTCATCAGAGTATATCGCCTGGGAGGTTCCTATCTTCTGAACCAAAGTGTCCCTGCTGAGGTTGTGGCCAAACCCAGAGAAAAACTTACTTACTTATTTAAATGTTTACACCTAGCAGCATAGGCAACTGCCATATACTGAGTCAGACCCTGGGTCCATCTAGTTCAGTATTGTCTGCACAGACTGGCAGCAGCTTCTACAAGGTTGCAGGCAGGCGTCTCTCTCAGCCCTATCTTGGAGATGCTGCCAGGGAGGGAGCCTGGGACCTTTGTCCTGCAGATGCTCTTCCATCCTCGAAGGGGAATATCTTGCAGTGCTCACACATGCAGTCATAGGAACATAGGAAGCTGCCTTCTACTGAGTCAGACCACTGGCCCAGCTAACTCAGTATTGTCTGCACAGACTGGCAGCGGCTTCTCCATGGCTCCAGGCAGGAGTGTCTCTCAGCCCGATCTGGGGTTGCTGCCGGGGGGGAACTTGGAACTTTTGGCATGCAAGCAGGCAGGTGCTCTGCCCCATCCCTTAAGGGGAATATCTTCCATAAGAGCATGACTTCTTCAGCAACGAGTTGTAGATACATGTCATAAAGTTAGGCTACATGGGCACATTGAACACCATGTCCCTTGCAGGCAAGCTGGACCTTTCCTTCCCTCACCTTGACTTGCGTCACCTGAGGATGGAGTGGAGAGAGACACCCTCCTCGCCTTTCAGCGGCACCGGAGACGAAGCTATTTCACCGTCTGTTAACTCTCCTCATTCAAACCTATCAACTGCGGGCCAGCGAGCTTTCCTGATTAAATGCAAAGAGAGAGGCAGAGAGGGAGGTGGGCCAAGAAGGAAAAGATCTCTCTAATGATCCCTCCCCCCGCCTTTAATGACTTTTTCATGACCACATTTGGAGGAGGAGGAGGAGGAGGCCCTCCTGACACCAGGGTCTGGGGAGCAAACACATGTGGGCTTCAGTCTGGCCAATAAATCTGCACAACGTAATAGCCCATGCAAAACTGGACTAGCCTGCCAGCCTGCCTGCTCACAGATCATTGGGTTATTTGCAGAATGCTGGTGTTCCTGTTTCTCCCATCTGCTTCCTTGGCTGCACGGGAGGAGAGCTGGTCTTGTGGTAAAGGTAAATTGTGCTGCCGAATTGGTGTCGACTCCTGGCGCCCACAGAGCCCTGTGGTTGTCTTCGGTAAAAATACAGGAAGGGTTGACCATTGCCTCCTCCCGCGCAGTATGAGATGATGCCTTTCAGCATCTTCCTATATTGCTGCTGCCCGATATCGGTGTTTCCCATAGCGGGGATAGTAAACCGGCATCCTCTGTCAAGTCAAGTTATTTCCCCACTGTGCCATTAGGTGGCGTGGTCTTGTGGTATCAAGTAGGAATTGTCCTCTTTGCTAAGCAGGGTCCACCCTGGTTTGCATTTGAATGGGCTACTACATGTGTGAGCACTGTAAGGTATTCCCTTGAGGGGATGGGGCCGCTCTAGGAAGAGCACCTGCATGCAGAAGGTTCCAAGTTCCCTGCCTGGCAGCATCTCCAGGTAGGGCTGGGAGAAACTCCTGCCTGAAAATCTTGGAGAATTGCTGCCAGTCAGTGTTGACCAGGGCTTCTCAACTTCGGCTAAGCTAGATGGAGCGAGGGGCAGATTCAGTATAAGGCACTTCCCATGGCTTAGATTGGGGAAAATCTATTTGGTTTGTATATAAGGGGGATGCTTTGCAGGCAGAACGTGCCAGGTTCAGCACTTGGCAGGATTTCCAGGTAGGCCTGGGAGAGACTCCTGCCTGCGACCTGGAAGAAGCCGCTGCCAGTCTGGGTAGGTAACACTGAGCTAGATGGACCAAGGGTCTGACTCAGTAGAAGGCAGCTTCCTCTGTTCCTGTTCCTCTCTATCACATTTTTGGCTGTCCTTTCCTCAGTCAGGAGACTGTAAAGTCAAGTTGTGCCGTCGCGTCGATGTGGACTCCTGGCACCCACAGGGCCCTGCGGTTTTCTCTGGTAGAATACAGGAGGGGCTGACCATTGCCTCCTCCCGCACAGTATGAGATGACAATGCCTTTCAGCATCTTCCTATAGCGCTGCTGCCCGATACAGGTACTAGTGGGGATTCAAACCAGCAACCTCTTACTCGCGAGGCAAAGTGACTTCCCCACTGCACCATTAGGTAGCTCAGGAGATTGTTCTGGGTTTTTTCATTTAATTATTTTGGGGGGGCTTATGCAAGTATGCAAAATGCTATCCAGACCTGCTGTCTGTCGTTCTGCCCTTTCCTCCCGCACCATGAGACCGCCGTGATGCACTCTGTGCTGGGCTGCCCATAGAAAGAGTAGAAGGTGTGATTTGCTATAATCCTGTCTTCGACCTTGGTTCCCACATGGCTAGCCACACGCAGGAACGAGATCTTCTAGAGCAGGGCTTCTCAACGTTGGGTCCCCAGATGTTATTGGACTTCGACTCCCATAATCCCCAGCCAAAGGCCACTGGGTCTGGGGATTATGGGAGTTGAAGTCCAATAACATCTGGGGACCCAACGTTGAGAATCCCTGTTCTAGAGCTGTGTTTCCCAACCTGTTGTACTCCAAATGTCACTGAACTGTAACTCCCATCATTCCCAGCCACGATGAATTGGCGCTGAGGATGATGGGAGTTGTAGTTCAGCAACGTCTGGAGGCCCCCGGGGTGGGAACCACAGATCTAGTTCCGGAGTGTGTCAGGGAGTGCCTATGAACATCCGAAGGTGCCTTATACTAGGCTTATCTTCATCCTAATGAGAGAGGATGAAAATTCAGACCCTTGGTCCTTGTAAGTCAGGACTGCTCACCTTCAGCCCTCCTGCAGATGTTGGCCTACAGTCTCCATAATCCCTGGTTTTTGGCCACTGTGTCTGAGGATTATGGGAATTGTAGTTCAAAAGGGGCTGAGTTGAGCAGGCCTGTTCTAGCTCAACTGCCTACTCTGACTGGTAGCAGCTCTCCAAGGTTTTGGGCCAGCCCTACCGGGAAATGCTGCCAGGGATTGAAGCTGGGACCTTCTACATGCAAAGCAGATACTCTACCACTGAGCTATGTTACCATCTCGAATGTACCTAGGAAGTGGCCTTCTACTGAGTCAGACCTTTGATCCATCTAGCTCAGTATTGTCTACACCAGGGATTCTCAACGTTGGGTCCCCAGATGTTATTGGACTTCAACTCCCACAATCCAAAGGCCACTGGGCCTGGGGATTATGGGAGTTGAAGTCCAATAACATCTGGGGACCCAACGTTGAGAATCCTTGGTCTACCCAGACTGGCAGCGGCTTCTCTAAGGTTGCAGGCAGGAGTCTCTCTCAACTCCGTCTTGGAGATGCTGCCAGGGATCGAACCTGGAACTTTCTGCGTCCAAAGCAGATGCTCTCTCCCTGAGCAATGGCCACATCCCCTTAAATCATGTTGGCAATTCTGAGATTTCATCCCCACTTCTTCTCAGGATGCCAAAAACTTCACATGCATGATCTAAGTCATTCTTAACACAGCCCTAGAGGATGGTTCTGTAACCCCTGACTGGAATGCAGGACATGCTGTGGACAAGAGAATTGGTTTAATTTATGGCATGGTGAATTGCTGGCAGAATTGCAGTTGGATATGAGGATTTCCTGATTCATTGCTGGTAACCACAATATTGTTTAGGAACATAGGAAGCCGCCTCCTGCTGAGTATCCAGCTTAGTATTGGTCCACCTGGCTCAGTATTGTCTGCACAGTCTGGCAGCGGCTTCTCCAAGGTTGCAGGTAGGAGCCTCTTCCAGCCCTTTCTTGGAGATGCTGCCAGGGAGGGAACTGGGAACCTTCTACATGCAAGTGTGCAGGTGCTCTTTCCGGAACGGTCCCCTCTGCTCAGGGGAATCTCTTACAGTGCTCACACATGTTGTCTCCCATTCCAATGCATACCAGGGCAGACCCTACTTAACAAAGGGGACAATTCATGCTTGCTACCACAAGACCAGCTTTCTGTCCCCTCCTTGGGCTCGGAAATACAGAGTGATCACCGCAGGAATCATTTACCTCCTATCTAAAACTGGAAAGCTGTCAGATGACAGGAGATTTGTTAAATTATCAAATCAAGTGTGACAGCTGTTTGTTAAGAACAGAACTGCTCCAAATATTATCCAGTTAAGATTCCCAGGTAGAACATGCACCAGGGTTGGTGGGACTTATGACTTAAATTGTGATAACACTCATTTTATGAATGTTCAGTTCAGCCTCTATTCTTTGCCAGGGTTTCCTCCTGGTGGCTGCTGCTTCCTCGAATGCGCGAACATTTGAGCTGGAAGTGGGCTAACTTGGGAATTGCCTACCTGATCTGGACCAAATTTGGTACATTTGTAGTGACACATAGGGACACCTCAACAGTGAAGTTTGTGGTGATGCCATTTATCCCAGTTCAAGATGGCGGAAGTATGCTAACTTGTGAAGATGGCAATGATCCATTAAAATTATAGTGAGAGGAAATTAGGCAGATTAGTTCTTACCAGAACTGCTTGTTCATATTATTCATGAAATCCCTCAGACTGAAATTGACCATCAGTCAGTTATGGGCCTAATCTGTAATTTGGGACTGCATAAATTTGTCCTTCCAGCTGTTGTAGGACTACAACTTCCATCATCCCCAGTGACAGTGGCCTATAGTCAGGTGGATGAACTGACAGGGATGGTAATCCAACAACAGGTTGTGCTGCTCTGTTATAATTCTTGAACACCGTGGCCATGGGCGGTGAAAGCCACCTAGGAGAAGCCAGAGTAATCCTTCCTTCCTTCTCCACCCTCCCTCACAGGTGAAGGCATGTTTTATGGACAGCTTTTTGACGTTAAGGATGTGCCATTCTTAAATGCAGAGAGACATGGACGGAACAGTTCTGTTTCACGATTACGCTGAGCAATGCATTGGCACCACAGGGGAAGTCAAGGTTACGTCCTCCTTGTTTCTGATGATTTATACACTCGCAGCATTTTTACAACGCCAAGAACTGCACGGAACCCAATAAAAACAAAATATTCACACAAGGGCTACAGCTACAAGCACTTGCTGAAATGGGGCCCATTAAAATAAAAGTTCACCGTCTTCCGGTCAACGGAGGCGCCTTCATGAATTTTTACTTACACGACAGCACAATTGTCACAGTATAAGCCAGGACTGCCATGGGAATGTACAGAGAGTTGCAGGGTTGTCGGATTGTAGGTTAATATAGTCCCCGAGGCCAGCCCTCAAATTTTCGCCATCGGTATAAAAATCTCAGGGGCACCAATACTTGTAGTAATTTTTGGCAATGTTTGCCCACCCCCAGAGATGGAAAACAGGTGATTGCGTTATTGCTTTTAAAGCTTTCTCTGTGATCACCACTTCTTTATCCCTGCCCCTAGATGATTGTGGTAACATTGCAGTCATTTTTGCACAGAGGAAAGGGTTAGGGTAACAATGAACAAATCGTGTTAGCCTCTCTCCACAGAGTAATCTTTGAGGGACATTTCCGTCAATTTTCATTCCCATTCCTCTGACATTGAGCACGTTTTATAGTAGGGTTTTTGTGTGTGTGTTTTAAAACCTTTTAAGACAGCTGTAAGGGCTGTTAAGATGCTCTTATTCCTCCATGCTTTTAATTAGACTTATAGAATCTATCATTCTTTGCAAATTGTTTTCATCTTTTAATGTTTTGCTTTTGTTTTAATCCGTGTTTTATTGTAAACGGCCCAGAGACGTGAGTTTTGGGTGGTATATAAATATGCTTAATAATATGACTGAGCCATAGCTCAATAGAAGAGAATCTGCATGCTTGCCTGCCATAGGTTCCAAGTTCCCTCCCTGGCAGCATCCCCAGATAGGGCTGGGAGAGACTCCTGCCTGCAGCCTTGGAGAAGCTGCTGCCGGTCTGCGTAGACCAAGGCTTCTTAACTTCGGCCCTCCTGCAGTTGTTGGTCTACAACTCCCACGATCCCTGGCTATTGGCCACTGTGTGCTGTGGATCATGGGAGTTATTGTCCAAAAACAGCTGGGGGGGCCCTAAGTTGAGCAGGCCTGGTGTAGACAATCCTGAGCTAGATGGACCAAGGGTCTGGGTCGGTATAAGACAACTTCCTATGTTCCTAACATGGGGAGGGGGTCAGTGGTGGGCATCCAAATGTGTGCTAGAGCAAGAACATGGCGTAGTTGTCGCAGATCACAGGGATTTGTGGAGCTGCACTCTTGCATATAGGTTCCCTGCAGAACATAAGCGAGGTGGCTTGTGGGCAAGCATGTTTGTGCATGCACAGTACTGATCTGGAATACAAGCTTCAGATTTCATTCAATAGCTAGGGCAATAGCCATTCACTAACCATTGCCCCCCCCAGCCCCCCCGTGCAAGTACAGTGTTAGGATGATGATCAGTGGAACCCTGAACACGTTCTCACAATCAAAATCAGAGCCGTGTGTGCTCACAAACAGCAGTTTTGTGTTTGCAAAGATCAAGGTAGGAGGAGGGCAGAGTGGTTGTTAGAGTATGCACGGAACTGATACATGTGGTTCGGTTCAAACTATAACCAAACCACCCAGTCACATTAGAGCCGATCACTCTAATGGCCTCTGCACTTGCACAGAGACCCGAACTGGGCCTGAACCGGAGTGCTGGTAGGGCTGGGGCCCAGAAATTCCAAAATTGGGCAAGGCTACTAAGCCCCAGAAGCCTCTCCAGAGAGGAGGTGGGGGGCAAACCTTCTAAATAGTCAGCAACCTACCTAGGCCTCCAGGAGCTTCCAAAGCAGGGATAGGAAAACGTGGCCACCCAGTTGCTGTGGAACGACAACTCCCATGATCCACAGCCAAACTGGGGGTGTTGGGAGTTGTCATTCAACAGCAATTGGAGGGCCAAATTTGCCCACCCACAGAAGACCATCTTCCCTGCTCTGGTGTCATGCTTTAGCTCTGTCTCTGAGTGCTTGGAGCTGTCCAAAATGCTTTCCCTTTTCACCTGACATTGAAGCTTCCTGGGAGCTGTCCGTGGTCCTGAATTCCTCCTGGAACTCTTACCTCCCCCCAGACCTCAGCTCAGGGGGAATTCTGGCTTGGTCAATTCCCCCACCAAAGGAAGTTTTTGGAGTGGTGTTTCTCTCCCATTTTAGCAGAAGAGGGAGGAAGGGACACGATCTCTCCCTTGCTGACGTTTTCAGTCATCATAAAACAATCCATAAATTGATCAATTCATATAATCTCTGTACCAGAGTAGAAATGACATTTTATCCAGGCAGAAGATTAGCTCAGTTCTGGGACATGAGAAAGCAGAGGCTAGACAGGCAAGTAGCCGTCTCCCTCGGCATTTCCTGCATCAAGGACCAATGGACCTATCAGGCCCCTTCCAACTTTTTGAGACTACAGTAGGTAACACTAAGGCATGGTATGTCTTAGGGATGTGTACATAGGGTGTGATAGGATTTGGCCCCACAGGCCTGAAAACTGCTGATATAGTGAAGCGATAAAGATTTTGATTTTGATTTAATTTTAATTTTAAATAAATAAAAATAAATAATTGTCCAGGACCAGCAAAACACAAGATATCATACAGAATCAAACCCAGCCAAAAACAAACATTAAATACACACACACACACACACACACACACACACACACACACACACACCCCAGAACCTGAAATATAATATGCAAAACCTAAATTTAACTAAAATAAAATAAAATGATGAATTACTATGAATTACTTACATTACATAGTAATTAAATTACATAGTAATTAAAATAAATTACTATGATTGTCTAGTAATTAACTCTTCTTACACACCATTGATGGATCCCAAATTTAGCTGCTTTATCAGATTTATCAGCACATTGATCAGAAAGAAGAACAGTTATATAAAAGTCATCAGAATTATCCAGATATCTATTTAAAAGAGGTGGACTAAGCCTGAAGGGATTGTGTTTTCACTTCCCTTTTGTTGTGTCTTAGTGTCAGAATATGAGCAATGATGAGTCCTATCTGCGATGTTTTTGGTTCATCCATTCCTTGATCCAGGCCAACTTTTGAATGGGGCTTTAGTTACTTGTATTTCAGTCCTGGAGCAGAGGCAGGCTAACAAACAGCCAGCAGCCGGAGCACAGAAAATCTTATTTATTTATCTCCAGTGACTGTTGCTGGTGTCTATCTTATGTTTCTTTTTAGATTGTTGACTGCTCATGGACCATAATAAACTATTACTTACTTACTTACTTACTTACTTACTCTTTTTAGATTGTGAGCCCTTTTGGGACAGGGATCCATCTTATTTATTTTATTATTTCTCTGTGTAAACCACTTTGGAAACTTTTGTTGAAAAGTGGTATATAAATATATGTTGTTGTTGTTGATGATGATGATGATGATGATGATGATGTCATTGTTGCTGAAAAGCAGTTTGCACTTGTCTCTCTGTGATTGATTTTGATTAATTAAATGCCGTCAAGTCAGTGTTGACTCTTAGCGACCACATAGATAGATTCACTCCATCATCATTATTATCATCATCATCTACATATATAATTCTCTAAGATGTACCTGTCTCTAACCCCATGCGTGGCAGCTCTCATGAGAGTTCGCAAGCAGCTGCCAGATAGCGGCGATGACGGGTGGACCACAGCGGGGACGGGAGGAGGGAAACTGCTGCCCTGGTGAATGGCTGAGCAAGCAGCAGAGGCACAGAGAGGCTTTATTCGGCCGCAGTGTGGAGTGGGGGAGAAACCGAAACTGAAAGCAGTGTTGCCAGCGGCAGTAGCAGTGGCAGCGGCAGCAGCAGTGGCGGCGGCAGTGGTGGGGGTGGAGAGAAAGCAGTGGTGGCTGGAGGAAAGAGAAAGTGGTGGAGGCGGTGGCAGGGAAGAAGAGAAAGCGGCGGCTGCTGGTGGGGAGAAGAAAGCTGCAGGCGGCTGGAAAAATGGCTGGCTGGGCAGCTGGCCAGAGAGCAAAAATCATTGGCAGGGGGAAGAGGGAAGAGGAGAGGGGAGGGCTGAGAATGAGGGGACAAGAACGAGGGAGAACTAGAGCCAATTATCTTCTTCCTCCTCCTCTTCCTCCTCCTCCTCCTCATCATCATCTGTGTTATCCCACTTCACTAAGCTGATGCTGTGGAAGTCGCGTCATACAATTGAAGAATGAAACCATGTCACAAAATCCATCATCAGAAAACAACCCATAACATGACCAATGTATATGTCGTCTCTGTGCCAGTGCAAAATAACCTTCTACTCAGGAAAAACACTTGGTCAGTTCAAGGAGAAAACAAAGGCCCTCTGGGAAAGAATCACCTTAACCATTTTCCTCCATGTGATCTTTTCAAATGTGTCATTCTGATCTGGGGATACCCTTTTATGGAGTCCCACAAATGGAAGGAAACATCTGGAAATTGGTTCGGGGGGGAAACATCTGGCAATGGCCAGAAATAGTGGAAATTGACTTGACATATGAAGGAATTGACATTTCATTAAGATTGCTAGTTTTGTATTCCGAGGGCGTACACATCCCTCTTAAGGTGCCGTTGGCTTTCATTTCAAGTGCGATTGGATACAAATGTGCAGGTGAAACATCTATAGTGCTTTTGAGAGAAAATGAAAAGATTAATGGCATTTCCTGGAGTGAGATAGGAAAGTTCTCTCATTTTTCTGGGGGCATAACTGCCAACATTTTCTGATGCTTCCTGGCATTGCCTCTGTGAAGAACTGAATTGTTTATGATTTTATATGTTGCTTGGTCTGGGGGTGGGTGGGTCAGCGGGATAGGTGCCTCTGCTTTTGCCAGGTACTTGGATTGGCAGGGGGGAATTAGTTCAATAGAAGATGTCCTCATCTAGTTTGGTGGCTGTGGGCCACCTCCAGCCTCAGAGGCAAGATGCAACCTCAATCCCAGTTGCAGGGGAGCAACAGCAGGAGAGAGGACATGCACAGACCTCTTGCCTGTGGGCTTCCCGGAGGCGTCTGGTGGGCCACCGTGCGAAACAGGATGCTAGGCTAGTTGGGTCTTCTTGGGCCTGATCCAGCAGGGCTGTTCTTATGTTCTTAGACTACCATTTTTGACAAGGTTAGAAACAGCAGGAATCCTTCTGCTTTTCCCAGAGTGGCTCCATCCCCTGAGGGGAATCTCTTACAGTGCTCATACCTCTAGTCTCCCTTTCATATGCAACTAGGGCAGACTCTGCTTAGCAAAGGGGACAATTCATACTTGCTACCACCAGACCAACTCTCCTCTCTGGACTGGACTCAAGGAGTTTGCCTCATTCTGAGCATGACTTCACTGGGCCACAGGAGAAACCAACTCTCCTCTCCTTAAAAGGCCTTCATAGGGACATAGGAAGCTTCCATATACTGAGTCAGACCCTTGGTCCATCTAGCTCAGTATTGTCTTCACAGACTGGCAGCGGCTTCTCCAAGGTTGCAGGCAGGAATCTCTCTCAGCCCTATCTTGGAGAAGCTAGGGAGGGAACTGGGAACCTTCTGCTCTTCCCAGAGCGTCTCCATCCCCCAAGAGGGGAATCTCTTCCAGTGCTCACACATCAAGTCTCCCATTCATATGCAACCAGGGTGGACCCTGCTTAGCAAAGGGGACCAGTCATGCTTGCTACCCCAAGATCAGCTCTCCTCCCATTCTTCTCCCTTCCTCTACTGGAGTAACACCCCAGGCCTGTAGCATTCTCCGCTAACAAGGGCAGTAGATATTATAGGAGAGGACTACCGAAGATAAATGGTGATGGTGGATATCGCAACTGTTGCAGCCTCCTGATCTTCTGCTTCCAGAGAAATAACCACCATCCCGATACTGACGGCTGTGCTCAGGTCCAACCTTTGCAAGGACATGTGCCTGGTTATGGATGTTCCAGACAGCAAGATACCCAGTAAGACCGATCCCTCTGCGTTGAACTCGCTTCCATCCTGCTGTGCACCAGATGGGTCCTGTCATCTTGATTGCATCACTCCTGTCCCCCAGCTAAATGTGATTCTGTAGCTGAGTTTGGCTTTCCCTCCTCTGCTCACTTCTCTCCCATCCCCTTCTCTTACTTCTGAGCCACAACATTTCCTCCCTGGTGGATTCTGCAAATGGCACATGATGGGGGAGAGCTGGTCTTGTGGTTGCGAGCATTAATTGCCCCCTTTGCTAAGCAGGACCCACCGTGGTTTGCATTTGGATGGGAGCCTACATGTGAGCATGTGATGCTTGCATGCAGAAAGTCGCAGGTTCAAGCCCTGGCAGGATCTACAGGTAGAGCAGGGAACGACTCATGTCTGAAACCTTAGAGTGCTGCTGCCAGTCAGTGTGGACAATATTGAGCTAGATGGACCAATGGCTTGACTCAGTGCGGCGATTCTCACGATTGCCATTGTGTGCAGGCGGGTGGGGGTGGGGAAGGCAGAGTAAACCTGAACTTCCCCAAAGACGGGCGATCTTATGGTGGTGGGAGCGCATTGCGGGTTCTGCACTCTCCACACCTCTGTGAAGCATGGAGCAGGGCCAAGGAATCCAGGACGGGAATTTGTTGTTCTGGCCTCCGGGCATCCCACAAGGCAATGCGTGACTTGCACGCTACATTGTATTGTTACATTGATTGATTGATTGATTGATTGATTGATGTTATTTACCGTTAAATTTTGCATACCGCCTTTCATTCAAACAATCCCAAGTCTGATCACAGCAAAATTAAAAACAAGACTATGAAAATGACACAATTAAAATATTCAGCTAAAATATAACACATTGGGGGATTCCCCTGTCAGACAGGCGCTCTATGCCCAAGGAAACACAGGATAGCTGGCAGCCGGGTTAACCCTTAGCCTCAGCTAACAGCTGGGTTTCATTGGAGGGTTAGGCAGGCGGGAGCAGAGGGATCCATGAGATCCCACCACTTCTCATGACCAGCTTAACCTGAGCTGAGCTACCCCAGGCTGCATTAGGCTGGTCATGAGAACAGCCTTTGTAAATGGTAAGGTGAAGTGTGCCGTCAAGTCGATTTTGACTCCTGGCGCCCACAGAGCCCTGTGGTTTTCTTTTGGTAGAATACAGGAGGGGTTGACCATGGCCTCTTCCTGCACGGTATGAGATGATGCCTTTCAGCATCTTCCTATAGCGCTGCTGCCTGATATAATACCAGCGGTGATTTGAGCCGGCAACCTACTGCTTCTTAGTCAAGCATTTCCCCACTGCGCCATTAGGTGGTCAGTCAATGGTAGCTTCCGATATTCCTAAGTAATAAGCAATTCAGAAGTGCTGTTGCTTGGATGCATCTGGCTGGACTAGATCAGGGATTCTCAAACTTGGGTCCTCAGGTGTTATTGGACTTCAACTCCCATAATCCCCAGCCTCAGTGGCCTTTGGTTGGGGATTATGGGAATTGAAGTCCAATAACACCTGAGGACCCAAGTTTGAGAATCACTGGACTAGAAGAACTCTTGATTTGATCTAGCACCGTAGTTCGTTTCCTAGTGCAGCCTTACCACATTTTCCCAGCATTCGGGATCGCAAAAATGGATACGGCCATATCCACATGTAGACCTGCATGTCTGTACCCACACAATCCTATGGAAAATAAGAGGGGCATTATCCCTTATAGTTCCAATTTTAGTGAAAATCCCAGGTAGGTAAGATTGATTATACACCTCTCTCCTCCTACCAGATCATGATAATTATATTACCATAACTGTAGCAAAATTTTATGTTATTGCATGTACAGTCAGAGACATGATGATTCCATCTTCCAACCGAGGATAGATTGTGGTCTTTATCTGTCTGCTTTTTTTTTTTTTTCCTGGTCAGAGACTAAAACAAAGTTTGTTTGGTTGATTGATTGACTGACTCATAGATTGTGGAATTATTATAACTTAATATAACTAAAGACATTATGATTGATTGATTGTTTAAGTGCCATCAAGTCGTTGTCTACTCTTAGCAACAACATAGATAGATTCTCTCCAGGATTCAACTTGGCCTTGAAGGTCTCTCAGTGGTTCATCCATTGCTGTCATAATCGAGTACATCCACCTTGCTCCTGGTCATCCTCTTCTTCTCTTGCCTTCCACTTTCCCCAGCATGATGGACTCCTCCAGGGAGCTGGGTCTTCGCATAATGTGTCCGAAGTATGAGAGTTTGAGCCTGGCCATTTGTGCCTTGAGTGGAAATTCTGGATGGATTTGTTCTAGGATCCATTGGTTTGTTTCCCTGGCTTTCCATGGTCTCCTCAAAAGTCTTCTCCAGCACCAAAGTTCAAAAGCGTCCATGCTTTTTCTATCTTGCTTCTTCCAAGTCCAGCTTTCGCATCCATAGAGTGTCACGGGGAAAACAATTCTTATCTTGGTAGATATAGACACATCTAGTATTACTCTATGTTTTCTGGTATTCTTCTATGGCCAGGGTACCCAACCTTTCTGGACTACAAATCACATCACCCCCAACTACAGCTCATTGTGGCTGGGGATGATGGGAGTTGTAGTTCAGCAACATTTGGACTAGCCCAGGTTGGGAACCCCTCTTCTACTGTGCAATGGTTCTTACTATTGGTTATTTCACTAGTGGTCATTTTATTTTGTGCTGGTTCATGACTGTAACAATAAATCAGATTAAATAAGACAGGTAGGTGTCAACCACAGAAGTCCCTGTGGGAATAATTGCCCAGCCTGCTTGACTGACCCCTCTGTGGGAGGCTGAGGAGGCAGATACTGCCCTAGATCAGAAGAAATGGAACATGGCCTGGCCTTTATGGGCTCCTGGGCTCTGCAGCCTTTGAAGTGTTGCTAGCGAGTTAATTCAAACCCAGGCACCAAGGCTGGCTGCTGGTCTGACAAAAGCTTTTATCCCTTGCTCCGTCATTGTGGCTTCCCGTCTCTGTGACCCTCTGCGCTGGGTCAGCAAATTACAAATCACAAACATCAGAGAGAAACTTAAGGAATACAAAGTTGCGGGGGGGGGGGGGGCACGCTCGTTTTTGCCACCCTGCTCGTAATTTTGGCAGCTGCCGTGGGCCGAGGAAAGGTCAGGAGGATGAGCTCCAGAGGTCCTCAATGCAGCAGCGTGGGGGTCAGTGCTGCAGAGGACAAGATGTGTCTGCCTGCTAAGCCTGGATGCTCAGCTCATCCACTTCGAAATCACCATGTCAGCGGAGTCTGCCTAATACCGTGTCTGACCCTTGGAATAAGGACACTCGCCATACATAGGAAGCTGCCATATACCGAGTCAGACCCTTGGTCCATCTCGCTCAGTATTGTCCACACAGACTGGCAGCGGCTTCTCCCAGGTTGCAGGCAGGAGTCTCTCTCAGCCCTAACTTGGAGATGCTGCCAGGGAGGGAACTTGGAACCTTCTTCTCTTCCTAGAGCGGCTCCATCTCCTGAGGGGAATATCTTGCAGTGCTGCTCACACTTCTAGTCTCCCATTCATTTGCAACCAGGGCAGACCCTGCTTAGCAAAGGGGACAACTCAGGCTTGCTACCACAAGACCAGCTCTCCTCCCTCTCCTGTAATTTAATCTTTGCAAGTACACACTACCACACATTGGGACAACTTTCCTAGCCTGGCTGGGCACTCCTCCAACTCTGTTTAGGGTCGTGTGAACAGCCCTAGAACTTGTTCCCACAACCAGCCATTTCTGTGTAGGTAAACCAGGATACGGAGGCTTATTTGGAGCCGTAGGAATCCTTCCTATCCAGCTCCTGCCTCATTGGGTAGCCCAGCTTTTTAACCCAGGTCTGAACCGAGGTCGGACAGAAATACTTGCTGTCCTACTTCAGAATTTGGTCATCTGGGCGATCATACTGAGTGTTTGAGCTCCCGGGAGCCATGTTGACCAACGATTTCTGAGGACAGCAGGGCTGGGCAGAGTGGAGGGGCTTCAGTACTGAGGTGGTCCTCTCCAGTGCCTTCGCATTGCATTGTGGAGTAGCTGGAGACCTGGATTTCAGTTCTGGAGAATATCACGGTGGCGTTGCTGTGGGCGTGCCACTGCCGAGCCGAAAAGGAGGCTCTCGTCATCTGGGACGGGGAGGTAGGATCCTGCCTTCCCACCCCATTTGATCGTGAGAACAGCCTTCTAGTAGGTGAATCGGATTGTTCTATCTGCCTTTGGCCGTAGCTGAGTGCATGGGCTAAATCCCCATCTGGCTTTTGAGAACAGAGCAAGAACCATTGGAAAACATTATAGGAGGGAAATAGGTTGTGATGGGAAACAAGCTCATAGAGGCTTCAGTGGGCTTCCGAGAACGAATGCGCAACGAGCCTCTTGAACTCATCTTCCCGTGTGCTGTCACACCTTAGGTGATAACGCTACAGCCGGAGGCTATTACACTTGCAAATTCCGATTCCGTTGAAGTGTTGCAGTGCACACTTTTCCCCCCTTTTTTTTGGAATGCGTCCCCCCTGGTGAAATAACTTTTCCTGCCTAATTAAGGCAGCCTGCCGCGTTTCCTTCTCGTCCGATTTTGTTTGGTTTGCTGGCAAATTGACATTGCAGTTCACATGAATTTGCATAACAAGGTGCTCTCAGCATTGGCATTTCGCAGAGAAATGATGTATAAATGTATTTATTTGAGAGCTCGGTGGAATATTTGCACTTTTTGAGTTTTGGGAAGACGCGGGGTGGGAATGTGTCCCGCAAATCATTTAGATCAGGGATTCTGAAACTTGGATCCCAAGAGGTTGGTGAATTAGAATTCCCATCATCCCAGCTACAACGGCTTGCAATTGTGGCTGGGGATGATGGGAGTTGTAGTCCCACAACATCTGGGGACCTAGTCTGAGAACTGCTGATTTAGATTATTTTGCCCACAACACTGTTCAAGGCCATTGCTTTCTGTTTCGAGGTTGCTGAGTTGTGTGCCTCCAAGAGACCAATATGTTATGCGGCAGCTAACAAATCAAATGTGTTATTATTATTGTTACTCTTATTTCTCTGACTGCTGCTATTGCATCCTCCTTCTGGGATTAATTATGTAGACATCTATCAGATTTGACTACATGATGCCCTGAGGGCAATCATGGCAAGTGAGGGTCAGGGCAAGTGAGGGTAAAGCAAATGAATAACTGAAGGCATGCCAAACAATCCAGCCGAAAGGGTAGACATTTTTCAGCCTTCCGGAAAAGGTTCACAAAAAGCCCAAGCCTTTGGAGAGGAGAGCTGGTCTTGTGGTAGCAAGCACGACTTGTCCCCTTAGCTACTGTAAGCAGGGTCTGCCCCTGGTTTGCATTTGAATGGGAGAGCAGAAGTGTGAGCACTGTGAGAGATTCCCCTCGGGAAGGAGCCCCTCTGGGAAGAGCATCTAGGTTCCAGGTTCCCTCCCTGACAGCATCTCCAAGAGATGGCGGAGAGAGATTCCTGCCTGCAACCTTGGAGAAGCTGCTGCCAGTCTGTGAAGACAATACTGAGTGAGATGGACCAAGGGTCTGACTCAGTATATGGCAGCTTCCTCTGTTCCGATGTGATTGTTCCCCTCTGAGATGCAGCATCTCCAGAGACTTTACTTACCAACAACAATGTTGATCTCGTGTTTTACTCAAAGGCATCAGATAGAAATCGCCATGCTCTAGGAGAGCTCCTGCCAGCTTAAAACGGGGATTCTCTAAAGGAACATGGCTCTGGGTTGGGTTTCCCCCCCTTCCAAATATCCCGCCAGATATTCTCACGTTTCAATATTTGCTTTGAAAGTAGCACATTTGACACCACTTGCTAAATTGCTTGAAAAGGTGTGTGGGGGGGGACTGAATTCAGCACACTGAACATTTGTGTTGCTTTCTGTCACTTATTGCCTTGCCCAATGCTCTTTCCCTGGTGGCAGCTTCTTCTTCTTTTCACATTCTCCACTTTTGCCCTCAAGGTGCTCAGACTCATAGGAACATAGGAAGCTGCCGTATACTGAGTCAGACCATTGGTCCATCTAGCTCAGTATTGTCTTCACAGACTGGCAGTGGCTTCTCCAAGGTTGCAGGCAAGAATTTCTCTCAGCCCTGTCTTGGAGATGCTGCCAGGGAGGGGACTTGGAACCTTCTGCTCTCCCCAGAGTGGCTCCATCTCCTGAGGGGGAATCTCTTGCAGTGCTCACACTTCTAATCTCCCATTCATATGCAACCAGGGTGGACCCTGCTTAGCTAAGGGGACAAGTCATGCTTGCTACCACAAGACCAGCTCTCTCCTCACTCATCTGCCATCCTCCCGCTGAATCCAGTTGGGATTCCGGTTGGCTGTGCGGGACCCACAATTGCTTTGTTGACAAGCCTCCTCCATGGGGCAATCACAATGAAACTAGCATCAGGTTGGGACTAGCCAGTGCATAGATCCAGACGACTCTTCTGCATGGACACAGAAGGCAGGCGAGCGGATCTTGTGTTAACAAGCATGGATTATCCTCTTTGCTAAGCAGAGCTTACCTCGGTTCCCATCCAGGTGGGTGACTGCGTGTGAGCCCCGAAAGATAATAGAGTAGGGGGCTGCAGCTCAGGAGAAGAACATCTGCTTTGCACGCAGAAGGTTCAATCCCTGGCAGCATCTCCAGGTGTGTGCCGGAAGAGTCTTGGCACACAACATGGTGTTCCTGGAAGGAGTGGGGGCAGCTATACATCAGCTCACATGCTGCCCGGATGCTGCTGGTGGGAGGGGGGCTGGTCTGTGGCAGCAAGCATGAATTTCCCCCTTTGCTAAGCAGGGTCCAACATGGTTTACACTTGAATGGGAAACTACATGTGAGCACTGTAAGATATTTCCTTTAGGGGACGGGGCAGCTGTGGGAAGAGCATCTGCATGTTTGCATGCAGAATGTCCCAAGTTCCCTCCCGGGCATCTCCAGCCAGGACTGAGAAAGTCTACTGCGACTATTGATATACCACTTTTCAACAAAAGCTCCCCAAGGGGGCTCCGTAGAGAAAGAAAGAATGCATAAGTAACACGGCCTCCTGTCCCCAAAGAGCTCACCATCTAAAAAAGAAACATAAGAGAGACACCAGCAACAGCCATGGGAAGGATGCTGCGCTGGGGACGGATAGGGCCAGTTGCTCTCCCCCTGCTCAGTCAAGAGATCACAACTTTTTAAAAGTGCCTCTTCGCTCCGTTAGCTCTTCCCTGCAAGCATGGAGAAGTTGCTGCCTAGGTCGGCGATCCTGAGCTAGATGGATCAATGGTCTGATTCAGGAGAAGGCAGGTTCCTATGGTGGGACATTTCTTTCTGTCCAGTTCTAGTTCTGAACTCCTTGCCTGTGCTTCAGAAACAGCCTACTCCTTGTCCCACTGGACAGCACCCCATCTCCACCAGCACCCACACTCTTATGTTGGCAGGAACAGGATGCATCCTGGCATCAGTGACACAGACCAATGGAGGGGCTATGGGGTTAAATGACAGAATACGCAAGGGACAGCCAGATGTATGAATGCAGAGACAGAAAAGAGCTTAGAGAACTAGAAGCAACGCAATGCAAATTAGGGATGTGTACAAATTGAAAATGTTGATTCAATTCACAATCCAATTACCTTTCAATCAAATTTTGAAAACTGGTTTCAAATCATAATCGAATTTGAAAATTCGTTTTGAATTCAAATTGCATTTGAATCCATTCGAGCCTGTTTGGGCACCTTTTTAAACCAACCATTGGGCCTGAATGGTTTTTAAAAGGTGCCCAATGGCCCTTGAATTGCCTTTGAATCGAATTTTGAACATTTGATTAGAATCTGAATCTAATTGCCTTGTTAAGGGGTGAATCGATTTGGATTTGAATCACTCAAATCCCCCAGATTCGAACGGAATCAATTCAAATTCGAATCAGTCCGCACATGCCTAATGCAAATGCGTTTGCTATGAATTTTGAGAATTTGCCAGCACTGCGCTGTGCTTTCCACAATCGTAAAAAATGAACACAAAGTGAAGGGAGCCTGTTTGGTGCAGGCCTTCTCTTGGCTGCCTCTGAATGACAGGGGATCCGTTTCCCTCTCAAGTGGCATAATGAGAGGCAGAAAACAGTTGCGGCTTCCAAGGAGAATGGTGGGAATAATAATAAAAAAGATCCTCTCTCATCTCAGAGGCGCCACTCGTTTTCAAAAGGGAAATTCAAAGCAAAAGAAATGACACACACACCCCCACCCACCACTCGCTCAGCCTGCTTGAATCATGTTGATTACAGCAATTGCCAGGATGCTTTCTAACCAGAAAGGTTTTGCCTGATTGCCTGGTCCACTGCTAATTTGTTTCACAGAAAACACCTTATTTTCTAAATTAGCAACCAAGGGTGTGTGTGTGTGTGTGTGTACACACTGTGTAAAATGCTTTAAATCCAGAATAGAGAGAAGGTTCAGTTTGGGGCATTATGAGGTTCTTAAAAGATCCCAGCTCTGGCTGACAGCCTCCCCTGACCTTGCTAATTAAACCTTTTCATGCTCTCTAAAAGAATCAAGCACTTTCTTCCAGGTTTTGAAGCCATTCTTTCTCTTCATCATCAGTTACTGGTTGCATTTCTCTGTCGCCACACACAACTGTCCCATGGCAGCTAGGGGTGTGCATGTGGCCAGCATTTCCGGTTCGGTTTGAGTCTGGACCAGACCCACACCGGACCGGGCCAGTTTGGTCTGGCCAGGCCCTCCTGAAACACCCCCCACACACATTTTGGTTCAGTCCAGGGGTGGTGGTTCACGGAACATTTTCGACACCGGACCTGTTTGCACACCCCTAATGGCAGCCTACCAAAATAAAACAATAAAACCCACTGGTGGAAACCTGACTTCAAAACTGTTACAGATTTCAAACAGCAATGAAACCAACTCCCAACTTGTCAAAGTCTTGCTTCCACAAATGAATCTTGAGAGCGCTTTTAAAGGGCTCTTACACCCGCAGGGAGTTCATTCCAAAGTCTTGGGGCTGCTAGAGAAAAGGCTTGGCCCTTAGGAGCTGCGGGCAACTGCCGACGGACTTCTCCTGAAGATCTAAATGAGTGGCGGGGATCTTGAAGCAGAAGACACCCTCTCAGGTGGATACTCTGAGTCCAATCCATTAAACACCGGCATGTCCCTGTTTATATCTGATGTGCTTTGGACAGGGTTGCTAGGGGTCCTGTTAAGACTGACCCACAGTAATTGCTTTATTTTCAAATTTCCATCCCTTCTTCATTCACTTTCCGTGAACTTGCCACCTTGTACAATTTGCTGCTGTCGGGATTACTTTGTTTTTGGTATCACATCCCTCAACTTCTTTGTGTGTGGCAGGGGTTACTTTGCTGCCACATAGTTTTTTTTTAAACAGAGGGCAGTTTGTTGGTTTGTTTGTTTAAAATATTGATATCCCGCCCCTCCAGTACACAGTAATTGCTCAGGGCATCTCACAGCCATAAAATAGATACAGTAGACAATAAAAGTAATAAAATTAAACAAATCAAGTAAACAAATTAAAAGTTAGGTTAAAAACCACCACCAGTATTATGTTTGAATTAAAAGTTATTTTAAAAGCTAAAAACTGAGAATTATAAAAACTGGAAACTAAAGAACCTACCAGATACAACCAAAAATGGATGGAGCATGAAAAAGCCTCCTTTGAAAGGTGTGTGTTTTAGTTGTTTTTAAAAAACACTGAGGGAGGGAGCATGGCGAAGCTCTTCAAGGAGGGCGTTCCAAAGCCAAGGGGCCACAACCAAAAAGGCCCTGTCTAGTCCCTGCCCTGGCAGATTCATATGGGCAAATGTGGTCCAACAGGTACCCTGGCCCCAAGCTGTGTAGGGCTTTAAAGGTCAAGACCAGCACCTATTAATCTAGCCCGGAAGTGGACCAGTAACCAGTGAAGCTGCCGCAGGATGGATACATCTCATGGAACGACTTGCAGCCACGAGCATCCTTGCAGCAGCATTCTGGACCAGCTGAAGCTTCCGAACAGTCTTCAAGGGGAGCCCCAAGTGCAGTGCAGTGCAGTAGTCCAATCTGGATGTTACCAACGCATGAGTGACTGAGGTCTGGTCCAGTTTAGGAATCTGCCTTCTACTGAGTGAGACCCTTGGTCCATCTAGCTCAGTATTGTCTGCACAGACTGGCAGTGGCTTCTTCAAGGTTGCAGACAGGAGTCTCTCCCAGACCTATCTTGGGGATGCTGCCAGAGAGGGAGCAGAAGGTTTCAAGTTCCCTCCCAGGCAGCATCTCCAAGATAGGGCTGAGAGAGATTCCTGCTTGCAGCCTTGGAGAAGCTACTGCCAGTCTGGGTAGACAATACTGAGCTAGACGGACCAAGGGCCTGACTCATGATATGGCAGCTTTCTATCTATCTATCTATCTATCTATCTATCTATCTATCTATCTATCTATCTATCTATCTATCTCTTTGGCATCTCCCGGTAGGACTGGGCATGACTTCTGTCTGGAACTGCCAGTCAGGGTAGGTCATACTAAGCTAGACTTGGCACATGGCAACTTTCTGTGTCCTTAATTATACAGTGGACTAGCTGTGCATTTACAAGGTTCTGGAAAAAAAATCCCGATATTAAGAGCGAAACGAGAGCGGACTCCTAGTGTATCCGTTCTCTCTGGGGTGAGGGGTCATGCAGCCTCCGACTCGGGGGAGAGATTCAGATCAGAACCATTTCAGAATGCCTGCCCAATATATTCGTGAACTGAATTGCTGGTGTGTGTTTTTTTGGATTTTTTATTTTTAAAAAATGCATGTGGATCTTTGGGCTGCGGTGTCCGTCTCAGGCAAAGGGGAACGGGCTTCCTTTTCTTTGTGTGGCTGGCAAGCCCGGCTTGTTGGGAACACAGAATTTCCGTTGGCTGCCTCCAAACAATTTGGTGGCGTGTTGCCTAGACAACCAGCCCTCCCACACGTTGCTGTCTTATTCGGGAAGACATGCTGTCAGCTCCCTTGCAAACACAAAAGACATGGGAGATTGGGACGTCGCTTGAGATACCTTCCACCCGCTGATGGGACTTGGGCATTTGGGCCCCAGATTTTGCCTTACTGAGAAATTGGGGATCATTTGGGCTATGCATGTTGCTTTACCTGACCCATGCCGGGACGAGAGGAGGGCTGGTCTTATAGTAGCAAGCATGACTTAATATAGGAACATAGGAAGCTGCCATATACTGAGTCAGACCATTGGTCTATCTAGCTCAGTATTGTCTTCCCAGACTGGCAGCGGCTTCTCCAAAGTTTCAGGCAGGAATCTCTCTCAGCCCTATCTTGGAGATATTGCCTGAGAGGGAACTTGAAACCTTCTGCTTTCCCCAGAGCAGCTCCATCCCCTAAGGGGGATATCTTACAGTGGCACACTTCTAGTCTCCCATCCATATGCAACCAGGGCAGACCCTGCTTAGCTAAGGGGACAAGTCATGCTTGCTACCACCAGACCAGCTCTCCTCTCCATGCATGCCACAGCCTCCTCCGGAGAGGAGGAGGACAACGTTGAGTCATGTTGACGCGTTGCAGACTGCAAGGTTCGTGTTAGCAGAGGTTGAAATGCCACACCGGGAGAAAAGCGAGCTGTGTGCCAAGGGATGGCGCGATGTGAATGCCGAGATGGATGCCCTGTCAGGCGTGTGGTGCGCGGCAGTCTCTTTCTCCGGCGAGAAGAGATTTCAGATCGCATTAAAAGAGTTTGCCAAAGTCCCAGATTGAGTCTGACATGCCATTATAAATGACAGTCGAGCCAAGTTTTTTCCTTCTCTCTCTCTCTCTCTCTCTCTCTCTCTCTCTCTCTCTCTCTCTCTCTCTCTCTCTCTCTCTTGTTTTTTTTTTACTGTTAAAGACCAGTTTTGCTTTAATGTTCTCTTTGGAAGGCTGAACTCCGCACTTCTCCCGGGTGGTACTTGGGAGTTACCTGCTCATGGATGACAGATGAGAATCGTTTCCCATCCTGGCTTCCATTCATTTTGGCTCAGAAATCCAATACCCCCACCGGTGAGTATGCCCCATACTCACAGGTGGGGGGTATTATTTCAAGCCCAGTTTCAATGGGAACTGGCTCCATCAGTGGGGGGGGGGGAACTGCCCCCCCCCTTTCTGGACACCTATGAGGGGACAGCTTATCTGACCTCCATCAAACTACATCAAGTATTTAAAATTTATTTGTTTAAAAAAAAAAGATTCTGGGAGTTGTAGCCCACAACTTCTGGGAATCCCTGTTAGAGGGAACACTGGTCCCTGTGATAGGACCCATCTGGACTCCAATGGGTCTCCTATCCTCGAAGATCCTCCTATCCTCCTGATCCTCTAAGACACGGATTCTCAACGTTGGGTCCCCAGACTTATTGGAATTATTGGACTTCAACGCCCATAATTCCCAACCAAAGGCCGCGGGGACTGGGGATTATGGGAGTTGAAGTCCAATAACATCTGGGGACCCAACGTTGAGACTCCCTGCTCTTGGTGGTAATGCACACGAATGGTTCTCTTTGCTAAGCAGGGTCCACCCTAGTTTGCATTTGGATGGGCGACTACCTGCATGAGCCGTGTAAGAGATTCCGCTTCGGGGTTGGGGCTGCTCTGGGAAGAGCCTTTGCATGCTTGGAGGAAAGCGCCAGGTGCGTCTTGAGTGAAGTGCCGGCCATCCGCGGCAGATCCGGTAATTCACTGCAGGCAACGCAGAGTCATCCAGTGACCCTCTTGCTTTGGGGCCGATGCAGCCATCCCAGAGTGCCGCCGTCCCGTCCTGGGGCTCTGTTCTTTGTGGCGGGGCTGAGCCTGCCAGGTCCGATGGTGCGTCATGCCCAGTCAGCAAGGCATAATGCGGTGATTCTCCTTCCTCATCCAGCTCCATTCCATTTCATTAAAAAGGGAGAAGTTTTATAGCCTCTTGGACGTGGCCACGTGGGACAAAGAGAGGCGTCTTATCTCCCGAGCGCTAAATTATACTGTCGAGGGGTGAGTCAGCCGCCTGGCTGCCGAGAAGAGCCGCGGGAGGGTTCGAGACGAGTTCTTACTCACCCGTCAGAGATGTGGGGCGGACTGTTTTCGGCCGAACGTTTCCCCACACTTTGATTCCCGTGGGCAGTCTTCCGTTTCTAAAAGTTCTACGTGGCTTCTTGGGAAACGCCGGCGGCAGGGGCATAGCGAGGGGAGAGCGGGCCTGTGTTCACTCCTCTCCCCGGTGGCCCCACAGAGTGAGAAAGATCATGAAGAAAATAGGGAGGGGGTGGAGCTGGGGGTCCCCTCAGGGGCCAGGGGGGGGGCTGGGTTCTTTAAACCCAGCCACTCAATTATAGCTACACCCCTGGTTTGTGGCACAAGGAGAGGAAATTAATATGCTGGAGCTGGTTTTTTTTTTTTTTTAAGCTAGAAACAGGTTGTATAACTTGCCAGAGTAGATCACAGTCCGTGATTCCCTGGTGCTGACTACAAGTCCCATCACCCGCAACTGCAATGGCCTTTGGCTGGGGATTATGGGAGCTGTCATCAACCACATCTGGGGATCACAGTTACAGGGGACATTGATGGCAAGCGTTTTAGGGCGCCAGGAAAATTTGTATAGCTTTTTTTTTTTTTTTTTAAGGAAAAGATGTGTGTAAATTGTATGCAGATGACAGGGGAAATTTGCCTAGGATTCCCCCCCCCCCGCAAAAAAAAAATTCCCAGGAAATTTCCCAATTCAAAAGCTTGCAGAAAAGCCACATTGCTAGTGACAATTACTAAATGGGTGCTCCGTGTTTCGAGGCACTCTGCGATCAGATGCTTGTGGACAGATGGCATAGCCGACAGGAGTTGTGATGTTGTTGTGACGAGGTTCTGCCTTCTCCTCTCTTTCCTTTCCAGGAACCAACTTGTTCATAAGACAGCCATCGCCTCCTTAGACTTCTGCTACTACAGTTAACACTGCATTTTATTTCTTGGTGATTTGTTTCGTGCCAGCGGTGTGGAAGGGGCTGTAAAGGCTTGTGGAAAGAAACACCTTATTCCTGCACTCTCTGCAGCAGAGCTGCAAACAAATTCCTGCCTGAAACTGAAATTGCTGCCAGTCACAGTAGACAATACTGGACTGTGCAAATGAATATGCAAATGAGTGTGCAAATGAGTATGCAAATGAAGCATGTTTTCAAGAAACCTTCCCCCACCCAGGGACATAGGAACATAGGAAGCTGCCATATACTGAGTCAGACCATTGGTCTATCTAGCTCAGTATTGTCTTCACAGACTGGCAGCAGCTTCTCCAAGGTTACAGGCAGGAATCTCTCTCAGCCCTCTCTTGGAGATGCTGCCAGGGAGGGAACTTGGAACCTAGACGCTCTTCCCAGAGCGGCTCCATCCCCTGAGGGGAAGATCTTTCAGTGCTCACACTTCTAGTCTGCCTTTCATATGCAACCAGGGCGGACCCTGCTTAGCTAAGGGGACAAGTCACGCTTGCAACCACCAGACCAGCTCTCCACCCCAGTTCCACACTTTGGGGTGGAGGCCATAGCTCAGTGGTAGAGAAACGGCTTTGCGTGCTGAAGGTCCCAGGTTCAATTCCTGCGAGTATCTCCAGGTAGTCCTAAACCTTGAAGAGCTGCTGCCAGTCAGTGTAGACAAGATTGAGCTAGATGGACCAAGGGTCTGACTCGGCATCAGGCAGTTGTCTATGTGTTCAGAGTTTGAGGGGACAGGGCCATCGCTGAATGGCAGAGCATCTGCTTGGTCCCGGGTTCAATCCCTGGCAGGACCTCCAGGTACTTCTGGGAAAGACTCCCACCTGCAACCTTGGAGAGCTGCTGCCAAGTCAGAATAGACAATATTGAGCTGGATTGTCCAAAGGTCTGGCTCAGTGGAAGGTCCCTGTACGTGGCTTCCTTCGTCCCTGTGAGGGTCCCAGTGGCCAGGAGCCTCTCAACTCAGTCCAGGCTGACTCTGCCGGAGGGGTGACGATTAAATTAAGGGGAAGGCGATGCATTATGAGAGGGTAAGAGATGGTCAGCTTTGGAAATGATGACCAGAACCATGAAGCTGAGAAAAGATGCCAAGAGAGTCACTCCCCTTGACCTCAGCAGACCGGAAGCATCCAGCTACTTGGGCTGGCTGCTTCTTCTTCTTCTTCTTCTTCTTCTTCTTCTTCTTCTTCTTCTTCTTCTTCTTCTTCTTCTTCTTCTTCTTCTTCTTCTGTGCATTGCCCTTTCCTGCTTCCCTCTAATACCGCCGTCTCTCCATCCACAGGTCAGGGTATCCTGTAAGAAGCCATGCTTGGATTTTAATAGCCATGTTCCGACTCGCCATGGATTTCACCTCTTGCGACTCTTTGGGCCAAGGCCCCAACCGGCTCCGGCCTTTGCAGAGACCCGCCCGTTGGCACGGATTTGCCCATAATCCTTTGTGGAGCTTTAGATATGGGCCACAGGCGAGGGGTCGTGGGCTTCTGGGGAGCCTGGTCTTCCCCTCTTGGGAACGGTCTCACGGACAGCCGCCCACGTCTCATTCCAAACGGCTGCACAAAGCCGTGGACCTCCTGTGGAAAAGCAGGCGAACCGAGCACGTGGCACCTGGGAAATCTCGCCCTTCTTTGGCTGACGGGAGTACGGAGTACCAGACTTACTTGAAAAGGCGGAAACGGTTTCTCCAGGCCATCAGCAAGCCCACGACGGAGAACGAGGTGATTGTGTGGGGATCGACGAGTCCTTTGGAACCCCTGGAGACCAGCATGTTCCCGGGGATTTATGTTCCGGCCACCACTCTGGTTTCACGCAGCAGAACGCCGCACACGACCACCACTACCACTACCACCACCATCACCACCACCACTGCCACTTCCACAACAGTTCAGCCCAAAGGCCCTAGAGCTGGGGTGGACCTCCCCAAGAACAACCCTGGTGGGGTTAGCACAATGATCCCCCCCGCCACGCCTGATGGGAATAATAAAGTTGTCCCACCGAAGCCACCAGGAGAAACTTCAGGTATGTGAGTCTATTGCTTGTGGATGTGGGAAGGTCGCATTCATTGCTGATGGTTGACCCAAGCTGAAACAAAAGTACATAGGCCATTCTTTGGGGAAACTGTGATCAGAGAGTGGAAACATCTGGCCACTCGGGTTTTTGGTGCCCGAGGCTATGTTTGACTTTGGTGCCCGCCCCCACCACACACACACACACAGCCAGCCTAGAAGTGCATAAAGGTAAAGTGTGCCATCGAGTCGATTTTGACTCCTGGCGCCCACAGAGCCCTGTGGTTGTCTTTGGTAGAATACAGGAGGGGTTGACCATTGCCTCCTCCCGCGCAGTATGAGATGATGCCTTTCAGCATCTTCCTATATCGCTGCTGCCCAATATAGGTGTTTCCCATAGTCTGGGAAACAGACCAGCGGGGATTCGAACCGGCAACCTTCTGCTTGTTAGTCAAGCATTTCCCTGCTGCGCGTAGCCCTGGCTTTAACTTAAGCCACATTCACCAGGTCAAATAGCCAGCCTGCACGGATGACCAGCAAATAACTACCCCACATTGGTTTGAGGATCCAGTGGGAGAGAGTTCCTAAGCTATTACGGGGCCAAAACTCAGACACTTGAGATGAAAATATGCTGCTGTTAATTGTGACATCTGAGACCATTGCTTTTTGGAAATGAATGCCGAGTCAGGCAATTCATCTTCAAGAGAGGAGGTGCAGTTTATGAGTCTAGCTGGTTACTGGGGGCTGAGGTGCCATGAACACTCTTGTATTTTGGGGTGTGGAATGTGCAGGTCCTTTAGGGAGCAGAGTGTAGGATTACACGGTGCATTCTTACCCCGCTGTGCAGTACTTTAGGAATGCATTGCAAGAGGGAGAGAGATAATAACTGGCAATGCTATATTCTGGCACTGTTTTTTCACCCCAAAGAACTGGCGCCCTAGGCAGCCACCTAGGTCTGCCTAGTGGCTGTGCTAGCCCTGATCCGGTGTGAATAACTGGATGTGTGTAATGACTTTGGCCATGAGGGTGGGGGTTGATGAGAGTGGCAATCAATAATTGGCAGAATAAATGGCAGAGCTTATGCACCCCACCCCCAAGAACTGGCACCCTAGGGTGGCTGGCCCTGGTGGCAGCCCAAAATCTCTGTGCCACCCTCTGCCTCATGAGACCCCCCCCTTCATTCCTTCCTCTCATTTTAAAAACAAGGCCAGTAGGGCATCCTGCTGCTGAACGTGCACCCCCAAAATCTGCAGCCTGGTATGACTGCTCCACACGGCCTGATGGAACGGCCGCCCTGAAGTTCACCACTCAACTGCAAAGCAGTGAAAGGGCATACTTGGGGCCGGGGAACCCGTTGGACCGCATTTGCCCATTCGAACCTGCCAGGGCCCTCTGCTCGTCAGCTTAATGGCCCCGCCACTAACAGAGATCCAGTTGGCGGGGACTAGAGACAGGGCCTTTTCGGTTGTGGCCCCTCGGCTTTGGAACGCCCTCCCTGGAGAGCTTCGCCATACTCCCCCTTAAGGAACAACTAAAAACACATCTTTTTAAAGAGGCTTGTGAATGCTTCATCTGTTGCGTGTATCTGGTAGGTTCTTTAGTTTTCCGTTTTCCGAATTCTTCGTTTTTAGCTTGAAGAATTTAATTTGGAATTTTAAAGGCAAATTCTGGTGGTGGTTTTTAACTTGGGTTGATTATCAATCTGATTGCATATTGTGACTGTTTTTATAAACGTTGCGAGCCGCCCCAGGGCAGACCCTGCTTAGCAAAGGCCAGATCTCTTCCCCTTCGAAAGTTGGTTTCTTTTCCAGACTTGCAGCTGGAACGAGAATAAAAAGTGAATTTCAAGGGAATTTCAGCTCAGTGGCTGAACAAACCAGGCCTCTTCCTGATCCTTCATTTTTATGTGAAGCACTCGCTGGAGCTTTAAAAGGGGGCTTGCCCGTAAGCCCAGTAAATCTGCGCAGCATCGGCGTAATCGAATTGAAGCGCTCTTCCCGGGCCTCGTAATGCTCCCCAACAATGTCATTTGCTCCGCAGACAGGGATGAAGAAGGGGACTTTCCATTTATTGCAAATTATGTTTTGCTATTACTACCGTTGAACTGGGAGACTCCTTGGGCACTTTGAGTAAATTAAATCACGCCCAACGGCGCTCGTAGGGCCAGAAAGATGCTTATCTTTAAAAAAAGGAACGAGAGGAATTATTGGATTTTAACAGCATAATCTATACCAAGATTAATTTATTTAATGGACCTATCTTCTGAAAGAATGGATATTAACTTCTTTTCTACCTGAGACTGGGGGATGGGGCCAGGGCGCAGTGGTAGTGAGCATCTGCCTGTATGCAAAAAAATCCCAGCTTCAATTCCTGGCAGCATCTCCCGGTAGGGCTGAGAAAGACTCCTACCTGCAACCTTGGAGAGGAGCTGCTGCCAGTCAGTGTAGACAATACTGGGCTCGGTGGACCGAGGGTTTGACTCGGGAGATGGCAGCTTCTTATATGAGGGATCCGTAGCTCAGTGGTAGAGCATCTGCTTTGCATGCAGAAGGTCCCAGGTTCAATCCCTGGCAGCATCTCCAGGTAGGGTTTGGAGAAAGACTCCTGCCCAAAACCCCGGAGAAGCTGCTGCCAGTCAGTGTAGACAATCCTGAGCTAGATGGACCAAGCATCTGACTCAGCATAAGGCAGCTTCCTAGGTTCCGAAAGGCCATAGGGTTGATGGCCAAGCAGGGGTCTTTGCCAAGTCAGAGACTTGGATCCTGTTCAGAATCCCTGCAAGGACCCAGACCACAAGCAGTTCCAAGGATGGAATTCCATAGCTCAGAGCAGAGCATCTGCCTTGCATGTAGGAAGTCCCAGCTACAGTCCCTGGCAGCATCTCCAGGTAGGGCTAGGAAAAGGATCCTGCCTGAAACCCTGGAGAGTCGCTGCCAGTCAGAGCAGCCCCTGGAGAGTTGCTGCTGGTCAGAGCCAAGCAGACTAACAGTCTGACTCAGAAGGTGGACTGCAGTATGGGGACGGTTTCATAGCTCAGAGCAGAACATCTGGTTCAGTCCCTGGCAGCCTGTCCGGGTAGGGCAGGGAGAAACTCCTGCCTGGAACCATGGAGAAGCACTGCCCGTCAGCCTAGGCCATATTGAGTTAAATGGACCAGTGGTCAGCCTTGGTATAAGACAGCTTTAAGAACGAGACCTCACCTTTGCCTGGCTCTCTCCCCTTGGGAGCTATGACCCCGTAACCTGACGGTGTTGCCCCTTGCCTTCTACCGAGTCAGTCCAGCTCAGAATTGTCTGCACTCAACTGGCAGGCGGCTCACAGCTGTCCTTGGAGATGCTGCCAAGGATTGAACCTGGGGACCTTCTGCATGCAAAGTAGATGCTCTGCCACTGAATTATTAATTAGAATGTTAATTAATAATAATTAATCAATATTTTTTAAAAATCATCATCATCCTTGGAACTGGTTGAGGTCTGTGTCCTTGCTGGGACACTGAGCAGTATCCGGATTCTTGACTGGTCTGGAACATAACGCATGCCGTATTTACCCAAATAGAAGATGACTTTGAATTTAAGACAGGCCCCATAAAAATACATTTAAATGCAGTTTATACAGTATTTATGTGAACGGGGAGACATGCTCGACTAAGGGGAGACATGATCGAGGTGTATAATAATGGAGAGGGTGGACAGATAGAGGCTTTTCTCCCTCTCTCACATCGCTAGAACCAGGGGTCATCCCTTGATACTGAAGGTTGAGAAATTTAGGACTGAGAAAAGGAAGTCTTTTTTCACACCGTGCATAATTAATCTATGGAATTCTTTGCTATGGGATGTGATGAGGGCCACCAGCTTGGATGGCTTTCAGAGGCACTTAGACAATTCATGGAGGTCTATCAATGGCTACTAGTCTGGTGGCTGTGGGCCACCTCCAGCCTCAGAGGCACGATGCCTCTGAATACCAGTTGCAGGGGAGCAACCGCAGGAGATAGAGGGCATGCACAGACCTCTTGCCTGTGGGCATCTCAGAGGCATCTGGTGGGCCACTATGGGAAACAGGATGCTGGACTAGATGGGCCTCCTTGGGCCTGATCCAGCAGGGCTGTGCTTATGTTCTTATGAAGAAGACTCTGAATTTAAGATGGCCCCCTGATGTCTAAAATCAAAGAACTTGGGGGGGAAACCTAGTTTTGAATTCAGGTAAATACAGTAGGTCATGTTTCAGGTGGAGTCCAAATCTGGTGATATTGGCTGTTGTCATGTGAATGCTATTGGCATATTTGTTAAGTTTGTTTCCGTGGAGATCCAGGAGTGGTTTCAATGCTGGGCTTTCACTTTCATTGAGTGACCGGGAAACAAGGATGGGACCAGATCTCCTGGGGAGATGTTAGACAAGTCTAGCATGGCTTGGGAGGGCAGAATTGCCCACACAAAATGTATTGGCAGCATCAGCTTCTGTGGCTTACAAGGGAATTAGACACATTCATGGAGAACAGCAGGGTTTTGTTTTTTTACAAATGTGCAGCCAGACACAAAATGTTCTGTTCCAAAAAAAGAAGAAAAGTGCGATTCTAAAAGAACATTTGTGCAGTTCAGAAATTCAAGTTATGCAGAAGTTGTATTCTGGGAGATGATGTAAAATGTGATTGATCACAATAAGAAAAGTCAAGTGAATAGTCCCGGCTCCTTTGCACCCCAGCCCCTCGTCAAGCATCTCCATTTCTCTTCCCCTTGCCAAAGACAATTCGTTTATAAAACAAATTCATTTCAAATTCAAATCGAATTCCAAAAATTTGAATCAAATCTGAATCTGGTTTGGAAATTTGATTTGAATTCAAATCTAATTCAAATCAATTGGACCTTGTTTTGGTGTCTTTTAAAATCAATCAGGGTGCCCTTAATGGTTTTTAAAACTGGCAGATGGCTCTCAAATCAAATTCGAATCCAATTTGGAAAATTAATTTTGAATTTGAATCCAATTGCCGTTTCAAGGGGTGATTCGATTCAATTTTGAATAACTCGGATCACCCAGATTTGAGTTGAATCGATTCAAATCCATATCGATTTGCACATCCCTACTTCCCAAAGACTCCACTGCTACGGCCCACAGAAGACACTGAATAGCCTGCTTTTCTGCAATACTGCTGTCCAATTGGCAGTTCTGAGTATTTGCTTCCACTCTGCCTAGGCTTTGCAATGTTATGGGATGTCACTCTAGGCAAGTGCTTAAGAAAGTGCTTAGGTGAGTGGTGCAGTGGGACCTGCTAGGTGTGTGAATTTCATTCACAACCTATTGTGCAGATCTGAAGTTTACTTTTTGTAAAATAAAAAAGCTCTGTAGAATAGGGTATGGCTTTCAGGAACATAGGAAGCCACCTTCTACCAAGTCAGACCCTTGGTCCATCTAGCTAAGTACACAGACTGGCAGCAGCTTCTCCAAGGTTACAGGCAGGAGTCTCTCTCAACCCTATCTGGAGATGCCAGGGAGAGAACTTGGAACCTCCTGCATGCAAGCAGGAAGATGCTCTTCCCAGAGCGGCTCCATCCTCCAAGGGGACTATCTTGCAGTGCTCACATGTAGTCTCCCATTTAAATGCAAACCAGGGCATATCCTGCTTAGCAAAGGGGACAGTTCATGCTGGCTACTGCAAGACCAGCTCTCTTCCCTCCTGGAGGTGTCTACTTTTCTCTACTATATGATCCATGGCGATATATACTTTCTGGGACTTGGTTGCTATTAGCAACACATCTCGACAGGCATCTGAAGTGAAGCTAAGTTCCACCCACACACATTAATGCTGAGAAAACACCCGTGTGTCGTTGGGAATCAACCAGAAAGGGTAAGTATTCCAGGGCCTTTCTCGACAGTTTGGAGGTGAGAAGGAAAGTGATACAAGTCGCTAGACATTCTCCCTGACCCTGAGAAAATGACAGTTGTGGTGGGGGTGGGGGACTTTTTTTGATAAAAGCTTTTGCGAATGACTCTTCCAAAATAATACGTTACCTGTGACCTTGGCTTCGGTACATTCTTGGTACATCTCGTTACGCGTTGTATGCAGTGAAAGGATTCACAGATGCTGCAAGAAACAAGGAGTTCTTTTAATTCCAATGTTCCCACTGATGGAGGCGTCTGCCTTCAGTGTCTCTGCATGATATACTGTTCTGACCTTGCCTCATGCCACAGGATGCACATAATTCTGCTGTATCTGCAAATCATGAGGGTCTGGATCATTTAGTCTCTCCCAGAGGGGAGGTGCAGTGGAATTGCACTTAGTAGCGGCTTCCTGTTGTATCTCTGGATGAGTTAGCGTTCCTTCTTCCAACCAGGAATCGAGCATCATGCCGAAATATGGGGCAAGAGATTCATTCTTGTCCACACTGAAAATAAAACAAAACATTTTGGCTTGTCACAGTCCAATGGGCTTTAAGCTTTGATTCATTAAAAAATTGTGACCGCTTTCAGAAGGCTGGGAATCCCGGCTTTATGCGGAACTGTGGTTGTGCTTGCAGTTATTGTTATTTGCCCACAGCAAAACAAAACAGAAAGTGTCCCTCTACAATATTTCGTCGGCTGAGTCTCATGACCAGCAGTACTTTAGGAGAAGCATTGTACCCAACTCTGGGATTCCTGTTTTGCTATAGTGCCTGAGTCAAAAGCCAGGTAGGAGGTGGGGAAAGTGATCGTGTTGAATGTGGCAAGAGAAAAAGCCCTTGCAGACTCTCTCTTCCCCTAACTGCTCCCTTGCTTTTTACTCATAAAGGGTAAAGTGTGCTGTCAAGTCGATTCCGATTCCGATTCCTGGCACCCACAGAGCCCGGTGGTTGTCTTTGGTAGAATACAGGATGGGTTGACCATTGCCATCTCCCACGCAGTATGAGATGATGCCTTTCCGCATCTTCCTCGATCGCTGCTGCCCAATAGAGGTGTTTTCGATAGGCACCCTCTGATACTGTGCGGGAGATGGCAAAGGTAAACCCCTCCTGTATGGCAGGAGTCGACACTGTCTCGACGGCACAACCAACCGATAAGATGAAGTTCAACAGAGATAAGCATCAAGCCCTGCATATGGGTAGCAACAATCAAATGTCCAGCTATTACAAATTGTTACAAATGGTTGCAATGTGTTGACTTTTTTGCTGTCATTTATTTTAACTAATATTTTAATGTTTTCTGTTGTCATTTATTTGGTTTTGTTGTCAACCACCCAAAGACACAAGTTTTGGGTGGTATAAAAATATGTTAAATCAACAACAACAACAACAATTTTTATTATTTTCTCATTTTCTACAACTGGGACCATAACATTGAGAAAGTTGTAGAAAACGAAGATGCAAAAATATTATGGTACTTCTGACTACAAACAGACAAACATCTGCCACACAAAACACCAGATATAACTGTAGTCGAAAAGAAAGAAAAACAAGTTAAAATAATCGGCATAGCAATACCAGGGGATAGCAGAATAGAAGAAAAAGAAATAGAAAAAATCACAAAATACAAAGATCTGCAAATTGAAATTGAAAGAAGACCAGAATAATCCCAGTGGTAATTGACGCCCTAGGTGCAATTCCAAAAGACCTTGAAGAGCACCTCAACACCAGAGGGGCCTCAGAAATCACCATCAGGCAATTACAAAAAACAACCTTACTGGGAACAGCCTATATTCTGCGACGATATCTATAACAGCAACAACATTGACAATAAAATTCTGGCATCCCAGGTCCTTGGGAAGGACTCGATGTCTGGATAAAACAAAGCAGTCAATAGCACCTGTCTGTGTAAACAACAACAACAACAACAACAATAAATATATTGCTTTTCAACGAAAGTTCCCCAAGCAGTTTACACAGAGAAATAAAAATAGATAGATAGATAGATAGATATGATTCCCCTGCTCTGAACAGCAGCCTTCCTACAATGATCTAAGCCAATTTTTCTTTACTTTGTGCAAGTCACAAAGTCACAATTTTTGCAGGGTTTACAAATGGTTTTTTTTGCAGAGTTTACAGTGTTTGCAGGGTTTACAAATACAGCATACTGTATTTGTACTTCAGTAGCCTTCAGCATTGTGCATGTATGTGTAAAGGAGCTCCGTTAATGAACCTTGGTGTGTGAATATATTTTTTAAGTCCCTCTCTTCAACCTATGATGTTGGCAGGTGTGGGAAAGGAGGTCCCTCCATTCCCTACCAAGAAAACATGACTAAAAGGCCCTAGTGGCTTTTGGGCAATGTAGTTTTCCAAAGGGTTATGTCCCATTCTAATGCTGGCTCTGCAAGCTGTTAGGATCAGCCAGCCCCAAAGGTGGGAATGCTCTCTGAAAGGCAAGTTTAGTTGGGAAAGGGCTGGGGGTGGAAGGATCAAAGATCCACTCTCTGACTGTCCTGACTGTATTCCAAACCGCAGCCTTCCATGACCGAAACCATTTTGGGTTGGTGCAGAACAGGTTTTTGGAGGGTTTACAAATACAGCATACTGCAGGGATAGGGGAGTTCAGCAGTGGGTATTTCTGCATGGAGGAGCTTTGATAGTGTTCCTTGGTGCGTGGTGTAGTGGTTAGAGTGCTGGACTAGGACCGGGGAGACCCGAGTTCAAATCCCCATTCAGCCATGGAACTAGCTGGGTGACTCGGGGCCAGTCACTTCTCTCTCAGCCTAACCTACTTCACAGGGTTGTTGTGAAAGAGAAACTCAAGTACGTAGTACACCGCTCTGGGCTCCTTGGAGGAAGAGCGGGATATAAATGTAAAAATAATAATTTTATATATATATACTTCAACCTGTGACAATGGCAGTTGTGGGGAAGGGGAAACCTCAGTTCCCTACCAAAAAACCCCATGACTCCTCTTTTTTTCTCCTGCAAAGCCTTTCAGTTGTTTGGGAAAGCTCTTTCTCTAATGTTCTCTGCCACCAAAACAGCGTATTCAGCATCTCTCGGCCTTTCCCGCTGGAGTTTTGTAGGCAAATACCTCTGAATGCCGCTAATTGCTGCGTTACCCAAGGGTTACGGCTTGGACAAAAGATAACCCGTTCAGCAAAGATTTCCGGCAGGGCTGAGTCACGGCAGGGGGAACCGCCACAGCACGGTTTTGCTCTGACCGCCCTTGGATGACTGCGATTCATTGCCGTGGCCCAGACTGGCCTTCTTCTCCTGCGTGGTGACATCAGAAGGATATGATCAGACTTAATTTGCAGCATGGGAGATAAGGATGAAGCAAGGCAGATGGCTTTGATTGCCTCTCCCCTCTGTGGTCACATGCGCTCGCAGGCATGCGGGGGGGGGGGGGACACAGAGTCACAGTGTGCAGCCCATGCTGGAACTGTGGGCACACACCGGCAGAAGTGGCAACTTTCAACTTTCATGTAGTGGTTTGCATACTATGCAAGATCATGCAGGCGCATGTGTAAAAAGAGGCATAATTTTACACGGCTGCGCATGTGTAAAAAGAGGCATAAGAGTTGCATCACAGGACAGCAACTTAACCTGTGTTTACTTTTTTACGGAGGTCCTCTTAAATTCAGGGTCATCTTTGCCCCCCCCCCCCCGAAAAGAGGAGCCTTTATGAAGTGATGATTCTTTCTGATGTGACGGGGAGCAACTGGCCCTATCCATCCCCAGCACAGCATCCCTCCAGTGGCTGTTGCTGGTCTCTCTCTTATGTGCCTTTTAAAGTGTGTGAGCCCTTTGGGGATAGGGAGCCATTTTTATTTATTTATTTCTATTTCTCTAAGTAAAGGAGAGGAGAGCTGGTCTTGTGGTAGCAAGCATGACTTGTCCCCTTAGCTAAGCAGGGTCTGCCCTGGTTGCATCTGAATGGGAGACTTGATGTGTGAGCCCTGCAAGATATTCCCCTCAGGGGATGAAGCCGCTCTGGGAAGAGCAGAAGGTTCCCAGTTCCCTCCCTGGCGGCATCTCCAAGATAGGGCTGAGAGAGATTCCTGCCTGCAACCTTGGAGAAGCCGCTGCCAGTCTGTGAAGGCAATCCTGAGCTAGATGCAAGAGAGAGAGAGCGCCAGGTTGGCTCCAAGCTCTTCAACTCTTCCTCCTCTCCCAATCTATCCACTAGGTGCTTGATATCACGTTTGGCTGATGTGCCAGCGGTGTCCATTTCTTGAGATAAACAACCTCAAAACAGTAGTACATATGCTGGTAACCTCCAGACTGGATTACTCCAATGCGCTCTATGTGGGGCTGCCTTTGTACATAGTCCAGAACCTGCAATTAGTTCAGAATGGAGAGGAGAGCTGGCCTTGTGGTAGCAAGCCTGACTTGTCCCCTTAGCTAAGCAGGGTCTGCCCTGGTTGCATATGAATGGGAGACTTGATGTGTGAGCACTGCAAGATATTCCCCTCAGGGGATGGAGCTGCTCTGGGAAGAGCATCTAGGCTCCATGTTCCTTCCCTGGCATCTCCAAGACAGGGCTGAGATAGATTCCTGCCTGCAACTTTGGAGAAGCTGCTGCCAGTCTGTGTAGACAGTACTGAGCGAGATAGACCAATGGTCTGACTCGGTATATGGCAGCTTCCTATGTTCCTAATGCAGCAGTCAGGTTGGTCTCTGGATCATCTCGGAGAGACCATATCACTTCTATACAATCAATCAAAGTTTATTACGGTCTATGACCAGCACAACAAGGGGGACACTTCTATGCTAAAAGAACAACACTAATAAGTTTCCGGGCAAAATTCAAGGTGCTGGTTATAACCTATAACAGCTTAGTCCCTTGGTATTCAAGAGAACATCTTCTTTACCTTGAGGAGAGGTTCCTGCTTGTAACCTTGGAGAGCTGCTGCCAGCCACTGTAGACCGCTAGCTGGACCAATGTTCTGACTTGGTATAAGAGATTACCTGGAGAGATTTGTCTTCAGTTACCACCAGGTGGCTACTCAGGGAGGGGCCTTCTCTCTTGCTGCCCCCAAGACTCCGGAATGTGCTCTCTCCCAAAATGAGAGTCCCCATCTCTGACAACATTTTAAAAGTCTCTGAAGATGCATTGATTCGCCAAGCTTTTTAACTAGAACCGTGGCTCCAAACTGTTTGAATGCTTCAGCTTCTGCTTTAATTTGTTTCTGTGGTGAACAGCCCAGAGATGCAAGTTTGGGGTGGTGGTGCAGAAATAGCATGAATAAATAATAAAATAAAATGAAGAAATACATGGATGAAATTATAAATTCTGTCAGTGGGTCTGATGTCAAACATGCTGGATAAACCAAGGTCTCAATGGTAGCCCTTGATCTCCAGAGCTAGTCATGAGGATTTGTTCTTCAGCTAAGATCAGTCAAAGCCGATGGAGGAGGAGATGCTCTTGGAACTTGGCTTTGTCTGTCTCTGTTTTGCATACACACTTCAAGGACCCTTCTCTCTGGCCTCCTTTGTCCTTGTCAATACGGAATCTTTTGATGCATTTAGCCACTGACGTTCACCACATTCCACTGGGAGATGGTTGCAGCCGCTGTAATTCCAGTGTTGAGGAAGGGGTAGAGCTAGGCACACCTAATTAAAGTCAAAGTCAAAGAGAGCAAGTGTGGTGTAGTGGTTTGACTAGGACCAGGGAGACCCGGGTTCAAATCCCCATTCAGCCATGAAACACACGGGTTGACTCTGGGCTCAGCTGGCATAATCTAGCTATGTATTCCTTGGAGAAAGAGTATTTCCTCCATGTATTTCTCCTGTGGTCGCAAGCATGACTTGTCCCTTTGGCTAAGCAGGGTCCACCCTGGTTGCATTTGAATGGGAGACTTGATGTCTCAGCACTGGAAGATATCCCCCTCAGGGGATGGGAAGAGCATCTAGGTTCCAGGTTCCTGGCAGCATCTCCAAGATAGGGCTGAGGGAGACTTCTTCCTTCAACCTTGGAGAAGCTGCTGCCAGTCTGTGAAGACAATACTGAGCTAGATGGACCCATGGTCTGACTCAGTATATGGCAGCTTCCTATGTTCCTATGCTCCTAGGACGTACAAAAGAGGATTTCAGGGTCCCCAGGGGCTTTGGACACCCTGGACTTCAGCCCAGAAGTCCAGGAATAAGAGGGCTTCTGTTTGCATTTGAATAGGAGACTATATGTGAGCACTCTTTAGAGATATTCTCCTTAGGGGATGGGGCCACTCTGGGAAGAGCAGAAGGTCCCAAGTTCCCTCCCTGGCAGCATCTCCAAGAGAGGGCTGAGAGAGATCCCTGCCTGCATGCTTGGAGAAACCGCTGCCAGTCTGTGAAGACAATGCTGAGCGAGATGGACCGATGGTTTCACTTGGTATATGGCAGTTGCCTAGGTTCCTAAGGATGGGATAGAAATGTTTTTGGAAGCAGGGGGGGGGAGGGAGACAACTTGTTAAAAGGGCAACTCAGCATGATGAGGAAGGACAAAGTGATACGTGTGAGACCTCTCCTTGAAAACAGGTATTTGGAGCATTTCCATCCACCCCCACACAAAATGCAGACAGGTTATAATACTTAGTGCAAATATTAATCACCTTTGAAATCCCTTTAGAATGCATTGCAGTATCTCGGTCTATTTCCAGCAGATGTTCTGTATTATGCCAGGCTTGCTCCCAGGAACACAATCTGGGTCGGAGGTGCAGCCAGCCAGGGTAAAAGAGCCGTGTGTACTCCCACCGGCCGTGGTGTGGACTGAGATCACAGTAGGAGGAGGGGAGAGAGATTGTGTGGGATCTAGGCACGGGGCTGGACGACTTTTTGTCCACCCTCAGTAAATTGATGGGGGCAGAATGTGGCTTGGGCACACCCCTCCTACATAGTTCCCACCTCCCCCCCCCCGCCACGATCCCTCTCTGCTCCTTCTACCTTCATCTTGGAATTCACAAAATTGCTGGTCAGGATTGCGCTGGGCTCTCCTCTGCCCCCTTTTCAGGGTTCTCTTTGCTAAGCAATATCCACCAATTTGCATGCAGAAGGCCCCAGAGTCAATTCCGGGCCGCAGTTCCGGGGAAGGCTGGGAAAGACGCCTGCCTGAAGCCCCGGAGAGGTGCTACACGTCAGTGTAGACAATACTGAGCTAGACGGACCCATGCTCTGATCCGGTAGATGACAGTCTCCTATGTGGTGATGACACAGATTTGGTGATAGGTGAACTGGCTTTGGAATGGACTCAGCAATTACAAGCTGTCTTCTTGAGCATGCAGAAGAAACACTGGAGCTACTCATAAAATGGCGCTCACACGTGGACAGGGCGGGGGAATGCAAGGTTTCAACCTACCTCCTCACAGATGTCTACCCTGAGCCCCCGTGGCACACAAGCTGCACGCCCACATGACCAGCACTGTTGGGAACAGCGTGGATCACTCTACGTGCTGCTCCTAGCAATGAAGGTCAACGACGAATCGACTGCAGTGCACTAGAGGAATCCTCCAGGGGACGGGCTCTCTAGGCATCCTTCTCTGTGTCAGTGTTAGCTGCAATTAGCTCACACTGACACACAATCCTGAGATCCGGGTTAAAGGCATTTGTGCACTTCACCTTGACTAAGTGCTGGGCGTTGGTGCTGGGTTAGCACCACAGCAGCGCTGGGATCCGTGTGGATCCTGTCCAAGGTTGGGCAGCTCGTAGGAACAGTCTCTCTGCCTAGGGATGCCTTTCCCATGGCTAGGGTGTATTTTGGTACTATGTCCCTGGTGCGTGGTGGTACCTTCAGCTTGGTCGGAGATACACCTCCCCACCGAATTGATGATTGTTGTGTTCTGAGAGTTCTTCTCCAGCTTATAATGTCACTGCATATTCATGGTGAAAGGCAAAGATGCGGGTGTTAGAAAAAGATGAGAGAGTGCACTCAGGGGTACCGCTGGACTGGGGAGCAGGTATGCCTCTGATCATCCCAGTAACAGAGAGTCAAATCTGTCAACATTAGAGTTTAGAGGAAGCGGGTAGTGAAAGTACAGTAAGGCAAGATCAATCATGGAGAGCAAGAAGCTGGAAGGAAAAAGAACCCATCCAAGAGAACAGTTAGAGAGGGACATTGTTTATACGTGTTCATATGCAAATGCTTGAAGCCTCTGAGCCAAAATAGGGGGCGGGGTTTGGAGTGCTTGATTATAGACGGAGTGAGCATAATGGAAACCCGGTGTAATGGAGATCCGGTTATCCCTGGATACAAGCTCTATAGGGAAGACAGAGAAGGACATACTGGGTGTGGAGTATCTCTGTATGTTAAAGAGGGCATGGATTCTGACCAACTAGAACTCTCAACTGGAGTGGACTCCTTGGCTGCATTAGCACGTAACACGGAACCGCGGGTCCAGTGGAGAGCTCCCTCTCTGCAGTCAGCGATACTGTGAGAGGAAGGGGAACTGGTTGCTTGGGCGTCCTTTGTGATTGAAGGACAGCCCCAGCAGCCAATAGCAGCTGGAGCAAAGGAGGAGCTTCCTCCCTCAACTCTGGTTGTGAAAGAGTCAGACGGTGGTGCTGCATTCGGATGTAACGCTGTTCAGGTGGTGAAACTCACTACAAACTGAAGGTACACATTTGAATTCAGGGAGGGAAATTACAGGTCCATTTTTGGCCAAAGCTGTGGTTGCCTGCATTTGGATGTACAGAAATGGAACCCGGAGTCCCCTTCAGCTCTGGATTTGTGTGACATGGGGATGTGGCCCTTCTCGCATAATATTCGAACTTGGGGTCATCTGTGGAAGTGAAATGCAAGGAGATTCTGGATTGGCCAAAGGAAGTACTTCTTGACATAACATGTAGTTAAACCACAGAATTTGCTGCCACTGGGTTTGGAGATGGCCAACTAGGTGGTTTTAAAATGAGAGTAGACAAACTCATGGAGGCCTGGCTAGCTGTGTTTGATCAGGATGAGAGGGAGCATGCCCATAGAAACCAGGTGCTAGAGAATAAGGCTGTTCAAAGTTGGAATTCTGATGTCGGAATTAATAAGACATTACTGGAATCGGTAAAAATCAGACGAATTCCAATCTGATTTCAGGTTTCCGATGTTGGATCAGAAATGTTGGAATTACTGTTGGAATGTCTCTGGACTCTGGAGCATGCCTAAGACTTTTTCTAACGATAAATCAAAGAATTCAATTAATAAAGTGTGGAATCATAGTGGTTTTATGGTTTCTAAAGTGCCTGCCCACGGTGTGTGTTTGTGTGTGTGGGGGGCGGGGGCGGTTTCAGAGAAATGTTTTTCCTTGCCAAAACATTCATTTGTTGGAATCAAAAAATGGCAACCACAGCAAGACTAAGGCTTCATCTAACAATAAATCAAAGGACTTAATTAATAAAGTACCAAATCATAGCGATTTTACCGTTTCTGAAGTGCTTGGTGGAGGTGGGGGGATTTTTGGAGAAAAGTTTCCGCTTGCCAGAACATTCATTTAAAAAACAGATCAGTTTGAACACACAGTGAATTTTGGGGTGTGTGTGTGTGTGTTGTTGTTTTTTAAAGAAGTGTTTTTCAAGTGCTTGGGGTAGAGTGTGGAGATTGGAGAAAGGCTGTTCCACCCCCCGTTGCCCCAAAATACAGATATAAACATAATCTATATAATGTGTACCAGTTCTAATCTGAGGCCTTTATTGCCTTCTATGGAAGTGCTTTTGGAGGGGGAGGTGGCGGGAGGAGTCTTGAGCCCATGCTGGCCAATTCAAACATAATTGATCAGCCTGGTCTTACTTTTGCCTGCCAATCACAGTGCTTTAGGGAACACAGATCCCTTTATTATTCCTTGCCAAATGGAAATATTTCTGTCCTTTGTTAGTGTAGTCTTGGGCTAGGAAGATTCTCGCTCTGGCCGAGTTGTGTGGACTAGCTTAGGGGTGTGCAAACCGGTTTGGTTTGAAGCCCGGTTCGACTCGAACCAGGGCGGTTCGAGAAATCCGGGTTTGAACCAAACTGGCCCCCCAAAAGGGGGTGCCGGTCCACGCTAGAATCAGACTGGCCCCAGTTTGTACTGGACTGGTTCGGATCGTTTCGGGAGTCTATATGTAATGGGGAATCCAGTGAGGATTCGCCTTTATGAGTAAAGGAGCAGCAGAGGCGGTTCGAGTGCACTCTCAGTTTGAGCAGAACTGGACAGAGCCAGGTCCGTTTGAATCCAATTCCTGCACAGCTAGCTATGGGGACGTCGTCCTCTTTGCTTGTGGGCTTCCCTGATGCACCTGTTTCGCCACAGAGTGAAGCAGGATGTGAGACTGAATGGGCTTTGGCCTGATCCAGCAGGGCTTTTCTTATGTCCGTATATATTCATGTGGCTTAGAGTATGAATTTGCTCAGCTCATAAGGTTCGGGCGCATTATAACTCAAGCACCAGTTCTCCCAAAATACCTTTTTCATCCCAGCACATAAAATGAGATCCCTCAAATCCGTGGTCAGAGTTCAGTCATGTGGCATCATGAGCAAAAGGGCCCCACTTGGGCAAAACAATGTGGAGAAGGGAGGTGTGGTCCAGCAACATCTCTGGGGGCTCGAATGTGAGAACCCCTGCTTTGATCATCCCGGCTGGCTGCCCTGCAAGTGTCGCTGTGTAATACAGGCATTTACAGATGTTTCTCACATTTTCAGTTGATGCTTTTGGCACACACTTAGACAGTCATGGGCGTCACACCTGAAAGTGTAATGAGTGAAATAGCGCTTAAGGTTCGCGTTGCCACCTCAGAAGCTGAGTCAGACCCTTCACCCACCTGGCTCGCTATTGTCAGCACAGACAGGCAGCAGCTCTCCAAGGTTTGAAACAGATGCCAGGCAGCACCTTCTGCATGCAAGACTCGTGTTCAGCCCCTGAACTATGGTCCCTAAGGATTTCAGTTTGGCCGTCAAATGAGTGATGGCTCGTTTTTTCAAACCTTTGCAATGTCAAAGCAATGTTCCCAGGAATGCCATCAATAATTTAGATCAAAATTATTAAAATCTGGATTTTCATCTGTCTTTTCCATTCTTTCCCTCTTCTTACTGACTCTGCTCTGTTTAAGGGAGAGGAGAGCTTGTCTTGTGGTAGGAAGCCTGACTTGTCCCCTCAGATAAGCAGGGTCAGCTGTGGTTGCATTTGAATGGGAGACTTGATGTGTGAGCACTGGAATATATTCCCCTCATGGGATGGAGCTGCCCTTGGAAGAGCAAAAGGTTCCAAGTTCCCTCCCTGGCAGCATCTCCAAGATCGGGCTGAGAGAGATTCCTGCCTGCAACCTTGGAGAAGCCGCTGCCAGTTTGTGAAGACAATACTGAGCTAGATGGACCAGGATCTGACTTGGTAGAAGGCAGCTTCCTATGTTCCTATTTCAGATGCTTTTAAGGAGAGGAGAGCTGGTCTTGTGGTAGCAAGCATGACTTGTCCCCCTAGCTAAGCAGGATCCACCCTGGTTGCATATGGATGGGAGACTAGAAGTGTGAGCACTGTCAGATGTTCCCTTCAGGGGATAGAGCGTCTCTGGGAAGAGCAGAAGGCTCCAAGATCCCTCCCTGGCAGCATCTCCAAAATGGGCTGAGAGAGACTCCTGCCTGCAACCTTGGAGAAGCCACTGCCAGTTTGTGAAGACAATACTGAGCTAGATAGACCAATGGCCTGACTTAGTATATGGCAGCTTCCTGTGTTCCTAACATTTTGGAATCTTTATTGCAGTCATCAACCCCACTTTTAAAATCGATTTAGCACCGTCATTAGTTGCCGCTGCTTTGGCTCCATTCGCACCCCTGGTCACTGTGATGACGATTGATTTCTGCAGTCATCAAAAAGTCAGCTCCGATGCTGCCGAAGACTGGTTGGGAGAATGCTGACAGATTTGGGCTTGGCTCTGAGCAGAGCAAACTTCTGGGGGAGGCTGTGCCTGCCATTCACCCAGTCCGCCGCAGTGCATCTTTAATCTTTCAGAAAGATCCCACCACTTGGCAGGTATTTTCTCCGCTTAATATGATGCCAATCGGCAGTGGAATTGGGGACTTCTGAGCCGCAGGTTTTAATAACCGGGTGGCAAGCTGTACATGTTCCACGAGACGCTGCTCTCGCTCGGTACAGAAGGCGTTGCATTCCACTCGGAGGGACCATATGCCGAGACATGACAACGAGGCGATATGTCAGTGCCTCTTAATTGAGTTGATTGAACATTACAATTTGCTGTATTCATCTTGTTAAATTTAGTGCGACAATAACCAAAGAGAAATAGGCATACCAGACCGACTTGGGGGAAAGGAAGAAAAAAGTCTTGATCTTTCGAGATGCGTGGAAATGACATGAAAAGGGTTGATCTTTGAAGAACACAAACCAGAAGGGAAAGGGGGTGTCAGTTGGTACGACGCTGCATGAGAACGTGCTCTCTTAGGCTGTGCTGTAGGGGCACTGAAAGGAGAGCTGGCCTTATCGTAGGGAATGTGAATTGTCCCCTTTACTGAGCAGGGTCTACCCTAGTTTGTATTTGAATGGGAGACTACATATGTGAGCACTGTAAGATATTCCCCTTAGGGGATGGGGCCACTCTGGGAAGAGCATCTGAATGCTTGCATGCAGAAGGTTCCATGTTCCCTCCCCGGTGTCTCCAGATAAGTATGAGAAAGACTCCTGCCTGTAAGCTTGGAAGGCTGCTGCCAGTGAGTATAAACACTACTGAGCTAGATAGACTAATGGTCTGACTCGGTATAAGATATAATTCCTCTGACACAGGGACATAGGAAGCTGCATTATACCGAGTCGTACCATCTAGCTCAGTATTGTCTACACTGACTGGCAGCAGCTCTCCAAGGTTGCTGGAAGGAGTCTCTCCCAGTGCTACCTGGAGATGCTGCCTGGATTTGAACCTGGGACCTTCTGCATGCAGAACATGCATTTGCTCTTTTACTGAGCTATGGCCCCATGTCATGTAGAGAACATAGGAACATAGGAAGTTGCCATATACTGAGACCATTGGTCCATCTAGCTCAGTATTGTCTACTAGAGGTTGCAATTCGGGTTTGCGGTGATTCGGTTCAGGACCCAAACCAAATCACCCCCGATCTGTTCTGTGCCCGAATCTGGGCCACCTGAATCACCCCTGATTCGGTTCAGATTCGGATTAAATCCGAATCTGAATCCAAATCAATTCGGGAAGGAAAAATGGGTCCCAGGGGCAAAATAGTGGGGTGGGGTGGTAGTGCCTAATGGTTGGAGGCTACAACCCAAATTTCAGGGCAATTGGGCAAAGGGCTTATTTTTGGGGAATTTTTGAAGTTTTAGTGTCTTTGGTGCTGTTCGGGGGCATAGAGTGGGATCTGGGCAAAAAGAGTGGGGTGGGGTGGTAGTGCCTAAGGGTGAAGGCTACCACCCCAATTTCAGAGTGATTGGGCAGAGGGCTGATTTTTGGGGAATTGTTGAAGTTTACGCGTCTTTAAGGTTTTTCCCCATAGAGAAGCATTGATGTGTCAGCAGCCCCATAAGTGCACTTGGGGGGTGCCGGGGTGGCCCAGAGCGAGTGGTAGTCCTATGTGCACTATACTACCACTCGCTCTGGGCCACCCCAGCACCCCCCAAGTGCACTTATGGGGCTGCTGACACCTCAAAGCTTCTCTATGGGGAAAAACCTTAAAGACGCGTAAACTTTAACAATTCCCCAAAAATCAGCCCTCTGCCCAAATCCTTTGAAAAAATTCAGGTAGCTTCCTTGACCCTACCTGGCACTACCACCAACCCCACACTGCTCTAGGCCACCCCTTTGCCCCCCGCGTGAAGCTATCCATTTGCTGACACCTCAATGCTTCTCTATGGGGGAAAACCTTACAGACGTGTAAACTTCAACAATTCCCCAAAAATAAGCCCTGTGCCCAATTCCCCTGAAATTTGGGTGGTAGCCTCCAACCATTAGGCACTACACCCCACCCCACTATTTTGCTCCTGGGACCCAAAATTCAGGCTGACATCACTTCAGACCTTTTTGCATTCAAATCAATGGATGCAAAAAGGCGGGAAATTCAAAGAGATGTCATCCTGAATCACCCGAATTTTTCGGGCCCGAAATTCGGGTGATTCGGCTCGGCCCTGAAAAATATCGGGGGGCATCGGGGGTGATTTGGCTCAGACCCGAATCACCCGAAATTGCTCGTTTCGGGCACAGATCGTTCTGTGCCTGAAATTTTTTGCACATCCCTATTGTCTACAGAGACTGGCAGTGGCTTATCCAAGGCTGCAGGCAGGAATTTCTCTCAGCCCTGTCTTGGAGATGCCTCCAGGGAGGGAGCTTGGAACCTTCAGCTCTTTCCAGAGCAGCTCCATCCCCTGAGGGGAATATCTCACAGTGCTCACACATCAAGTATCCCATTCATATGCAACCAGGGTGGACCCTGCTTAGCTAAGGGGACAAGTCATGCTTGCTACCATAAGACCAGGTCTCCTCTCACATGGTGGCCTCCCATCCCAATGCAAACCATGGCTGATCACGCTCAGTGCCACAAGACCAACTCTCCTCCCCAGTAAATTTTGTGGGTGGATTCTGCTTCATGCTGTAATGAGGGTCCCAGAACGTGTCCTGGTTTGGACAACTTGAGACCGTGGGACTTCTCAGAAGGCTTCCATGGGGAAGGGAGGACACTTAAGCTGCTGGAGCAACATCTCTCTTAGCTGCTCTACCCAGCTTTGATGTATTCCTACTAGGAGCTTTCCAAGGTCCTGAAACTTTTCCCAGGTTTTTGCCCCTCCCAAATCCCTGCCTCAGTGGAGACTCCAGCTTCGCCTAGAACAGGAAAAAACCTTGTGGCTGAGCAGTGTTTTAGAATGGAGCAGGTGTTGGAACTTGCATTTCAATTCTAAAAAAAAAAAATCACGCCAGGTGTGTCTTTCCACTCTCACTCCTGAAATGCCGATGACATTCTCCACATTCAAATGTACACCTATCGTAAGCTTTCCAAAGAAAACAGTTCTTTTCTTACTTTGGGGGGGCTGTAATTATTCTAAAGTTGAGTTGACAATGGGGAAAATAATTAACATCTTTATGTTATGAAAGAAATCCTTTATTCTACTTATTTTTTTCTTCGCCCTACGTGTGGGAAGAACATTTTCGGCAAGACCCAGGTTGCCAGTCGCGGGGGGAAAAAGTCAGGACAGGAGTGATTGGTTAGTGTTCTGGCATGATTATTGTTATTAATAAGAGCAACGGGGAGTCATCTGTCACCCCCCGTGGGTTGAAGGGAAAAATAATGGCTCAGACCATGTGGGCTGTCTGGCTGGGCTGATTAGAGTGGGTGGAAGCCAGCACAGGTGTTCCTTCTAATTGAGATAATCAGTCCTGGTAAGTTGAAATCAGGTGCTGGATGAAGCTAGAAATGGATAGGGAAGGGGGAAGACAAATTCCAAGAAGAGTGGGGCCCTACCTTAGTTTACAAGGAGAACCTACCCTGGAACAGAGTATCCACTGGACTGTTGGAAGGGACCTTAGAGGTCTTCTAGTCCAACCCCCTTGCTCAAGGAGAAACAACTGCTGCATGAGGCAGGCGATCCCACAGTCTAATGACCCTTACAGTTCACATTTGTTAGGGGATGGGGCCGTCACTCAATGGCAGAGCTTCTCCTTGGCACGCGGAAGGTCCCAGGTTCAATCCCCGATAGGGCTGGGGAAAGCTCCTGCCTGAAACCTGGGAGAGTCACTTCTCATCAGTGTAAACAGTATCGAGCAAGATGAACTGAGGAGTTGACTCAGAGGGAAGCAGCTTATGAAAAGGAAAGGGTTGTAGCTCAGAGGCAGAGAGTCTGCTTTGCATGCAGAAGGTCCTAGAAGGTAGGGCTGGGAAAGACTCCTTCCAGAAACATTGGAGTTAGTGTGGATCATGCTGAGCTAGATGGACCAATGGTCTGACTCAGTACAAGGCAGCTCCCTATGTCCCTCTTCCCACTCCTCCTCTTCCTCCTCCTTTTGTTTCTTCTTCTGTTTCTTCTTCTTCTGTTTCTTCCTCTTCTTTCTTCTCTTTCTCCTTCTTCTCTTTCTCCTTCTTCTGTTTCTTCCTCTTCTTCTTCTTCCTGTTTCTTCCTCTTCCTCTTCTTCCTCTTCCTCCTCCTCCTCCCCTTACTCCTCTTTCCCTTTCTCCTCCTCCTTCCTCCTCCTTCTTCTTCCTCCCCCCTTCTCCTTCTCCTCCTTCTCTTCCTCCTCCTCCTTCTTCCACCTCTTCTCTTCTTGGTCTGACTCAGTACAAGGCAACTCCCTGTTCCTCTTCCTCCTTTTGTTTCTTCTTCTGTTTCTTCTTCTGTTTCTTCTTCTTCTTTCTTCTCTTTCTCCTTCTTCTGTTTCTTCTTCCTGTTTCTTCCTCTTCTTCTTCTTCCTCTTCCTCCTCCTCCTTCCCTTCCTCCTCCTTCCCTTTCTTCTCCTCCTCCTTCTCCTCCTTCTTCCTCCTCCTCCTTCTTCTTCCTCCTCTTCTCTTCTTCACCTCCTCCTCCTCTTTCTCCTCCTCCTCCTCCTTCCTCCTCCCTCTTCCTCCCTTTTGTTTCTTCTTCTTCTGTTTCTCCTTCTTTTGTTTCTCCTTCTTCTGTTTCTTCCTCTTCTTCTTTCTCTTCTTCCTCCTCCTACTTCTCTTCCTCCTCCTTCTCCACCTCCTTCTTACTCCTCCTCCTTCCTCCTCCTTCTCCTTCTCCTCCTCCTCCTCCTCTTCTTCTTCCTGTTTCTTCTTCTTCTTCTTCTTCCTCTTCCTCCTCCTCCCCCCTCTTCCTTTATACCTCTGACCACTTCCTCCCACATCTCCCTCATCCCATGAGGAGCTGGCGCCTCCCCAGTCATCTCCTGGTTTGCTCCCACCTGTGCTCTCCACAGTTGCCTGGGCAACCATCTTCATGCTGCCAACAGCATGTCGGGGCCTTGGTGCGGCTCCATCTGAGTCTTGCCACTTTCTGTGGTTGCCTGGGCAACCATCCCCATGCCAATGCTTGGGCCACCAGCTCCATCTGCAGGTGGTGTGGCCATGCCGGGAGTGACGTGTGTGTTCATAGGAAGGTCTTGGGGTGGCAAGCATGAATTGTCCCCTTTGCTAAGCAGGGTCCACCTTGATTTGCATTTGAATGGGAGACAACATTTGAGCACTGTAAGAAGTTCCCCTTAGAGGATGAGGCCATAGCTCAGTGGAAGAGCACCGGCCTGCTTGCATGCAGAAGGTCCCAAGTTCCCTCCCTGGCAGCATCTCCAAGATAGGGCTGAGAGAGATTCCTGCCTGCAGCCTTGGAGAAGCCGCTGCCAGTCTAGGTAGACAATACTGAGCTAAGTCAGCCAATAGTCTGACTTGGTAGAAGGCAGTTCCCTATGTTCCTGTGTGTGAAAGTAGACATGCATGGGAAGAGAGCTGGCCTTGTGGTAGCAAGCATGAATTGTCCACTTTGCTAAGCAGAGTCTGCCCTGGTTGCATTTGAATGGGAGAGTACATGTGAGCTCTGTAAGATATTTCCCTTAGGGAATGGGGCTGCTATGGGAAGAGTACCTGCCTGCTTGCATTCAGAAGATTCCCAGTTCCTCCCTGGTAGCATCTCCAAGATAGGGCTGAGAGAGACTCCTGGCTGCAACCTTGGAGAAGCTGCTGCCAGTTTGGGTAGACAATACTGAGTTAGATGGACCAAGGGTCTGACTCAGTATGTGGCAGCTTCCTATGTCCCTATGTCTCATGTGCAGTAGATATGTAAGAAACAACATATGGCAAACCTACAATTTTGAATGGATTTTCGTGGTTCATTTCCCCCTATAACAGAGGCCTCTTACCCCTGGACTTTGGGGGTGAAGTCCAGGGCCTCCACACCCCCAGGGTCCCCCAAATCCTCTTTAGTCTGTCCTGGGTGATGTGGGCCCCCGGCCGAGCATTATAATGCTTAATTTGCAGAGGAGGGGGCCCCTCCAAAGGCCTTTAGGCTCCAATAATACCTACTAATTTTGTACCTACACTGCCCCCTTACAAGCCCCATGGTGTCTGTCTCTTTATGAGTTGCCTGTTTTTTAATCTATTTGTTGATTGATCTGTGTACTCCATTTATATACCACATTTCTGTGTATCCCCTCAAAGCAGTACAGAGTTTAAATAAATGACTCATGATTTAATAGATACTGTACAGATGGGGAAGGGAAGGAAGAGGCCACAGTCAACTCCTGCAAGCTTTGCATGATGCCGATTACCTTCAGACGCACAGGAGAGCTGGTCTTCTGCTAGCAAGCATGATTTGTCCCCAAGCAAGGTCCATCTTGGTTTGCATTTGGATGGGAGACTACATGGGGATGCTGTAAGATGTTCCCTTTAGCATATGAGGCTGTTGCTTGGTGATAGAACATCTGCTTTGAATGCAGAAGGTCTCATTTTCAGTCCCTGGTAGAGACTCCTGCCTGAAACCTTGGAGAGCCGCTGCCAGTCTGTGTAGACAAGACATGCTCGACTTTGGTCCCTCAGCTGTTTTTGCACTACAGGTCCCATAATCCCACACCACAGTGGCCAATAGCCAGAGCCCCTGGTGGTGCAGTGGTAAAACTGCCACCCTGTAACCAGAAGGTTACAAGTTCAATCCTGACCAGGGGCTCAAGGTTGACTCAGCCTTCCATCCTTCCGAGGTCGGTAAAATGAGTACCCAGAATGTTGGGGGCAATATGCTAAATCATTGTAAACCGCTTAGAGAGCTCTGGCTATAGAGTGGTATATAAATGTAAGTGCTATTGCTATTGCTATTGCTATTATGGGAGTTGTTGGCCAAAATCTGCAGGAGGGCCGACACTGAGCAGGCCTAGTGTAAATGATACTGAGCTGAGATGGACCAGTGGTCTGACTCAGTATGAGGCAACGTCATCAGCTTCCTATCTGGTCAATGTGAAGCTGGTCAATGTGTGGACCGAACTGTGGTTGGTCACAGTTGTACTGACTGCAGGGTCCTCACGGTCTCTCTTCTCCCTCAGGTGTAGCCAGATGTGGAGAAAGTTTCTCCAGAGGTGGAACAGGGTTAGAGGGGAACAACCCAGCATGCTCAGGGGTTTGCGGGTCTCAGATAGGCTAATTGTTCAGCAGACTGGGAGGAGAAGGATCATCATAACGTGTCCTACAGAGATATAGCTAGCCACTTCTTACTGTCCAATGCCTTAAGTCAAGGTTCTCAAACCAGATACTGTTGGACATCTGCTGTACATCTACAGATGTTGTTGGACATCTGTAGTCCAGATGTTGGACTACAACTCCCATCATCCCCAGCCACAGTGGCTACTGAGCTAGATGGACCAAGGGTCTGACCCAGTGGAAGGCAGCTTCCTATGCTCTTATGTTAAGGTGTTTCATATACACATTAATTTTTGCTAATGCCTACCTTGCCTCTTCTACCCTTGCTGTATGTCCCTGAGAGTTCTTCGGCCCTTGGGGACATATTTTTTGAGGGGCCCTGAAGGCAGTAGAGGGAAGGGGGATCAGAAAAAATGACTTTGTGCACACAAAATTAGGAACATAGGAAGCTGCCATATACTGAGTCAGACCACTGGTCCATCTAGCTCAGTATTGTCTACACAAACTGGCAGCGGCTTCTCCAAGGTTGCAGGCAGGAGTCTCTCTCAGCCCTATCTTGGAGATTCCAGGGAGGGAACTTGAAACTTCCATGCTCTTCTCAGAGTGGCTCCATCTCCTAAGGGGAATATCTTACAGTGCTCACACTTCTAGTTTCCCATCTAAATGCAAGCCAGGGTGGACCCTGCTTAGCTAAGGGGACAAGTCATGCTTGCTACCACAAGACCAGCTCTCCACCCTCTAATGAAAGGGCAGTGTTAAGTCTGGATCTTGTCCACTGATAAAATGGGGATGATGGGATTAATAGTCAAATCCACTCCCATCCACTGGGGATGATGGGAGTTGTAATCCCACAACATCTGGGGAACCGAACTTGAGAAGCCCTGACCTAAGTTGCCGCGTGTGTGTGACATGTTAAAAGTGACATTTTAAAAGCTTGTTCCTTTTCTTCTTGCTCATCAGTACTGAATTGGTGGGCTCTGCAGAAAAGAAGAAAAAGAGGGAGACAAACTCTTTTTCTGTGCTGGCTGGAGAGCCTATTGATTTGGTCGGTTTTAAAAGGCTGCCTTCTCCGCTGATTGAAAGCTCCAGCCGAGGCTTAAGATAGCTCTTTTCATGCTTGAGTTAACCGTAAAAGAGTCGGCCGTTTATTGACTGGTCAACTGACTCATTTTCTCCTTGATTTACTTCCAGGTAGGGACAGGTTTTCTGAGGCTCTGTCCAGTGGGGCCTTTGCCAGTGCTTGACCAGGTCTGTCGTGGGGCTCGACCTTATTGGTTTAGAGAGGATGAAGGTGTACTTTTTCAGTGCCCTTTCCCCGCCTGGGGGCAGCCATTGCAGGCTCAGCTTCCTGTAGGGGAAAAAAAGCACGGGAAATGCAAGGTTTCTGTGAAATCCTTACGTGTAACTTTTGTTTGCATCCTCTAAGCGGCAACCATATTGGCCTACGAGACCACAACTTAAATAATACATTAATAGTACATAACACCAATTTTAAAAGAACTACAGAGGCTAGGGATACACATCTCAACCAATATATAGATATGATAAATAAATATTCAATAATCATATTTATAATTATTATTATTATACTATTATAATGATAATAATATAATTTAATAAATAATATTAAATACTTATTTAATACATAAATAAGCATAGATGTGTGTTCCTGGAATGGTCTTCCTTGCCAATCAAAGTTTGAAGAGACCACAGGAATTCTGACTGTCAAAGCTCTGTTTAGAGGCAAATGTCATCTTCCACATTTGGATCACTGGGTATACAACAAATGTCAGATTTTCAGACTATTTGGATTATGGAATTCTTTCCCACCGGATGTGGTGATGGCCACCAGCTTAGATAGCTTTCAAGGAGACTTAAGCAAATTCATGGAGGACAGGTCCGTCATAGTCTCTCTTAGCCCTGTCTTGGAGATGCTGCCAGGGAGGGAACTTGAAACCTCCCCAGTGTGGCTCCATCCCCTAAGGGGAAGATCTTACAGTGCCCACACTTCTAGTCTACCTTTCATCTGCAATCATGGTGGACCCTGCTTAGCAAAGGGGACAAGTCATGCTTGCTACCACCAGACCATCTCTCCTCTCCTTCTGTGCCTGGCTGAATGGCTGAATTCAGCCATTCAGTCTTGATAGGCTACCGCCAGACTCAGAGTCAGAGACAAGATGGTCCCATTCGCATGCAACGCGGGGAGCGGTTCTGCGCTCCCCTCCCTTTGCTCTCCCATCTGAATTCGGGTGTACTGGAGACCAGTCTTTTCTGCAGTCGGTGAGACTGCAGAGAGGAGGGGGAGCTGGCCATGGAGGCTCCCTTATTGACTGAAGAACAACCCACACAGCCAATCATGCTGGAGTTGAGGGAGGAACTTCCTCCCTCAAATCCGGTCCAAGGGGAAGCAGACTCCGGTTCTGAATTTGGATGTATCACAGACTGCCTGGAACCTCGAGTTGTGGTGACAAAACTCACTGCAACCCGAAGGTCCAGAATGGAATTCCAAACCTGAACCCTCAGTTTCGTCGCCATGTCTAACCCCATTTGCCCGCATTCGGACGTAACGTCCGCAGAACCACTGGCCCATTCAACGGCAGTTCTGTGTTATGTGTGAATGCGGCCAATGCCTCTAAATGCCAGTTGCAGGGAGCAGCAGCAGGAGAGAGGGCCTGCCTTCCTCTCCTGCTTGTGGGCTTCCCAGGGACATCTGGTGGGCCACTGGGTGAAACAGGATGCTGGACCAGATAGATCTTGGGCCTGATCCAGCAGGGTCATTCTTTTCAGTGGAAGGCACCCAGATTTAAAATTGCCCTTAGATGAGCATTCCCTCACAGCATTGCCTTTGCTGATCCTCCTTCCCTCTACTCCCTTCAGTGCTCCCCAAAAATATGTCCCAGGGGGCTGGAGGACCCTCAGGAACATACAGCAAGGGTAGCAAAGAAGTCATTATCAAAAATTGCTGTGCATGTGAAACCATTGAACATAGGAAGCTGCCTTCTACCTAGTCAGACCCTTGGTCCGTCTAGCTCAGTATTGTCTGCACTGACTGGCAGCAACGCACCTAGGTTTCAGGCAGGAGTCTTCCCCAGGCTTACCTAGGGATTTTACTCCTGTCCTTGATAAATACCGGTTTTGTTCGAAAGGGCCTCCATTTCGTAAATGCATGAAGAAGTTTCCAGGTCCAATCCCTGGCAGCATCTCCAGGTAAGGGTGGGAGAGACTCCTGCCTGGAACCTTGGAGTGATGCTGCCAGTCAGAGTAGACAATACCAAGCCAGGGCCTAACTCATTAGAAAGCAGCTCCATACATTTCGTTTCTCAGGATATGAGTAATAGACTACTTCAGCTCCTTCTCTTGGGAGCCTGTGGGGCTATTCTCACGATCAGCAAAACTCGGGCTAGGAGAGCCTAGCCCGATCTTTGCTGATTGTGTAAACCACCGGGCTCGCAGGCTAGCCCACTTTTGTAGCCCTCCTCTTAGCCCGGGTTTGTGCTGCGGCTACTCACAAGGAGACCCTCGGAGGGGAGGCAAAAAGCCGCCTCCCGGCTCCGGGGGTCTCATCAGCATGCCCTGCGCACTTGCACAGGGCATGCTGGAGCTCCCGGGGGCCGATCAGCCCCCGCTCCCCACCCACCCCACCGTCACGGAGCAGGCAATCGTGTGAGCGGCTGATCCGGCTGCCCAGGGCTCCCTCCCTGCTTGTGTTCACTCACAAGAAACCTGGTCTCACTGATCGTGAAACCCGGCTCTCTGTGTCTTGGGCATGACAAAGAGTTTGCAGACACTATTGATAAACTCTTGGCCTTCTCTACTTTCTCCTTTCTCTTCAGAAAAAAACAAACAAAAAGGAGAAAAATCCATTTCCTGAGCTATGGTTGTTTCACAGCAGAAGTGGATTAAACCCAGGTGATCAGGATTGATTAATTCATCCCATTTGTGGCCTGACTTTTTCCTGTGGAGTGCAAGCTGGGTTACTCCATTTTACTTTCAGAATAAACTCGGGGATTAGGTTAGACTGAGGTAAAGGGACAGGTCATCCACACAATAAAAAACTGCGTTCTATCTCGGTTTAGGGTGTGCTCTCAATTTTTGGTTGAATGGAAGAGCAAGGTAAGAGGAAAACCTGGTTAGAAGTGATTGTGTGGAAGCAAGGTAGGAGGGAAAGCTATCCAGGTTTTCCTCCTAGCTGTGGTAGCAAGCATGACTTGTCCCCTTAGCTAAGCAGGGTCCACCCAGGTTGCATATGAAAGGGAGACTAGAAGAAGGAGCACTGTAAGATATTCCCCTTCTTAGGGGATGGAGCCGCTCTGGAAAGAGCAGAAGGTTCCAAGTTCCCTCCCTGGCAGCATCTCCAAGAGAGGGCTGAGAGAGACTCCTGCCTGCAACCTTGGAGAAGCTGCTGCCAGTCTGTGAAGACAATCCTGAGCTAGATTGACCAATGGTCTGACTCAGTATATGGTAGCTTCCTATGTTCCACTTCAACCCAGGTTTTTCCCCTTCCTTTCTTCCACACAACTGAAAATTGGGAGCTCATACAGCTCCCAAATCTGGGTAGAACACAGTTTTGCTTGTGTGGATGACCTCAGACCTTTATGGATGAGTGAGGGCTTAAACTCCCATCTGTGACAGAGGTCTATGGAATTATAGAATGTTTGGATTTGAAGGGACCTTGGCAGTCTTCCAGTCCAACCCTTTGCTCAGTGCTGGAAACTGCTACAGCTCCCCTCACAGGGGCAATTCCAAGGGTAACGGAATCAGGTATATAACCCCTTTTTCATTGACTGTAGCCATAAGGGAATTTTCAAGTTAATACTCTGTGAGACTCCACACATGATCCGTGTGTAGAGCCTAATAGGGTTCTGTGGGGAGAGTGGGTCAAGCCTTCTCTCCCTGCAGATTAGCTGCCCACATGACTACCGGCTCCGTCATGGAGCCAGTTAGGAGCAGCGGGGATTGGAGGCTTCCATGGCATATAGTCATGGTGGGGCGACTCCCGATCAACGAAATGGAGTTAGCAGAGCGCTCGCTCCGCTAACCTCCCTTAAGGGGAGGCAATTAAGCAGACTAACCGCCAGGTGTCTCCTGGTGGTTCACACACACAAAGGAAACCAGGCTGGGCTCCCTTAACCCGCTTTCCTCCGCATGTGTGAATAGCCTCTATATAACCATAGGCAAGAGCCGCTTATTTTACAAAACCCTTAAATATGATAGCTAGTTGGCCTATTCACACAACAATGAGCTGAGTAGGACAAACATCCCACTAACTTTCGGGAGCTGTGTGCACTTCCAATTCTCAGGTGTGTGTGAGTGAAAAATAAGGTTGGAGGTGGGAGCATGATGGTCTGCTAAGCCCCAGTTGGGTATGAAGATCACCCCCTACCCAAATTCAGTCCTCAGCTTCTGAATGAGGTAGGCGAAAAACTGTCTGATCCTGCTGGGGCGTAGGAGACAATCACATTGCCCACCTCTTAACTTATTTTTCACTTACACACACTCCAAAATTGGGAGCACGCACATCTCCTGGAACTGAGTAGGACAGTTCATGGTCATGTGAAGATGTCTAGTGTTGAAAATGTGCAAAGTACCTCAGTAACGGAATCAGAATTCTTGTGCATGGCTTCTGGTTCCGTTACCAAGATACTCTGCTTCTGATTTCGTCACCCACGGTTTTTGCACCTTTCAGACACTGTGATACTTGATTGTTTTGTGAAAATATGGTCTTACAGTAGATGTTCTCCTGCCGTATATATAGTATTAACTTCAAAATTTGTATATGGCTACAATAGTTGAAAAAGTGGTAACATTCCTGATTCCGTTACTCAATGAGAAATCAATGATGGCCGGCAAGCTTCTCTGTAGATAGGGGCAATTCCTTCCCCGCTTGTGGGCTTTCACCCTGGGAAGTTTCCCAAAAATCCCAGGATTCCTCACTGGAAAACCGCTGGTCAGGAGGAAGGAAGGAGCAGGAGAGAGAATGGATGAAAAGGGAAGAGGAAGCCCTGAGGAGGCCCTGTCTAACACAGAATGAATTTGTTCAAACACTGCGGAGCTCATAGGTCCCCGAAGCACCTGCTCTTTCAATTGCAACCTTTCTGATTATTTTGACATCTTCTGTTAGAGTCAATTACACTCTTCTGGAGGCTGCTGGAGCCCTGGACTGCGCTCTGGCAGAGATGAACTTTTCCTCTCTGCTGCGGAGCTTGGCTAATATGCTCTGGGCATCCAGGATAGGGGAAAAGGAGGAGCTGAGTGAGCAGTGGCGGGGGGGGGGGAATACAAGGAAGTTGCTTCTGTAACCACACATCATTAGCCGCCACCCCCCCCCCCCCCCCGCCCCAGGAAGGCAAGGCACAAATGTCAGAGACTGAAGGAGCTGAATCAGTTGTGTTTCTCAAGCTGTTCTTATATAGGATCCATGGGGACACAGGGACAGAGAAAGCTGCCATATACTGAGTCAAACCATTGGCCCACCTAGCTCAGTATTGTCTACACAGAGAGGCAGCGGCTTCTCCAAGGCTACAGGGAGGAGTCTCTCTCTCAGCCCTTTCTTGGAGATGCTGCCAGGGAGGGAACTTGGAACCTTCTGCTCTTCCCAGAGCAGCTCCATCTCCTAAGTGAAATACCTTACAGTGCTCACACAAGCCATCTCTCATTCAAATGCAAACCAGGGCAGACCCTGCTTATCAAAGGGGACGATTGATGCTTGCTACCACAAGACAATCTGTCCCACATCGTCTTGGATTGTGACCATATAGAGACCATCAGAGATGGTTTCTGTTTCCCTTTCACTGTGTTTAAATCATTGAAGGCTTTAATGAGTCTTTAATGCATCTGGCTGTCACCATAGAACTGCAAGTTCTCCATCAGCTTTGACAGGTAATTGGACAGCCTCGCCAACTTCCCTCTGTGATGATCAGGAGACTGATATTTTGAAGAGCTAACACGTCCTCTGGGTGGGGAACTACTTTTACCAGTGGTGGCATTGTGGTGATGATTCCGTTCGCCCTCTGTAATTTCCTGAGGCAATCTGGTAATTAACATGTAATTAAGTGCTCTCTCCCATTACTCTGCTCTTCTGAATTATTTACGCAAGTCTCATTTTCCCAACTAGCTCTCACATACCGAACGTCAGCCGAGATTACTCAAATCAGGATAACTTCCCTGATCTTGGGGGTTGTTATAGGTTGCAGAATCCAACTGCCCTTTCAAACAGAGAATGGATGTACCAAACTTGAAACTCGTGTTTCAGAGGGTAGGAATAAATGGAGAGTTTTCACAATGGAGGGAAGTAAGAAGTGGGACACACACACACCCCCACAGGGATCTGTACTGGTACCAGTGCTCTTTAACTTGTTCATAAATGATCTAGAAGTTGGGGTAAGCAGTGAAGTGGCCAGATTTTTAGGGTAGTGAAATCCAAAACAAATTGTGAGGAGCTCCCAAAGGATCTCTCCAAAGGGCAACAAAATGGAAAATGTGCTTTAATGTAAGCAAGTGTAAAGTGATACATTGATTGGTTGATTAAGTGCCCTCAAGTCGGTGTCGACTCTTAGTGACCATATAGAAAGATTCTCTCCAGGATGATCTGTCTTCAGCTTGGCCTTTAAGGTCTCTCAGTGGTGCCTTCATTGCTGTTGTCATCGAGTCCATCCACCTTGCTGCTGGTCGTCCTCTACTTAGGAACATAGGAACACAGGAAGCTGCCATATACTGAGTCAGACCATTGGTCTACCTAGCTCACTATTGTCTTCACGGACTGGCAGAGGCTTTTCCAGGGCTGCAGACAGGAATCTCTCTCAGCCCTGTCTTGGAGATGCTGCCAGGGAGAGAACTTGGAGCCTAGATGCTCCTCCCAGAGCAGCTCAATCCCCTGAGGAGAATCTCTTCCAGTGCTCACACGTCTAGTGTCCCATGCATATGCAACCAGGGTGGACCCTGCTTAGCTAAGGGAACAAGTCATGCTTGCTACCAGAAGACCAGCTTTCCTCTTTCCTTCAACTTTCCCCAGCATTATGGACTTCTCAAGGGAGCTGGGTCTTCACATAATGTGTCCAAATTATGAGAATTTGACCCTGGTCATTTGTGCCTCGAGTGAAAATTCTCGATTGATTTGTTCTAAGATCCATTTGTTTGTTTTCCTGGCTGTCCATGATATCATCAATTGGGGCAAAAAACAAACAAAAAACTTCACACACACATTGGGTTGTCAGAGACTGACCAGGAGAGAGATCTTGGAGTCGTGGTGGTCAAGCTCATTGGAAGTGTTGACTCAGTGCACAGCAGCTGTGAAAAAGGCCAATTCTATGCTAGAGATCATTAGGAAGGGGTCTGACAATAAGAATGCTAGCATTATAATACCCTTATACAAATCTGTAATGCAGCCACATTTACAGTAATGCATGTAGTTCTGGTCACAGTATCTTAAGAAGGACATAGTAGAACTGGGAAAGGTGCAGAAGAGGGCAGCCAAGATGATCAGGGGCCTGGAGCACCTTCCTTATGAGGCAAGGCTACAGCATCTGGGGCTTTTTTAGTTTAGAAAAAAGTGGTGACTTCGGGGAGACATGATCGAAATTTATAAAATTATGCATGGAGTAGAGTTCAAGGGAGGAGAGTTGCTCTTGTGGTAGCAAGCATGAATTGACACCTTTGTTAAGCAGGGTCTGCCCTGGTTTGCATTTGAATGGGGACTGCATCTGAACACTGTAAGATGTTCCCCTTAGGGGATGGCACCACTCTGGGAAGAGCATCTGTGTGCTTGCATGCAGAAGGTTCCCAGTTCCCTCCCTGGCAGCAGCATCTCCAAGATAGGGCTGAGAGAGACTCCCACCTGCAGCCTTGGAGAAGCCGCTGCCAGTCTGTGAAGACAATACTGAGCTAGATGGATCAAGGGTCTGACTCAGTATATGGGAGCTTCCTATGTTCCTATGGCATGCACATGCACACAGGCACCCCCCACCCCACCCCCCCCACATCTTAAATGCCAAGGCATATTTGAACATGATCACACAATCTGTTCTCATCCGAGAGGCCCCCGCCCCCGATTGTCTTCATGAGCATGCCATCTGTGCATTCCTGATGAACAACGCCAAGAGGCTTCTTTCTGGTGTGACATTCCCTGTAACGCAAGCATATTAGGAGTCTTGATTCATGGCGGCACCTGAGCGGTCTCCCAAGAACCTAGCAGTGGAAATTGCTCATGAAATGACATGTATCCAACCTACCCCAAAGCAGAACCCCTGAAGAGCCTTGTGGGGTCTGGCCCAAGGAAACCCACCCAGTCCAGCATCCTGTTTCCCACAGTGGCCCACCAGATGCCTCTGAGAAGCCCACAAGCAAGAGTTCTGTGCATGCCATAGGAACATAGGAAGCTGCCTTATACCGAGACAGGCCTTGCTGTTGCTCCCCTGCAACTGGGGTCCAGAGGCATCTTGCAGATTTTTCTGGGCCCCCTTAAGGATGCAGGACCTTCTGTTGTGGGGTGAAGCTCGGAGGCAATGAAGACAATCTCCTAACACAGTCCAATGTGTGTGTGTGTGTGTGTGTGTGTGTGTGTGTGTGTGTGTGTGTGTGTGTGGTATGTGAAATAAGGCACATAGGAAGCTGCCATATACTGGGGCTATTCCCACGATCAGGCAAAATCAGGCTAGGGGAGCCTAGCCCGATTTTGCCTGATCGTGGGAGCCACCGGGCTTGCAGGCGAGCCTGATGGCTCCCAGGCAGTTAACCCGCCTAAGTACCCCTCCCCTAAAACCGGGTTTGCAGAGCGAGTGCTCCACAAATCCAGGTTCTTTTTTATCGTGAGTAGCCGCGGCTACTCACGAGGAGACCCCTGGAGGGGAGGCGAAATGCTGCCTCCCGGCTCGGGGGGGGGGGTCTCACCAGCATGCCCTGCGCACTTGCGCAGGGCGTGCTGGAGCTCCCAGGGGCCAATCAGCCCCCGCTCCCCCCAGCCCCCGCCGGCTCCGTCACAGAGCCGGCAATTGTGTGGGTGGCCGATCCAGCCGCCCGGGGCTCCCGCCCTGCTCATGTGTGGGGAGAGCGGGCTTAGAATGCTCTCCCGGCTCACTCTCCAAAACCGGGTCTCACTGATCGTGACACCCGGCTCCATCTATTGCAAGCTTGTCTGACTGGCAGTGGCTTCTTTGAGGTAGCAGGCAGGAGTCTTTCTCAGCCATGTCTTGGAGATGCTACCAGGGAGGGATCTGGGAACCTTCTGCATGCAAATATGCAGGTGCTTTTCCCAGAGTGACCCCATCCCTTAAGGGGAATATCTTGCAGTGCTCACACATGTAGTCTCCCATTCAAATGCAAACCAGGGTGGGCCCTGCTTAGCCAAGGGGACAAGTCATGCTTGCTACCACCAGACCAGCTCTCCACACTTGGCCTGATCCTTGTGCCTGATCTCCCACTTTCTGTGATTTCCGGTGCATGTTACAAAGACATCCCTATCATTTCAATGATGTTTAGTTTCTTTTTCTAACTCTGGCTGCTCCTTTTTAGAACTCCCCTCCTCCTCCTAATTACTAATTTCTTTACTCCTTCCTTATTCAAATGTTGGGTATAAGAGCTGGGTTGTCCAGTGCCATCTTTCCAAGCTCCTTTCTTACACACATCACTTCCCCCCAACCTTTGCTTATACACAATCCAAAATCTGGAGTGTGTACAACTGGGGGTTTGGGTCATGTGAACAGCTCTATTATTTGACTGTACTGACATAGGAACATAGGAAGCTGCCATATACTGAGTCAGACCATTGGTCCATCCAGCTCAGTGTTGTCTGCACAGACTGGCAGCGGCTTCTCCCAGGTTGCAGGCAGGAGTCTCTCTCAGCCCTCTCTTGGAGATGCTGCCAAGGAGGCAGAGGCGTATCTAGGGGAAATAGCGCCCAGGGCAAGCACTGAAATTGCACCCCCTGTCCAGGCATCTGACACCCATCTTTCAGATAACTTTACCATAATATCAGCTCAAAAATACAAGTCAGGCTCGTTAATCTTTAATATTTCAAAAATATTTTAGCAGTGGACTTAGCGAGACCAAAAAATGCTGGAAAACTACACATTTCAGTATGCTGGGGCTCATGAAATACCCAAATACTATGTGGAGGTGTACTTGGGAAACTAAACAGAAGTGCCTGTCTAATTCTCTACTATGCATTGTGGCATCACTATTACACAAGTTTTAAAAATAAATGGAGAATTTGACTTTTCCCAGATACTCTGAAAATAGTTAAAGGATATGCAGAGTAAACAGTGTCACTGCTTGGAATATATTCTAGTATTTCAGAAAGACAGTTAAAATGAGAGAAAGAGAGCAAGAAACTCCCAGTGGGCCTTAATCCTAAGGATTTCACACTGATTCAAAGACAAACTCACCATTAATAGCCATATTATTAAGACATCACATTTAACTCACTTATCACAAGAAGCAAAGTAAGAGCAAATGAATACAATCCTAGCTCATAAGCTTCCGCTCAGTATTCACAAGCCCTGATTCTCTGTACATAGTGCCAATCTGAATATGTGTACAGTGACATATTATATTATTTTTTTAAAAAAAGAAATTACCTGTAACCCCTTTGGGGGGCTTCCTAAAGGCTGTGAGGGGTGTCTGCAAAGTCCCCCTCCCCCCCTGTCCTCTAGGGCCTCACGGGGACCATTTGAGCATGTGTGGTGGCCATTTTAAAAAATATTTGGGTTTTTTTAAAATGGCAGCTGAAAACAAAATGACCACCGTGCATACTAAAATGGCCTCTGTGAGGCCTGGCATGGTCTAGGGCCTCACAGAGGCCATTTGAGCATGTGTGGTGGCCATTTTGTTTCCGGTGGCCATTTTTTTCAAAAAAATTAATTTTAAAAAATGGCGCCACCCTTCAAGTGGCGCCCGGGGCACGTGCCCTGCCTGCCCCACCCTAGATACGCCGCTGCAGGGAGGGAACTTGGAGCCTAAATGCTCTTCCCAGAGCGGCTCCATCCCCTAAGGGGAATCTCTTCCAGTGTTCACACATCAAGTCTCCCATTCAGATGCAACCAGGGCAGACCCTGCTTAGCTAAGGGGACAAGTCATGCTTGCTTCCACAAGACCAGCTCTCCTCCCTATCTGACCGCCCCATCTGATTTGACCACTGATGTCCCAGTATGACATTTGATGAGGACAACATTGTCAATACATTTTGAGTGAATTTGCACTGGATTCCCCCACAGCACAGTGGGTGAAATGGCAAATGATTCGTAGAACATCTGAGCATCATGAGGACAAATTCTTCTCCCTAGCCTGTCCGTTATGATCTTGGGTGACATCTCTATGGGCAGCACGTTGTTGTGCAAACACCAGATCATTGCTGTGTGTTCCAGTCCACATCTTGACTGACTCACAGCTTTGTGGAAATTCTTTGATGCTAAAAAGGAATGGGCAGAACTCCACTTCCGTTTCACAAACTCCCAGTTTGGTGGCTTCTGCTGAGGACCCCGAACAAAACCTGGAACTGTTTTGCTTTGTAAACACAGCTTTATCTGAAGGGCTTTGCTGTAAGTATCTGATTGCTTATGTAATAATACTTGTTGATAGATCAAACTTGTGCCTGCAGACATCTCAGGGCAAGAGGCCGACATACGGAGGAATATCCTGCCACTTCCAACTCAGTGGTCGGGACTTTGCCCGTGGAGACTCAAACTGACAGATCTTGATTCTGCAAAAATCATGCAGTTTAGAGAAAGAGAGTCGAGTTTTGCGAGCATAAAAGTCCCCTTCTGGCATGAAGCTATGAAGACCGACTCCAAACACCCTCTCCAAATGCAAGTTATCCACACACACAAAATAAATGAAAATGAAAATAAATAAATAAATTTATGTGTGTGTGTATGATATTTATATTTTATATTTAATTTTCACACACACATATATATGATTCAAATCAAATTAATAAAAAATTATACATCTCTCTCTCTCTCTCTCTTTCTCTCTCTCTCTCTCTCTCTCTCTCTCTCTCTCTCTCTCTCTCTATATATATGGGGGGTGGGGCAGCCACACCCCCTGCATCTGACATCAGGTGCAGGGGGTATGGTTTCAATCGCAAACGGGGCCGCACGCCCCATTTGCGGGGAAATTCCCACCAGTGCCACATGCACAGCGCAGCCGGTAGTGGTGCTTCCTGCTTCCAAAGGTAGAGAGACGCATTCCCGGCAAGGCTGGGAATGCCAGTGCTGGGTAAGCTTCTCAAAAACAGCCCCGGCAGGCTGAACCAGGGTTGCCGCAGGCCTCCCTTTGCCACTGCTCCCCACTTTGCTCGGCAGCCTCCAACTGGTCATGACCGTTGCCCTGCTTCCGGCGCTGTCACGCAGCATCCTTGCAGAGGAGCGAGGGCTGTCCTCCCGCTGGGTAGCCAACCCCCCCTTCCCCACAGCCTCCTTAGTCTCAGCAAAGCGGCCAATTCATGCTTGCTGCCCCAAGACCAGCTCTCCTCCATCCCCTCTCCTACTACTTGCTCCAGAGAACCTGAGCTCTGAAGCTCCCCTGAAATCCTTGGTTTAGATCTTAGGAGCCCTTCAATCAGAATAAGCAAAAGCAAAGATTGGTTGGTCCAGATGTGATGCTGAAACCCGGGTTAAGTGGCCGGTTCTATAAGTGGGCTTGCCGCATGGCCCCTGTTGCTGTACACGACCAGCCAACACCGGGATGGGCTCCCTTAGCCCAGTTTTGGCTGGTTGTGAGAATAGCCTGACTGAGTCAAACTATTGGTCCATCTAGCTCTGCATTGTCCACACTGTCAGGCAGTGGCTTCTTCAAGGTTGCAGGGTTAAAAGGTGTGTTGCCGGGGCACGGCTCTGCACCGCAGTGACTCATGAGTAGCCTTTGGACCTTCTGAATCCAAATACGCAGGTGCTCTTCCCAGAGCAGCCCCATCCCACAAGGGGAATATCTTACAGTGTTCACATATAGTCTCCCATTCAAAGGCAAACCAGGGTGGACCCTGCTTAGCCAAGGAGACCATTCATGCTGGCTACCACAAGACCAGCTCTCCCTCCTTGTCCAGGAGTTGCCCCTCCACGCTTCTGTGTGTGGGGTGACCAATTCACCCTCTCTCCTAGAAGGCAGTGGGGCTCTTCTTATGATCACCGAAATCGGGCTAGGAAAATCCGTGGCTCACAGCCAAGCCTGGTGGTTCTGGAGCAGCGAACCCACTCCTGTAGCTCGCCCCTTAGCCCGGGTTTGCGGAGCGAGCGCTCCGCAAACCCGGGCTATCTGCTCGTGAGTAGCCGTGCCGTGGCTATTTGTGAGTAGACCCCCGGCCGGGAGGCTTAAAAGCAGCCTCCCGGCTCGGGGGTCTCCCCAGTATCCCCCCACCCCCGCTAGCTCCGTCTCAGAGCTGGCCATCGTGTGGGCGGCCGATCCGGCCACCCAGGGCTCCCTGCCCATTCGTGAGCGGGGAGAGCGGGCTTAGCCCACTCTTCCCGCTCAGCGCCCTAAACCGGGTCTCACTGATCGTGAGACCCGGTCCAGTCTCTACCACACAGTGACTTTTCTCCCAACGGTTCCCCCAAAGAAGCTCTTTGTTGAACACCAGTCCAAAAAGTTCATAGGAATTTCCAAACGATATAAAAGCCATCAAGCAGGTAATCAGCCGGCTAATTTATTTATTTTAAAAAGACCTAGGTAAGAGAACGGAGCTGAAAAACAGACGCTGTTATCATGGTACTGTCTTGCCAGGCTCCAAGACAGTTCTCAAATCCAGATCGAGCCCTAGCATTTATGTATGTACTTAGCAAATTTCTAAACTGCCCCAAACTCATGTCTCTGGGTGATTTATAATAAAAACTAGTAGCTCCTGACAGGGTTCTACCTCATTTGTCGGTGGCAGAGACCAGCTCTATGAGTTTTATCAAGGCAGTCCAAGACAGATTGTAAGAAGGAATCCCAAACTCCCACCCCTCCCCAGATAACAGCCATTTAAGCAGACTGAATAGTCCTGACCAGAGGAGTCCATTTTTCACCTGGTCATTACATCCTGGTTTTTAGTGCCAATGATATTTTAGAAAGCCCATAATTGTCAGAGGGCTTCTAATGGCCCATTTCATGGAGTGGGGGGGGTGGAATGGTGCTCCTAATGGATTTGCAGGGTGCCAGAAGCGGAGAACCTAAGCTGGGTTCCTAAATTGTGAGTTTGATGATATATATATATTTTAAGAGGAGATAGAAGTGCCTTGTAAAAGTTGCTCTGAAGTTGCCATTACATTTATAGCCCTTGTCAACAGGATCCTGGCTGGAAGAATGAAGTGGGACCCAGTTTGTAACTCTTGCAGAAATAAAACCCGTCAGGAGTAGGGATGTGCACAAAACCAGCTTGGCCTGTTTGGTTCAAATTTGAACTCGCTTCAGACCAGGGTGGGTCGGTTTGGTTTTAGTTTTGCTTGAACTTGCTTGTTTTGGTTTTTGCTTGAACTTGCTTGAAGTTCGAATTTGAACCCAATTTGAACCGGTTCTAAAAGGTTCTACATAGGGTATAATGGGGAATTGAACTGGCCCATTATTCCCCATGCAGAGCACCTAGGGGCACAAATCTGGGGTGGGTGGTAGGCAACCGGGGTGCCTACCACCCACTGAACCACAAAGCAATCGGACACTCCTGTGCATTTCTCCTATAGGGGATAATGGGGATTTAAGGCAGCCCCATTCCCCTCTTTGGGGGGTGCCTGGGCACCCCAAAGTGGCTTTGTGGCACTACAGGTTGTGCCACAACTCCCCCTAGGCAGCTCCAAGCCAGTGGGGCTTATAGGTCCCCCCCCCGGGAATTTTTTAGTTTCTGGCCTTTTAACACTCTATCTATGAGGTTATTCACACGATGGGAGAAAATTAGGATAGCGGAGGCTAGCCCGATTTTCTCCCATCGTGAGACCCACCGGGCTCGGCTGCGAGCCTGGTGGTTCTTCAGTGGGTAACCCGCTAAACTACCCCGGTGCTTAAACCAGGTTTGCGGAGCGAACACTCCGCAAACCCATTTTTTCCATTCATTTGTTGCCGTGGCGCAGCTCCGTGGCAAGTCACGAATAGACCCCCGACCGGGACGCTTAAAAGCAGCCTCCCGGCTTGGGGGTCTCGCACAAGGCAAGCTGGAGCTTCCGGGGGCCATGCGGTCCCTGATTCCCCCCCAGCCCCCGCCGGCTCCATAACGGAGCCGGCAGTCGTGTGGGCTTAGCCCACTCTCCCCACAAACCCCCGCTAACCCCATCCAGGCTCTCCTCACTGATTGTGAGAAGAGCCTTTCCATCCGAGTAGATTCTCTGGTTTGTGTTGTGTACACACACACACATACATATGAAAAGGTCTTCATAGGGTTTCCTTGAGAGAGCTCATACTGCAACCAAGAATCCAATTTATGTTTGGACTGGCTGCTGTCTTGCATGCTATTCACGCGCGTGAAGGAAGCCGGGCGAAGGTCAGGCCCGCTTTCCCCACATCAGCCCTGCGGGCTCTCCACACTGCTTGTGTCTTTGGAAAAATCTTGTTAAAGCGAAGAACTTCTAAGTGACATTTTGATTTTGTTCAGCCCTACTGATTCATCTCAGGCTCACGGCTGTGTGAGATCTCTTACTTTCATTCCCTCCCAGTGGTGGTGGTGAAAAGCCTCATCTGTACACAGAGAAACACCTTTGCCATCAGTAGGATCCAGCCCTCCCAAGCCAACTGGGGGGTCTTATTAATGCACCCTAACAATGAAAGTATGCTGGTTATCTTGGCTGTTTATTCAAGTCTTCATAGTCTGAGGAAAGTTGGGGGGAAATTGCTAGTTTGCTTTGGAAGCTGAAAAGAAAATGGTTACCCATTTGGGAGCCAAAGAGCAATATCTTCCCCACGGTGCCTCAGCAAAGGTCCTGGATGACAATTTCTGGGGGTCGCGGTGGGAGGCCATTCTGCAGAGCTGTGGGAAGCCATGACTGCTGTGCCTATGGCTGTTCATTAAAGAGAACTCATTTAAGCAACCCTCTCAGGCAGCCGAAGGTATCCAGCCTTGGCCGTGTGGGAAGCCCGTCTCCCATAGACTTACTGATTTCAAGCAATGAGGACCTTCAGTCCAGAGTTCAGGACACTCAGGTATCCTTCAATCTCTCTTTCTTACCAGGCCAAAGGGATTGGCAGAACCTGAAGTGGGGCTCCACATGTCTTGCCCCACAGCTCGTTGAAAGGGTCGACTCAATGTGCAGCAGCTGTGAAAAAGGTCAATTTCATGCAAGGGATCATTAGGAAGGGGATTAAAAATAAAATGGCTAATATTATAATGCCCTTATACAAGACGATGGTGTGGCCACACCTGGAGTACTGTGTACAATTCTGGTCACCACATCTAAAGAAGGACATTGTAGAACTGGGAAAGTTGCAGAAGAGGGCAACCAAGATGATCAGGAGCCTAGAGCACCTTTCATATGAGGCAAGACTACAACATTTGGGGCTATTTAGTTTAGAAAAAATAAAGGTCTATAAAATCATGCATGGTGTGGAGAAAGTAGAGAGAGAAATTCTTCTCCCTGTCACATAACACTAGAACCAGGTGTCATCCCATGAAATGGATGGCCAGGAAATCTAGGACCAACAAATGGAAGTACTTTTTCACACAACAGTTAATCAACTTGTGGAATTCTCTGCCACAAGATGTGGTGACAGCCAACAACCTGGATGGCTTGAAGAGGGGTTTGGATCACTTCATGGAGGAGAGGTCTCTCAAGGGCTACTAGTTGGAGGGCTATGGGCCACCAGCCTCAAACGCAGGATGCCTCTGAGTACCAGTTGCAGGGGAGTAGCAGCAGGAGAGAGGGCATGCCTTCAACTCCTGCCTGTGGCTTCCAGCGGCATCTGGTGGGCCACTGTGGGAAACAGGATGCTGGACTATATGGGCTTCCTTGGGCCTGATCCAGCAGGGCTGTTCTTATGATCCTGGTGGGAGCCAACTCCCTTTCAGAATTGGTCTCTGTGTGATCCAAAGACACCATAAAATGCCAATTTTGAAAGAGCTCCACTGGCCACTGATATGTTTCTGAGTAGAATGCAATGTGCTGATTACTACTGAGCAAGCCCTTAATGGCTTGGGTCCAGTGTTCTCTCTAATTTATGCATGCGCGCACACACACACACACACACACACACGCCTTAGAGAGATCAAAGTTTGGATCTAGGGTATTTAGGAGAGTGCTTTCTTTGCCATGAAGCCCACCACTTACTGAGATCATGTGGGGAGATCCAGTTGCACTTGCTACCTTTATCTATTGTTTGTTTGGTGGCAGCACATGACCGGACCTCCTCTAGAGCATAGGAAAATAGGAAGCTGCCATATACCGAGTCAGACCATTTGTCCATCTAGCTCAGTATCTTCTACCCAGGCTGGCAGCGGCATCTCCAAGGTTGCGGGCAGGAGTCTCATTGGTTTTGCTGGTATCTGTCATGTCTCTTTTTAGACTGTGAACCCTTTGGGGATAAGGGGCCATCTTATTGATGTATCATTTATTTTTCTATGTAAACCCAGTGAGGTCTTTGGTTGAAGAGCGGTAAATATTTGTAGTCGTCGTCGTAGTCTCAATAACCTGCTTCCCCTCATGGAAAGGGCTACCCCTGTCCAGAGTGGGCCAACGGATAGCGCAGGTCAAAGCCAGGGGGATAGATGCGGCAGAATTTCGCTCAGAAGGCGTCTGACAACATTCTGGCACTGATGCACAAGCATTCTGACAACTGGCCCAGGAGGAGGAGGACCTGCCGCGGATTTTTTGGGGGTGGTTTTTTGTCGTGAGTAGGTTGGCAACCCCTCGCTGTCCCGGAAGCATCCCCCGTAGCCAAGGCCTCCGTTTTTGTCTTTGTTTGTTGTTACATCCTCTGCTGCCGGTTCCTGGCAGGGGTTAGTTCTGTACCTGCCTGCATCCCCGCAGCTCCGAGTTCTTCCTCTGGTCTAGCGGAGCTAGCAAAAGAACTTGAAGGAGAGCGAGAAAATAATAAGAGAGTCACTTGCGGGCTATCATTACCCGAGCAGTCTGGCAGCCGCCGTCCTGGTGCATCACACCGGCAAAGGTGACCTTGGCTTTTTATTGCATGAGATTGTCAGAGCTCCCCTCTCCGAGCCTTTGATGGATCCTTCAGATCCGTCTTGGCAGACGGGGCCAAGGCACTTTTCCGAATGGCATCTCATCTTGCAGTATTTGTTTGGGCATTATTTATACGTCTCCTGTTTGCCTTCCTAGTGCCGTTATTGATCACTGTCAGGGGTGTGCGCCATTGTCCTGATTGGCCAGGGAGAGTCCTGATAGCAGAGAGCGTGGGGCAGAGAGCTGTTTTTCATCAACCCAGTCCTTGATCCAGGCCAGCTTTTGAATGGGGCTTTAGTTACTGGTATTCCAGATGTGGGGCTAACTAGCAGCCAGTAGCAAGAGCACTGAAAATCTATCTGCACTTGCCTCTTTGTACATAGTGAAGTGATCCTCATGATCGCTGCTGGAAGCTACCCCCTTCTGTGGGGAGGAAGCCCGAAAGCACTTAGCTCCCTGTAGACGATTTCCTCCTCCTCTCTGGGCAGCCGGATCGGCCGTCCACACTGCTACCGGCTCCGTCACGGAGCTGGTACGGGCGGCAGGGATTGGGGGGCACCTGACCCCTGGAAATCCCCGGGTGCCCCGCACCAAAGGGCTCACAATGTGAAAAGAGACATGGCAGATACCAGCAAAAACCACTGGGGAGATGCTGTGCTGGGGTTGGATAGAGCCAGTTGCTCTCCCCCTGCTAAATGTCAGAGAATCGCCACTTTAAAAGGTGTCTCTTTGTGGCGGCGTCCTGCGGCAGCACACAGTATCAGCAAAACAAGGTGAACAGAGCGCTTGCTCCGTTAACCTCATTTAAGGGGAGGGGTTGGTAGGCAGGCTTGTCACCGAGGAACCAGCAGGCTTGACTGCAAGTCTGGTAGTACTCATGATGGGGGGAAACCAGGCTGTGCTCGCTTAGCCCCGTTTCCCCCCATTGTGTGACTAGCCTCAGTATCTACTGTATATCATTAAACTGTGAATATTCCCAATTCCACTCCTCTGCCTTTTCCTTGCACACGACAACTCTTTCCCTTGGATTCTACAGTTAGTGAGCATGGATTGTCCCCTCTGCTAAGCAAGGTACCCTTGGTTTGCATTTGGATGGGAGACCGCCTGTGAACGCTGTAAGATAGCTCCGAGGAAGATTATCTGCATGCAGAAAGGTCCTGGATGTACTCCCTGGTAGCATCTCCAGACAGGTTTCCTGCCTGAAACCTTGGAGAGTCTCTGCCGATCAGTGTAGACCACAGATTCCCACCTTGTGGTACTCCAGATGTTGCTGAACTACAACTCCCATCATCCTCAGCTTCAATAAATTGTACCTGGGGGTGAAGGGGTGAATATATTTTAGACTTTGAGCCCTTTGGGGAAGGAAACAATCTTCTCCTTATTCTTAGTCTATGCAAAACTCTTTGAGATCTTTCTGTTGTTGTTGAAAAGCGGTGTATAAATACTTCCCTCCAGACCATTTTTTTAAAAATTGCGTAAATTAAAACATAGAAAGAGGGAATTGTAACAAGAAACAGACGTTTTGACGTATATATGTCAAAACGTCTGTTTCTTGTTGCAATTCATATACAGTTATATGTACAGTTAAAAAAATTAAATAATTTATTCATTTTATGTATTTATTTGGGTATATTAATAAAAATTAAATTAAATTAAATTAAATAAGGTCCCTAGAGACACTTCAAAGATTTAAAATGCACGAAATGGTATAGATCCTGATCTGCAGAGACCTATTGTGGAGCAATTGTGTGTTTTGTCTCCAGCTGCAAGAACAAATCTCCTCCCGACTTTTAACTCCGTGGAAGGTCGGCAATTACAGACTCAAGGTGGGGGACAACATGGGGGCAAACAGAATAATGCCTTCCAGACTATGAGATCATTGGGCTTGAGGAACTGGGCAGGGAGAACTGGGATTTGGCAAGCATGTCTTGGTTTTCCTGTGTGAAACACTGAGGAGGAGAGCTGGCCGTAAGGTAGGATTGTCCCCTCTGCTAAGCAGGGTTCACCCTGCTTTGCATTTGGATGGGAGACTGCATGTGAGTGCTGTAAGATATTCTCCTTAGGGGATGCGGCCACTCTGGGAGGAGCAGAAGGTCCCAAGACCCTGGCAGCATCTCCAAGATCGGGCTGAGAGAGACTCCTGCCTAGAACCTTGGAGAAGCCGCTGCCAGTCTGTGTAGACAATCCTGAGCCATTCATTCATTCGATTTCTATACTGCCCTTCCCAAAATGGCTCAGGGTGGTTTACATAGAGAAATAAGAAATAAATAAGATGGCTCCCTATCCCCAAAGGGCTCACAACCTAAAAAGAAATGTAAGACAGACACCAGCAACAGCCACTGGAGGGATGCTATGCTAGGGATGGATAGGGCCAGTTACTCTCCCCCTGCTCACTAAAGAGCATCGCCACGTTAAAAAAGGTGCCTCTTTGCCAAGTCAGCCTGAGTGAATACGGTAGTGTAGGGGAACAAAGGGATGTGAATAATCTTATTAGGGGAGCAAGGGTTTTGCTATCCATTGAATATTTATAGGGGTAAGATAATTAATGCTGTTGGTTTATTCACCTTATTAATGAAGCTTGCTTGACATTTTTGATATTTACCCATGTTCTTTGATCCAGGCCAGCTTTTGAATGGGGCTTTAGTTACTGCAGGAGAGGAGAGCTGGTCTTGTGGCAGCAAGCATGACTTGTCCCCTTAGCTAAGCAGGGTACACCCTGGCTGCATATGGATGGGAGACTAGAAGTGTGAGCACTGCAAGATATCCCCCTCAGGGGATGGAGCCGCTCTGGGGAGAGCAGAAGGTCCTAAGTTCCCTCCCTGGTTTCTCCAAGAGAGGGCTGAGAGAGACTCCTGCCTGCTACCTTGGAGAAGCCGCTGCCAGTCTGTGAAGACAATCCTGAGCTAGATAGATGGACCAAGGGTCTGACTCAGTATATGGCAGCTTCCTGTGTTCCTGTGTGCTGGTATTCCAGTCCTGGAGTAGAGGTGGGGCTAACATCCAGCCAGCAGCAAGAGCACGGAAAAGCTGGGTGGACCAAGGATCTGACTCCGTAGAAGGCAGCTTTTCAGGTTCCTGTCTTCCTCGGCAGACCCAGTGGCTGGCTTCAGCATAAGGATGCTGCCAGTGCCGCCCAGAAAAGCCGCCAACTCAGAGGCAGTGGGACATACGGCGCGGCTGCAGAGATGGAACTGCTGACAGCTGATGGCTGTTGTGACATGTCTTAACTTCCGAGGAGAGATGGGGGCCGCCTCCCGTGCTCCGTTCAGGCGGAGAAGTGTCATAACAGAGAGCAGCGATTACGTCGCTGGCGTCTTCCTTTGTCTTGCGCAGTCATTCATGTTGATTAACTCCTATCCAGACCGTCAGCGATACATTTTGTTCGGCTTAACGCCGGCAATTGTTGCAATCTTGGTCTGGGAGAGCAGCACCAGCGCTGTGCTGGATCTTCTGCGGTTGGGATTTTCAGGTAGTAAATATCCATTTGAGTGAGACAGATCTCTCCCCACCCCACCCCAGACCACATTACATGGTGCGGATATTTACTTTCTAGAAATCCCATTCAGCACCCTTGTTTCCCTTGCTTGATTAGTTAGGACCCATCTAATCAGGGGTCACATAGTGTTGATGTCACAACACTGTGTCCTTGCAGTTGGTTCCATGATGAACCAGCTGCCTTCTCCCCCTAGCTAAGCAGGGTCCATCCTGGTTGCATACGAATGGGAGACCACATGTGAGCACTGCAAGATATTCCCCTCAGGGGACGGAGCCGCTCTGGGGAGAGCAGAAGATGCCAAGTTCCCTCCCTGGCAGCGTCTCCAAGATAGGGCTGAGAGAGATTCCTGCCTGCAACCTTGGAGAAGCCGCTGCCAGTCTGTGAAGACAATACTGAGCCATATAGACCAATGGTCTGACTCGGTATATGACAGCTTCGTATGTTCCTGTGTTCCTGTGACATAACTTAGGCCAGAGGTTCTCAACCTATGGGCCTCCAGATGTGGCTGAGCTACAACTCTCATCATTCCCAACTACAATTTATTGTAGCTGGGGATGATAGGAATTGTGGTTCGGAAACATCTGGGACCCCTGACTAAGGGCAAGTGAGGGTATTTGCAAGTGAGGGAGAAGAAAATGAATAATCCAACATTTTGGCAGAGGGCGCAGAAACATAGCTAAAAAGGGAAGGCATTTTTTTTTTGCACTTCCAAAAATGTCAATAAAAACCTGAATAGCTTTTCCTCCCCAAGACTGCTTAATATAGGTCAATTGAAACATCAATATTAAAGTCCAGATTCTGCGTTTCTGAATACTGAAGGGTGGTAAGTGACCTTGTTTCTAGTGCTTAGCAATCAGGAAGGTCCTTCCGGCAATCAAAAGATTGGCTACTCTATACTCAGCTTTAACGCAAAATCTTGAATATCCAGGGTGGCCAGAAGCATCGTCAGGAATATATTTTCAATCTTAATCACCATCATCATAATCATCATCAACAACAGGATTTCAGGCCCCATTACATCCTTAAGAAGTGAAAGAATAAAATAAAGCTTTTTTAAAGACAGTGCGTACCCTTCATTCATCATACCTCCAAATATTTCGCCAGTGAGAACAGGAACACATTCTTGTGAATGTTAAGAGGGTGTGGTCAAGGAACCTGGGAGGCATGGCCTACAATTCTGACTACAAGTTTATCATAAATGAAAAGCGGTCCATATTAAAGTGCATTCAGAATGCATGATTCCAGATGACCAAACAGGGTCGACTCGGGAACAATGAGTGTATTTACCTGAACCCAAGACTAGTTTCCACCCAAGAAATTATATATTAGAAATCAGGAGGTCATCCTAAATTCAGAGTCCTGTTCCTTTGAGTTAATGTAGGTATAACCTGCATTTAACCTCTACTTTTGAAAAGGGTCATCTTAAATTCAGAGTCATCTTTTATTCGGGTTAATACGGTCTTGTGGGGGAGCAAAGGGGTGCGAAGGATGGCTTTTAGGGATGTGCACATCAGTTTGAATTTGAATCGATTCAGCTTGAATCGGGGTGATTCGAGTGATTCAAATCCAAATTGAATCACGCCTTAAAAGGGCAATTTGATTCAAATTCAAATCAGATTTTTGAAATTTGATTCAAATTCTACACAAGTTTCTACACCTTTTAAAAAAGCCATTCAGGCCCCCTGACTGATTTTAAAAGGTGCCAAAACAGGGTCAAATCAATTCAAATTCAAATTCAAATTGCATTTTTGGATCAGATTCTCATTTGATTCTAATTCAAAACAGATTTTTGGAATTCGATTCAAATTTGAAACGAATCAAAAAATTTCATGCACATCTCTAATGAACATCATGAACATCTCTTAACCCCTGCTAACTTGGCAAAGAGGCACCTTTTAACGTGGTGGTTTTCTTTTATTTAGCCGGGGGAGAGTAACTGGCCCTCTCCACCCCCAGCACAGCATCCCTCCAGTGACTGTTGCTGGTGTCTATCTTAGGTTTCTTTTTAGATTGTGAGCCCTTTGGGGACAGGGAGCCATCTTATTTATTTCTTATTTCACTGTGTAAACTGCCCTGATCCATTTTTGGAAGGGCAGTATAGACAGCGAACAAACAAACAAACAAACAAATACTGCCTTTTCCTCCTACCACACTAAAGTGCTGGGTACAAGTCCCATCTCCTGTCTCACAGATAATCACTCCCTCCTCCTCATAGCTGGTTGTTTGCTAACAGGCGATCAGAAACCAGGAGTGTACATAAGATTGGGTCTGCGACCTACCTTCTTTGCAACCATGTGAACTGCCTTCCTACAGTACAACACACACCATAAAGGATACTGACTCTGTCACCTGTAGATAGCAGGAGGGCGCTGATGGCAGGTAAAAGCGCATCCCACGTTGGAGATCTTAACTGCTGCATTGACCTCCAGCTGATCGTGTTGGTGAATGAGCTTTCATCATGTGGGTGAAGTTAAGTTTTTCTATTAACCGTTAGCCCGGCATAGCCCATCAAGTACCACTACCTGGAATAGACAGTGAGACAGTAAGATTATATCAATGGGAGCAATGTGTTATTGTGCCGTGGATGTAAACCTTGTTGTTGTATCTGATCCCGGACCGAAGTAAAGAGCCCTTTCTCACAGGTACCTGCTAAACAGGGTCCGCCCTGGTTGCATTTGAATGGGAGACATGTGTGAGCACTGAAAGATATTCCCCTCCGGGGATGGGGCCGCTCTGGGAAGAGCATCTAGGTTCCAAGTTCCCTCCCTGGAAGCATCTCCAAGACAGGGCTGAGAGAGACACCTGCCTGCACCCTTGGAGAAGTTGCTGCCAGTCTGGGTAGACAATCCTGAGCTAGATGGGCCAATGGTCTGACTCAGAATACGGCAGCTTCCCATGTTCCTATGTTCAAGCCCAAACTCTGCCCTATCCCAGTTTTGGCTGCTCGTGAGAACAGCATCAAAGACTACTACTACTATTACAACTGCAACTTTCATGTTGGTGTCATTAACCCTGGATATCTGACATCTTCATTCCCTCCTTCACTCACTTCCATTGGGGTCTAAATGATGCCAGGGCCCGTTCTGTACTTCTTCACACAATGCATAATTAACTGACAAAAATGTGCTACCCCAAGATATGCCTGCTGGATTACATGGTTTTTGAAACAGATTCGACACGTACACAGAAGACAATTCTATCAACAGTTGTTTGTCATGCTAGTTAAACTGAACCTTCATCTCCAGTCTCAATCTCTTTTTATTTCGCTGGGTATATAGCCTGTTAGCCTGTCCCATCTCAACAGCTTAGAGCAACTCTTTGTTGAGTAATTATCCTCTTCCCTCCGTATTCTTCTCCACCAATGCATATGGATATATTTTTTTAAGCCCTTGCTTAAAAGATGCTTCCAGAAGATGCCCAAGCTCAGATTTTGGTGCATCTCCTGGATAATTCTAGAGTTGAGCACCAACAACTGCGTCTTAGTCTTTCTTAGCACATAAGTGGGGTATTTAAAGCATTGCCAGTTGGTCTTAAATAGGCCTGCACATGGACACAGAAGCTAGGATTGGGTCCAACCTGATCTAATCAGACCACAAAAAGGTCATTTAGGGGTCTTTTGGAAAGTAGCCAAAGGATACTCACTGTGAACCCGGAAGAAAACTAACAGAAAACCAGGGAGTTGCAGGGAAAGTGAGGTAACACTCAAGTGAGGTAACAAGTGAGGTAAAGTGGGGGAAGTGAGGTACCCCTGCTAACTAAGAACATAGAAACATAAGAAGCTGCCGTATACTGAGTCAGACCATTGTTCTATCTAGCTCAGTATTGTCTTCACAGACTGGCAGCGGCTTCTCCAAGGTTGCAGGCAGAAAACTCTATCTGGAGAAGCCAGAGAGGGAACTTGGAACCTTCTGCTCTTCCCAGAGCATCTCCATCCCCTAAGGGGGATATCTTGCAGTGCTCACACATGTCAGGGGCGGACCCCGCTTAGCTAAGTGGACAAGTCATGCTTGCTACCACAAGACCAGCTCTCCTCCCTAAGCAAAGAGGCATCTTTTTAAAGCTGTGATTCTCTCATATTTAGCAGGGGGAGAGCAACTGGCCTTATCCAACCCCGGCACAGCATCCCTCCAGTGGCTGTTGCTGGCGTCTATCTTATGTTTCTTTTTAGATTGTGAGCCCTTTGGGGCAGGGAGCCATCTTCTTGATGTGTTCTTTATTTTTCTATGTAAACCGCTTTGAGAACTTTGGTTGACAAGCGGTTTATAAATATTATAGTAGTAGTAGTAGTAACATCACAGAATCTAAGGGGAAGTTTCCTCACCACAGAATTGCAGGTAAAACCTGGAGGTTGGCTGCTTGTGAGTGAATAGGCTAAGAAAAAACTTGACAAAAGTAATTTTTTTAAAAAATACGCACAGGCAGAATGAGGGCAGAAGATGGGTTCCTCCCAGCCGTGATACTGTGTGGGAGAGGGCAAAGATAAACCCCTTCTGTATTTTCCCAAAGGAAACCACAGGGCTCTGCGGTCACCAGGAGTTGACACCGACTCGACGGCACAACTTTACCTTTAGTCTTAAAGGCAGTGGTGGAACATAGAAAGGGAGACGGGCCCCTATTTATGCCATGCCTAGGTCCTTGAAGGCTTCATGTGCTCTTGAGGACTCAAATGGAATATCCCACTTCACCCTAGACCTAGTTGCTTCCAGCGATGAGGCGTCACTCTCTGCATACTCAAGGTTTCTTTTGTTCCGAGATACATCTCCATTCTTTCTTTATTGTTTATTTCCTCTACAGGTCTGGCTGTCCATCAGATTATCACCATCACCGTCTCTCTCATCATGGTCATAGCCGCTCTGATAACGACGCTCGTCTTAAAAAATTGGTAAGGACCTCCCTTCCAGTGAGTTTGGCTTGAGTGTTGGTGCCAGTGGTTGGCAGTGGGGGAGACATGGTGGGGGGATAGTGGTACAGAAGGATATTGGATTTTTTGGGGGATGGGAAGAAGGGGACGAGGAGAACAAGGTCTATGGGCTGCAGTTTCTACATGAAATGTTCCACAGTGAATTTGAATGGCCTCCGTGAATTCAATAACTTGGCCTCCATTCCAAAGGCGTCGAGGTGCACATTGATTAGAGGAGAGTGTAGCCCCAAAAAGGAGATGAATTGGAAGGCTCCTTCTCACGATCAGCAGCACCCACCTCTGCGTGGGTGAAAGACCTGTTAGGTTGGTCCGCCCAAGAAGGTTCTTGGATCCAATACGATTCCAAGAAGCCTTGGAAAGGTTAGCGTTGGCTCTACTAGTGATTCTGTTGATGCGCTGGTGCAAACACGGAATGATGAACTCACTAAAGCAGTAGACACAATTGCTCCTAGGCGTCCTCTCCCACCTGCTTCGAAATTAGCACCATGGTGTTCAGAAGAAATATGGGAACTGAAGCAGTGATGTAGTTGACTAGAGTGTGAATCGGTGTGAATCCGACAGATAGGGATGTGCACGGAACCATTTGGCCCGGTTCGGTTTGAGGCCGGAGTGGCCTCGAATGGAACCGGGCCAGTTCGGTCCGGCCCCCCATCGAACCCGCCCCCCCCCCAGTCTGGTCCTGGACCAGTTTGTGAACTTTTTTTCGCGGACCTGCCAGACCGGACCCGGCGGTCCAGTTCTGGTCCGACAGAACCGGGGGGGGGGTTTCGGTTCGACCACGAACCCCCGGACCGGTCCGCACATCCCTACCGACAGATCACAAGAGAGAGCACACTTGAAGATCTATGCTTGCAGTGTGGGTGGCAAAGAAGTGGTTCTTTTCTGCCCACATTGCTTCTGCATATTCACATCCAACCAAGTTGTCTAAGGTTGTGAGGGGGCTAGTATGTGCCCCTCCCCCCTCAATTTGAACTTGGAACCATCAGTCACTCACGGTGACATCTTCAATGAATTTTTGCGGATAAAATATCTTATATTCGGGCCTAACTGGATTCCACAGTTACTGCAGAGTCTATAGTGGAGGTGTCCAGCCTCTTATAGGATTAGATTGGATCACTTTCAGTGCGTGACTCCTGAGGATGAGGAGAAAATGCTTCAAACAGTGCATCCTGCAACCTGTTCTCTTGACCCTTGCCCAACTTGGCATATTTCATCTGGTAATCATATTATCAGAGAGGGTCTGGTAAATATTATAAATGCTGCTCTGTGGGAGGGCAGGATGCCTCCTTGACTTCAGGGGGCTATTATTAGACCTTATTTGAAGAAACCGGCATTGGATCCCTCAGAATTAGCTAATTATAAACCAGTTCCTAATCTTCCATGGGGAAAGTGTGTGGTGGCCTCTCAACTCCAGGCAGTTTTGGATTATCTAGACCCATTTCAAACTGGCTTTTGTGTGGGCTATGAGGTTGAGGTTGCCTTGGTCGGCCTGATGGGTGATCTCCAATTGGCTATCAACAGAGGGAGTGTTACTCTGCTAATCCTTTTAGATCTCTTGGTAGCATTCTATACCATCAACGATGGTATCCTTCTGGACCACCTAAGGGAGGTGGGATTGGGTGGCATTGTTTTACAGTGGTTCCATTCTTACCTCTCTGGTAGATTCCAGATTGTGTCACTTGGACATTGCTTTTCTGCAAAGTGAGAACTAACATATGGGGTTCCACAAGTCTCCATACTGTCTCCAGTGATATTTAACATCTACATGAAACTGCTGGGGAGATCATCAGGAGGTTTGGTGCAGGGTGTTATCAATATGGCGATGACACCCACATGTCTCCATGTCGGCCTCATCAGGAAATGGCATATCTTCCCTAAACACCTGCATGGTGGCGGTAAACCATTTCTCCCTGGTTTGCATTTGAATGGGAGACATGTGTGAGCGCTGTTAAGATATGACCCTTAGGGGAATGGGGCCACTCTGGGAAGTGGCCCCATGTAATGATCTTCATGCTTGCATACAGAAGGTTCCAGGTTCCCTCCCTGGCATCTCCAGATAGGGCTGAGAGAGATTCCTGCCTGCAACCTTGGAGAAGCCGCTGCCAGTCTGCGTAGGGAACTTGAAACCTTCTGATGCTCTTCCCAGAGTGGCTCCATCCCCTGAGGGGAATCTCTTCCAGTGCTCACACTTCTAGTCTCCCATTCATATGCAGCCAGGGCAGACCCTGCTTAGCTAAGGGGACAAGTCATGCTTGCTGCCACCAGACCAGCTCTCCTCTCCAGCGATCCTGCCCACCTTGCAAAGAGCAGCCTGTTTTACACGCCCTGACTCTCCATGCCTCCATGTTCACATCCACCCTCATTTGCTCTCCTTTCTTCTATCGCATCAGTTATGCATATAGTAAAATAGGTTATGTCTTCGCTTCAGGCGTTCCTGCCTTTACCTATTTTCCTACACAAATTGACCTACTTTGAGGCCAACTTTGCCAGCTGTAATGATACGGCGGCACCTCTGGGGAGAAATTGGGGGAGCACGATATTGGCAGGCCGTGCGGGCCTTTTGTTCCTCCACGGCAGATCTCAGGCCTGTTGCCTGTTCAAAATCCACTCCCGAATAGCTTTGAATCCACAGTGACCCGTGGCATATGTTTGCCCGGGTGGTTCCGAGGCTCACCCTTGGCGAGGGGAACAAATCAGATGATGAGGCTGCAAGTCAATTGGAATCCCTTCTGAGAAGACCCCCCCCTTTCCCCCCCCTTGCCAAAAAGGATCAATGGGGAAGAAAAGCCCATTGGAAGCTGCTGCACAATTTCCCAAGTCCGCCTCCATTTCTCAGGCGGTTGTCCGCCCAAATTTATTTATTTATTTATTTTATCACATCCGTATTTTATCACATTTCGTCTCTTAACAATAGCATCAAAACAGTTAAAACATATACAAAAAAAAACCCCACACACTTAAAAACCATGTAACAATTTAAAAATAAACCAGAGATTAAAATCTCATTTTTTTTTTTAGGAAGCTGAGAAAGCTTGGGCAAATCCAAACGGAATCTCCCCAGAAGGTTGCACCGCTGATTTTGCAGCTCAAAATGCCTTACAGTGTTCTCAGAGTGTTGCCTGGAGCAGGGCAATGACACCAATGGGATGACTGTGGCTGAAGAGCATAAGACGTGGCTCTCTATTGCTTTCTCCAGGTGTCCCCCTCCTCAGCACCACTCCTCCCGCCGCCCGCCTCCTTTCCCCATTAGTGTGTCCCCGGACACTGAGTCAGACAATTAGTCCATCTAGCTTATTATTGTCGGCACTGGCTGGCAGCAGCCCTCCAAGGTTTCAAACTGGAATTTCCCCCAGCCATACCTGGAGATGCTGCCAGGGATTGAACCTGGGACCTCCTGCATGCAAAGCAGATGCTCCTCCCCTGAGCTCCGTCCCCTAACACAGAAATATCGCAAGCTGCCGCCCACTGAGTCAGGCCCTTGGTCCATCTAGCTCAGGATTGTCTACACTGACTGGCAGCAGCTCTCCAAGGTTTCAGGCAGGAGTTTCTCCCAGCCCTACTTGGAGATGCTGCCAGGGATTGAACCTGGGACCTTCTACGTGCAAAGCAGATGTTCTACTGCTGAGCCATTTGAGCCATCACCTAAGGGGAAGATCTCACAGCCCCAATGAGCAAAGTAACTTGGGAATGTGTCATGGGGTTGTGTGTCAGGGCCAAGTGAGGCCAGGGACATAGGCAAGAAAGGCTTACGGTCAGGATTTTCCTCTCTCCATGGAGTAACCTTGGAAAAATTCATTTCCATTCGATATTACAGTCATTTTTGTGTTTTATATAAGTTTTAAAGGTTTTTAAAAACACCACTGCAAATGTGGCCACTGCAGGTCAGGACAAGAAAGGCATTCTAAAGAATATGAACACAACGGATCTTTATATACCGGTTTCGGACGAACATTCCCAATGCAGTTTACATAGATCTAAATAAATAAATAAGGTGGCTCCATGTCCCTGAATAGCTCACACTCTAAAAAAGAAATATAAGATAGACTCTAGCAACAGCCACTGGAGAGATTCTGTGCTGGGGACGGATATGGCCAGTTGCTCTCCCCATGCTAAATAATGAGAATCGCCACTTTAAAAAAGGTGCCTCATTTAGCAGGTATGCTTCTGAATACCAAGTGCTAACTGGTTTTATATTGGTAAAATACAAACACACTGAAAGCTGAAAGTTTTGCAGTGTTACACCTATTTTCCATCTCTAGGAGTGCAGACCATGTCAAAAATCACCATGAGCATTTGTCCCCAGAAATGGTACCGATCACCCCAGCTGATCTCCAGGAATCTCGTTCTGAGTAAAAGAGGCAGAATTTGAGGCTACGGCAAGCTAGAAAGTGTGTTAGGCTTGCTGGGAAGGATCCATTAGAACACCAAGGTCTGTTCGCACACATGGATACACCACTTAATGTCAACAATTTCCCCTTAATTATAAAGGCCGCTATTTAAAATTCAGATTTGATGATGTGAAGTAAATAAATACATGCATAAAATATAGCTGAAATCCGATCACTTGATTGAAGCCCGTGTTTCTCGGATATTTGAGAATGGTAATTAATTTGAAAATCACAGGTGTAATTAGCAAGAATAATAGAGTTTCTCTCTCTCCGGAATTAGAGTTGTTTTCTCTCTCTCTCTCATCCAACTTATTTATTTCTATTTTTATATCCTCCCCTTCTCCCAACCATTCATGGCTCCCTTTTTATCCTCACATTCAGCGTTCGTTCTGACAGGGATTCCCAGATGTTGTTGACTACAACTCCCATAATCCCCAAGCAAAAGCCATTGTAGCTGGGGATTCTGGGAGTTGTAGTCAACAACATCTGGGCATGATGAGCTGCCAGATGAGCCGTGGCCAGGTGCAGGAGCACCCGAGCGAAGCCGCTGCTTGTCTGGGCAGGCAATCCCCCCGCCTGGGGAGGGGTGGTTGATCGGGGAGAGCGGGCCTGCTCTCCCTGCAGAATCTTTTCCTGCTCTACCCATGGATCAAGTGTTGAGCCTTATTGTGTGGAAGCAAAGTAGGAAGAAAAGCTACCCCAGTTCCCCCCCCCTTACCTTGCTTCCACACAACCAAAAATTTGGAGCCAGCTCAGCTCCCAAACCTGGGTAGGACACCATTTTTGAGTGTGTGAATGACCTCAAAGGGTCACCTGTATGTTAGCGTTGTGCCATCAGTTGGCCGTCCTCGTTCTGACCTGACTCCTGCCTGACATCCACAGTTGTGCACAGAGTGGAAACACGAGGAGGAACAGCCACCAGCGGAAAATTAACCAGCAGGAAGAAAGTTGTCAGAATCTGACAGACTTCACCCCAGCCAGAGTGCCCAGTAACCTGGACATCTTCACGGCCTACAACGAGACACTACAGTGCTCCCATGAATGCGTCAGGACACCGGTTTCAGTGTATGCCGAGGAGACGATACTTCCAGCAGGGGATTATAAGACATCCTTCAACGGAAACAGGTAAGGAGGGCAGAGGTGGGCCATTGGGTCTACGATGTACTCATTTGCTTTCCAAGGATGTTGGGTTTTGTTGCTGATCTTGGATTCAAAATAGAATTGTTTACACCCATACCACCTTGGGCATCCTTTAAGTGGGGCTTGCTTAATCTCTCCCCACATAACTGTCTCCCTGTGGAGGATAATCTAGAAGAGCCATTTAAAATAATCAGGCAGTTGAAGTGTTAGCTAGGTAGTATCTCAACTCCATTGGTTTCCAGTCCCTCTGTTTCCTTCCACTCCATTGTTGAAAACTGACAATGACCATCTCTATTTATACACTGGACCGGGTCTCACGATCAGTGAGACCCAGTTTTTGTGAGTGCGCAGGGAGGGAGCCCTGGGTGCCGGATCAACCACCCACACGATTGCCGGCTCCGTGACGGAGCCGGTGGGGGCTGCGTGGCCCCCGGAAGCTCCAGTATGCCCCGCGCAAGCGCGCAGGGCATACTGGGGAGACCCCCGGAGCTGGGAGGCGGCTTTTCACCTCCCCTCTGGGGGTCTACTCGTGAGTAGCCACACCGCGGAGCCGTGCCGCAGCTACACATGCTCAGAGAGCCCGAGTTTATGGAGGGGAGGGCTACAGAAGTGGGTGACCCACCGGTCTCGCCTGTCCAGTGGTTTACACAATCGGCAAAAATTGGGCTAGGCTGTCCTAGCCCGATTTTTGCCGATCGTGAGAATAGCCCCACTGGGTAGCCATTGTGTAGGAACACACATACACACACACACAGCCTAACCTATGCTAGGTATGCCCAGTCCAGGATGGGCTGAGCATGAGAACTGTTGGAATCAGGCTTTATCCTGGGGGGTCAGCACCGCCCAACCCCATTGTGAAACCTGCCTCCTAAACAAGGTTAAGGGATCAAGCAATCCCTTCACCCCATTTTTTAAGATCGTGTACCGTGTTGGCTGCTTTTAGCTGGCGTTGCGGGGATCCCCACAATGTGTGTGTGCACTCATGCAGTGCATGATGGGATTTGGGGGGGCCGGGTCCATGTGTCCTGGCCCCGACCCTCCACGCTGCCTGGGGTAGTGGAGGATCATGTGGGTGCATGGTGAGTGCACCCAGCAACAGAGGAGCAGTCGTCTGTGGGGGAGATGTTTATGGAGCCTTCTGCCCACCCAGGAGCCCTCTCACTCAGTCGTGAGAATGAGCTCACACCCTAAAGTCCTCAGCACTCAGACACAATGTTCTCTGGTTGTAGTATAGATCGCCAAAAGCCAAATCATCCGGACTCTCAGCCTTGCTTGTGGAACGGTGGAGTATCTGATTGCATCCCCATCACAGCCAACCGGGAACTTTTTCTTCTGGTCTCTTCAGAACGAAGGTTTCCCAAATCGGGGGCTCTCCACTTGGTTCCACAAGATATTGTTGGTCCACACCTCCCATCGCCCCCAGCCATAATGACGAAAGGCTGGGGATGATGGGAGCTGTAATCCAGCGTCTGGGGAAACAAATGTGAGAACTCCCGTTCTGAATGCATTTCGGGCCTCCTCTAACAAAGGTATGATTTATGTGAGAAAGGGAATTCTTCCTGAAAACGGACCCAGATTGAATGACCAGGACTGATCCAGTAGGATAGAGTGTATCCCAGCTTTCACGTTCCACCCAGTCTTAAGGTTCAAGCAAGACACTATGCCTAGGGTATGATTGTCTCTCTGTTTTGATAAATGAAAATAGCCCCAGGGGGCTAGGGCCTCCTTGGGGACACAGTCAGGGGAGGGAGGCTGTGGTCCCAACCTAGATCATGTCGTCATGGCTGCAATTTGGCTTGGGAGGAAATCTTCCATTGGTGCCTCGTGGAGCAAAATGGCAGCTGTGGGAGGCTTGATCCAGAGTGGAACCATAGAGGGGAAAGGGTTAAATTCCCCCCTCCCATGTTGTGGTCCTGATCCAGATTTGGAACTTCACACTAGAGACGTGCATAAAAACCACCCCCCACCCCCAATTCATTTCAAATTTGAATTGGATTCTGCAAATTTGTGTCAAAATTGAATCAAATTCTAATCTGGTCTGAAAATTTGATTTGAATTTGAATCTATTTTGACCCTGTTTTGGCTCCTTTTTAATCAATCAGGGGGGCTGAAAGGTTGAAAAAAAGGGTGCCAGATGGCTCTTGAATGACATTCAAATCAAATCTTGAAAATTTGATTTGAATTCAAATCAAAGCACACAGATCCCAATAGGGCAAGAGGTGGATTTGTCTGGTTTAGCCCGACCACCAGGTGATTTCAGACAACAGAGAAGCGCTTCATATCTGGCTCTCTGAGTGGCTGTGGAAAAGTGGTGATGCTGAGCTCAGCCAACTGTGGTTGATGGGCAACTATTTGGTTACTGTAGATCAGCCTTTGGGCAGTATGATGCTTCCTAAATTATGAAACTGAAACAGAGAGCCAGGGTCCAACAGAACAATCCCGATTTTGTGGGTATGTTTTATGTCTCGGATGCACCTCACTTCAAGACCTTAGTGGCATGCCATGATCCCTCCTCCTTCCTCTGATAATCCTCTTCTGTCCCTTCCCACCCCTCCAAAATAACGAGAACAAGTCCCCCAAGCTGTCTTTGAACCAGTTCCTCAAACCACTTTTGAGATGGACATTGCATCTTGGAGCATGCTCCAAGGTGTGGCAGATATGGATAGGATCACATGCGGACACTTTCTCCAGACCTTTTATCTGTGCGCAGAGTTCAAGAGCAGGGGAGAAGGAACATTACCATGAGATGTGTATTTCCCACATCAAAAAATAGTTGTCTGAATTTGCCTTATTTTTGCCTTCTGGTTTTTCCAATTCCTTGAGGTCATCTACACCAGGGATTCTCAACGTTGGGTCCCCAGATGTTATTGGACTTCAGCTCCCATAATCCCCAACCAAAGGCCACTGGGGCTGGGGATTATGGGAGTTGAAGTCCAATAACATCTGGGGACCCAACGTTGAGAATCCCTGATCTACACCATCAAAAGCTGTACTCTACCCGGGTTGGGGAGCTGTGTGTTCTTCCAGTTTTTGGTTGCGTGGAAGCAAGGTAAGAGGAAAACCTGGGAAGAAGTGATTGTGTGGAAACAAGGTAGAAGGAAAAGCTGCCCAGGTTTTCCTCTCTTGCTTCCACACAATGAGATGCTTCCCATGAGCAGCGTGAAGCCCCGAGAGGAGCTTTGCAGGGAGAGTGGCTTTGACCCCCTCTCCCCACAGATGATCATGTACCCGTAGCTGGGCAGGCGTATCACGGTTACTCTCCTGCATGCCGCCCGTGCCTCACTGCACCTTGCCTGGCAGCTCCTGGGGTCAGATGAAGGAAAGTGCGGTGCATTCCTGGGATCCCCCCTTCCTTCCCCCCAAGTGACACCCGATCCGGAAAATGAGGATAACAGAGTGCTCATTCCGTTTGGCTACATAGGTGGGATTGCTGCTGTGGAGCCCCCAGAGCCCCCTTTAAGGGTGGCTAGTTAGGGGGGGTTGCTGCCATGGTGCCACTGGGATTGGTCCAATCCTGGTAGTTCACACATGTGTGCAAAACCGGGCTGGGCTCCCTTCGCCTGGTTTTACATATGTGTGTGAATAACCTCAGTTAACTCTACCCAAGTTTTCCTCCTTCCTTGCTTCCACACAATGGAGCTCTTCTCACGATCAGGAGAGCACTCTGGGGCGGTCAGCAGGGAGAGCGGGCTTTACTTACCCTCCCCACAGACGATCTCTGGACCTTCCCTGGGTGGGCGGATTACCTGCCCAGATGTGCAGCGACTTCTCCTGCAGCTCGCCGGACAGCTCTGGGGTCAGGGTGCTGGGATGCACCACCGCCCACTGAGTGTGCCCGCTGCAGTTGCAAGCAGACACACGATCCCCCCCCAAAGGCAGACACACGATTTTTAAAAATGAGGTCAAGGGAATGCTCACCCCCTTAACCCCATTGAAGCAGGAGGCTACTTTGGCGGGTTTGCCACCATGTGGCCACCAGGATTGGGCCTGATCCCATTGGTTCATACGAGCGTTCAAAACCAGACTTAGCCCAGTTGTGCGCAATCATGTGAATCGCCTCAATCACTTCTACCCAGATTTTCCTCTTCCCTTGCTTCCACACAACTGAAAATTGGGAGCATACAAAGCTCCCAAACCCAGGTAGAACACAGTTTTTGATCGTGTGAATGGCCTCCTTGTTTCTCAGCCCCGGAGAGAATCTTTGTGGCATCCTGAGGCACCCCTTCCCACACATGCCATGTGCTAGCCATTCTAATGTCAATTTGTGTTATGCAGTTCAGATGGTCCATGTAAGGTCAGAGGTGCATGGGGAATCTACCCTGCTTTGCTTTAAATAACATCAGACAAAATGTGGGTGGGCAGGAAGGATGTTAATTATGAAATCCCAAGTGTTGGGCCAGAGCTCTGTACTTTTGTTGCGGGGATGGAAAGTGAGTCTGATGGAAGACCACTGATCGGCAAAGTGGCCTTGTTTCATCATGCCATATCAGCTGCTCAGAGGCCAAGCACATGTGGCTCTAAAGGATAGCATTAGTGTTATATGTTTGTGTGTGTGTGTATGTGTATGTGTATGTGTATGTGTGCTTTATACCATGATTCTCCAAGTGCAGTCAGGGGGCACCCAAAGGAGAAGTGGGCAGTTGATAGGGGAGGTCCTAGTTTGTCTCGGAAATATCCCCCACATCCAGATTTTGGATGTTGTGATTTGGCCAACTGTCAAGTTCATTTGGTTTGTGTTCTGCTCCGCACTGCACTGTGTCTCACTAAAGCAGTCTTCACACCATCTTTCACAGGCCTGGTACTATCCTATCTCCATCCCTCAAAGACCACCTCAGGACACTGTGATCCTATATAACCCTTCCACCTTCTTCCCTTGCAGGCCCAGTATACAGCCTGCCTTTGCAGTATGGTTGCTACACCTGCAGTTGACTTCTGTTTGCGACTGGGATATCTTGAATTGTTGCATCATGGGGATTGCCCAGTCACCATCTCTGCAGTTTCCTGCGTGGAGCAGCGGGTGGGACTAGAAGACCCCAAGTTTTCTTCCAACTCTAACATTCTATAGGCTGGTTCACATTGAGGCTCTGCACACGATCCGTGTGTAGAGCCTAACCAGGCTCTGTAGGGAGAGTGGGCTTAGCCTGCTTAGCCCCAGGTGTTGACTACTGGGGACCACAGAGCCTTGTGGTTGTCTTTGGTAGAAGAATACAGGAGGGGTTGACCATTGCCTCCTCTCGCACAGTGTGAGATGATGCCTTTCAGCAGCTTCCTATATCACTGCTGCCCAAGAAGGGTGTGCACGGAACCAGCTGGTCCAGTTTGGGTCGAGTCCAGACTGGACCTGAACCGGACCGGGCCAGTTCAGTCCGGCACCCTCCCTCGAACCACCCCCGTTCCGGTTCGGTCTGGGGGGTTTCACGAAAAATTTTTTTTTTTAAAAATAATTTTAACCCCCTTCGAGGGAGTTGTTGGAGGTGTGTGTGTGGGGGGGTCCGTGGAGGTTCCCCCTCCCCCTGCCAGCCTCCCTTTATGCCTCCACTGGCCGGCTCTTCAGCACGTTCAGGCCTTCCCTCTCCGGCAACCCCCTGAGTCATGCAGAGGCCAATTGTGCAAGTGTGGCAGCCTCCAAAATGGCCAGCTCGCTGGAAGTGGAAGGCCTGAACGGGCCGAAGAGCCGGCTGAATGGCTGGTGGTGGCATAAAGGGAGGCCGGCAGGGGGAGGGGGAACTTCCGTGGAGCTCTCTGCCACCTCCAACAACTCCCCCAAAGGGGGTAAGTTTTTTTTAAAAAAATTAAAAAATCTACAAGCCCCCTAACAAACCCCCTCCTTCTCAGTCGGACCGATCAGGGGATGGTTTGGTTCGATCCAAACAGCTGAACCAAACAGGTTTGACGTCAAACACATTTGATGCTGAACCTGTTTGCACATCTCTGCTGCCTCATATAGGGGTTTCCCGTAGTCTGGGAAACATACCACCGGGGTTTTGAACTGGCAACCTCTGGCTTGATAATCAAGTTGTTTCCCTGCTACGCCCTTAGCAGCAATAAAAACAAAGACATGTCAACAATTAAAACATATAAACGGATCAAATTAAAATACCCATTAAAACTACCCGATAGCTTCAAAGCTTGGCTGAAGAGATGTGCCTTGAGTTGTTTCCTAAAAGCCGACAGGGATGGAGATGCTCTGATCTCAGCAGGAACTGAGACGACTATTTATTGTGGCTGCGGACGCTGGGAGTTGGAGTTCAGCAACTTCTGGAGAACCACAGGTTAGGAACTCCTGGTCTAAACAGAGGGTCTGCAGCTCTCCAAGGTGACAGGCAGAAGTCTCTCACAGCCCTACCTGGAGACCAGGGGCATAGCTAGGGGAGAGGGGGTTCATCCCCCTCCCTGGTGGCCCCTCAGAGTGAAGGAAATAATGAAAATATAGGGAGGGGTGGAGCTGGGGGGTCCTCAGGAGCTGGGGGCCCCGGGATCTTTGAACCCATCTGCTCACTTATAGCTACACCCCTTCTGGAGACGCCAGGTGTTGAACCTGGGACTTTCTGAATACAAACCTGATGCTCTAACACTGAGCTATGGCCCCACCCCTATAGCTGCTGGGTAGGACGGAGCCCTCCTTCCCTGAGGGAGTCTCATAGGCTATCACGTCCCCTGACATCTACCTTTTCTCTCTCTCTCTCTCTCTCTCTCTCTCTCTCTCTCTCTCTCTCTCTCTCTCTCTCTCTCACACACACACACACACACACACTGACAAAACAAGAGTGCACACAGCTCCCTAACTTGGATAGGACACTTGTCCTACTCTAAGAACAAAGGAACATAAGAACAGCTCTGCTGGATCAGGCCCAAAGAAGCCCATCTAGTCCAGCCTCCTGTTTCATACAGTGCCCACCAGATGCCTCTGGGGAACCCACAGGCAAGAGGTATGTGCAGGCCCTCTATCTCCTGCTGTTGCTCCCTTGCAACTGGTATTGGGAGGCATCATTCTTCTGAGGCTGGAGGTGGCCCACAGCCACCAGACTAGTAGCCATTGATAGACCTGCCCACCATGAATCTGTCTAAGCACTTTTTAAAGCCATCCACGCTGGTGGACATCTCCACATCCCATGGCAAAGAATCCCATCGATTCCATAGACTCTATTAAAGATCATGGGAACCAGCCTTTTATTTTCCATGCAAAAAAATGTCCCCATGATCCAGAATTTAACATGACATAATTCAGGCTTAAACTACAGGTGAGCAGCAACCATGCCACAAAGGTAGAGTTAAGTTAGACCTCAGTCTGCCTGTCTCCGGAAGTGGCAAGGGCAGAATCACTGCCAACTCAGCATGCATGCTTGGAATACCCGGATGGCTTGTGTGTGTGGGGGGTGGGCTTAGGGGAGCTCAGACCCACAAAATACCAGAACACGCAGGCGAGAAAATACTCTAGGGGTGTGCATAAAACTGTTTGTTTTTCCCCAGTTCGGTTAGATTTCCAATCAAGAGGCCTGAAATTCTGTAAACAGAGCTCAGTCACGGCAGCCGCCATGTTTGAGCCATCGAACTGGTTCTATTCGAACCGGACCCGGTTCAGTTCAAACTCAGAATGGCCCCCTCTCTTTGGGATGCAGTCCGGCCCAAACACAAACTGCTCGAACCGGGCCGGTTTGAGTTGAACTGGTTTTGGATACCCCTAACTCACTCATGATTGCTGCAATGACTTTCAATCCCGCACGACAAACGTCACAACACTTGAGATTCTGAGGAACCCATTTTTTGGTCCAAATTTAGAACCAACGTTGAAGGGGAAATGAGGCACTAATTCTACAGAGTCCCCCTCCCCACCCCGCCAGAAGCACATTGAGAAACAAAGGTGTTAGAAGCCTTCTGTGGAAAGGAATAATCGCTGGACATCTGCGAGGATTGCTCTGCATGCCTGTTGGCCAAGGTGCCAATGTTTTGTGGGCATCCTAGTAGGCAGATCATTGGCAAGGATTTTCAAACCATTTCATTGAGTGTCTGAGCTTGTGGACAGTGGATGTGACCCCCCCGCCAAGCAATGTTGGGGCAATCAGGGTTCAGGAGGTCGATGGATTTATGTGTGGAGGTGTGAATGTGTTCCTGTCCTCTCTGTGAACCACAGAAAGCTCTTTTATGTGGCTGCCTTTCCATTTTTGCTCCTCTCTCTGTATTGTTCCTTGGCAGGTGTGACTTGGCTGGAAAGGGTTCATTGCAAATATTTTTCAGTACATATATTTCCATATATGATTTTTTTTTTTTTGTCTTAAGGTGATGCTTTGTTGGGAACTATTGGTCTCTGTCTAATCCTTTCGGATCTGGCCCAACCTTGTTAAAATTTGGCTAAGGAAAAGGCAAGGTGCAGCATCTCAACTGCATGGCAGAGATAAACCCACAGGTGTGGCATAGGATAGGTTTGGGACAAGCATCTAATAATGCTTATGCCTGAGTCTGCAAATCCCAGTGGGAAAGACCCCAAGCAGATGTCCCAATACAATCAACTGCTTTGTGAACTTTTTTGTCGGAAAGCCGTATCCAAATGTTGTTAATATTATTAATAATATCTGCTTGTATCTGAAACAGCTCCATTTTACAACTGAGATGCTTGTGATAAATTATTATAGCCATTCTGTTTAACATAATCATACTTGCTTGAATCTAGAGAGGGGCTTAAAAAACCCTTCACTTTCCCCCGTCTTTGCAAAGTCCTCATGTGCAGAGACCAATACAACTGCTCAAAGCATTATTTTTTTAAAATATATTTCCTCCCTCTCCAAATACAATATGATAAAAGCTGATTTTTGGCAGCAGGCCTAGCTAGGCTTGCTTGCGATATGTCACATATTGGCATGTGCAAGTCCATTTTTATGCTCGCTGCAGACCGTCATCCTCTGATCGGCATCTAATTCCTGTGGCCTTTGTGTCTGAGAAATGGTTTGAAATCTCCTGCTGACCGGCCGAAGTCTGTTTTACTTCCTGGGGGCAGGGCAGACGCCATATGTCTAATTCCTGGTACGTACCCACTTCTCTTCAGCCCTGTTTACACCCTCAACCACCAATCCACTTGATTGTAACCCTTATGCACAGCGAGATCCTTTCCATGCTTGCTAATAGCATTGCATCTGAAAGCTCAGCCAACTTTTAATTAAAACATCTTACTCGCTTACACAAAAGCAAATACGGCCCTTGCTTAGCAAACCCCAAACATTTACCTCTATATTTATTTAATGAAACATTTTTATTTAATCTATTTTAGATTATCACAGTAACACAAGACGCTGATCCCAGCAGGGCTGAAATTGGCTGCATAGAGATATGATTCTGGAAGAACTCAGATTAAGCATATTTCAGATTGATTTAAATTAGCGTAATGGGTGACTTTCATTTTTGCCCTCTTGTGTTGTGTGATTGTGCGGTAATAACTGACTATAAATGGGGATTAATAAAAATGTAGTCACAAAAAGGTCTTTGAAGAGAAGGAAGAGAGTTCTCATTGAAAGGAACACACCTTGAAAAAAATTTTCAAGGTCTTTTGCAATAGAATCTTTGTGGGATTAAGAAGGGTAACAATATTGTTAAAAATGCTGCAACTTGGTCAGAGGGTGAGCGAGCAAGAGGTAATGGGGCAGAGGAGGGAACAAGGCAATGGCAAAATATGGCAAGTTGCCTTCCAAATCTACTGCTCTCTTTCGCCAAAGATTCCAGCTGTCTTCGGGGATCTGAGTCAAAGTATTACCCAGCAGAAACTTCAGGGCAAAACTGCTGAAGGTATCACCACTCACCTCCAACACATTCAAATGTGTTTCTTCCATGGCCATGATGCATGGCTCCATTTTGTTCTCCTACCTCCCCTCTCACTTTTAGCCCAGGTTTGAGAACAGGGCTACCCGGGGAGGATTGGTGGGATCAGAAGTGATTCCGATGCTGCACACGATCAGCCCTTCCTGGGCTGGTCCTGCCATATCCCCATAGGGCTGGTCGTCTGAACCAGGGATTCTCAACATTGGGTCCCCAGATATTATCGGACTTCGACTCCCACAATTCCCAACCAAAGGCCAATCCAAAGGCTAGGAAGTTGAAGTCCAATAATATCTGGTGACCCAACGTTGAGAATCCCCGGTCTGAACGACCTTATACTCTTGTGAAGTCTGTTATCCTCTCTCTCTCTCTCTCTCTCTCTCTCATATATTTGTATATTTGTAAACTACCCCCAACTTCCGTCTCTGGGTGGTTCATAGTCAGTGCTGTCCTTTTACTATAGGAGTAAGATGGTCCCTTTGAGATGATGCAGAGACCAACCTGGCCGCCACATTCTGTACCAACTGCAGTTTCCAGACTACGTACAAAGGCAGCTCCACATAGAGTGCACTGCAGTAGTCAAGTCTGGAGGTTACCAGCATGTTAGCCATTTGGTTTTGCCATTTTTTAATTGCTAACTTGATGATGATTATGTACACTTATATACCACTTTTCAGCAAAAGGAAGTTCTCCAAGTGGTTTACTTAGGAAAATAAATAAAATAATGGTTCCTATCTCCAAAGGACTCACAGTCCTAAAAACAAAACAAAAAATACAAGGGAGACACCAGCAAACAGCCACTGGAAAATACCCTCTCCTGGGATAAATTGGGTCCAGTTAGCAAAGCATAAGGTCTATTCACACATTGCGTTCAACACTCTTACAGTGAGTGTACAGTGTACACAGGTACAGATCTGCACACAGGTACAGCCATTCACCTGTTATACTGAACGCAGGTACAGAAGTATACTTCCTATCTGTGCCATGCATTTGAAGGGCCTGTATCTAGGTTCACTTTCAAAATGAACACAGGCACAGTCATTCACACAGACACGTGTATGAGTGTACAGAGGTCCATCCAAAAACATGTCTGAACTGGGCTACAATGGCATACTCTTTTGAGGGCTCCTGGTGAGTCTTATAAGGCATTATGTGGATAGAAATGGAATCAGTGTCTTTAGTAAATGAGTTATTGGTTGCAGAGTCTGAATTCTTAAGCAATGGAGACCATTGATGTCGGATCATGCTGGGAATATTTCAGTTATTCCCCCTTCCCTCTCCCTTAGCTCCTGTGGTCTTTTTCATGTCTTTGCTTTGAAGGTGGCCTGTAGACTGAAGCAAGAACTGGGGAGCTATTAGAAATAACTCGGCATTTCACCGTAGGCCAGCCACGCCAGCTTTGAGTCAAGCATTCAAGCAAATTAATTGGTCAGTCTCAAATCCCCTCCATCGTAATGAATCACGGATCTCCCCTAAATGAAATTTTCCAGCCTCCACTAACTGTGACTTGCTCCGAATTGCCCATTTAACATTATACCCAGCCATTGAGCATTACAGGAGAAAAAGGTAATTAGATTAGAACAGGAAAAGAGAATAAAAAAGTTAACAGCCTTCGTTGAGGCTGCACGCAGCTCTTTCCGGGCCAATGAGATGAAATGGAAACTTGTCGGAGGTTTGGGATTAAGAAAGGCACAAGAATGGGGCACGAGACAGATTTGGGGCACTGCTAACTAGATGCAGTCTTCACTCTCTTTTCTGGGTACACTCAGCTGATGAAGCACTTGTGTGTTGTGTTGTCTTGTAAAGCGATTGGGAGAATCATTGCAACATGCAAGATCCTAAACGTAGGGAGTGATCGCTCAATTTCCGTGGTGCCCCCGTTTCTGCAATTTCCTTTGAATATGAATGTGTTCTCTTCTGTTGGAACTGAGCAGATTCTTTTTCTGCCAAAGAAAGAAAAAAAATCCCTATTTAATTTTGCAGAGAAATCTGCATTGAAATACATATTTCCGCCCACATAGCATTTCCCCTGCTAACTGAGCAAAGCGGCACCTTTTAAAAGTGGCAATACTCTTTATTGAGCAGGGGGAGAGCAACTGGCCCTCTCCAACCCCAGCTCGGCATCCCTCCAGTGGCTGTTGCTGGTGGCTGTTTCTTTTTAAGATAGCCTTTGGGGACAGGGAACCATTATATGTCTTTATTTACATCTATGTAAAATGGTGTGGGAACTTTCGTTGAAAAGTGGTACATAAATATTCACCGTCTTTGTATTCACATATTTCCTACTCAGACAACTGGCATGATGAGAACACTGTTCTCACGACCAGCATTAGGGTAGGCAGAGTCAAGTCTTCGGGCCTATTATGGGAGCTGTGCATACTCCCAATTGACCACGGAGAGAATTCTGCAAGCCAAGTAGGAGTTGGGTGGAAATGGTCTACTAACTGGTTACGGAGGCAGGAGAGGCTCCAGGGAGTGTTTTGCCTCCTCCCTCACACTGGAGCTGGGTACAAGTTCTGGCTAGGGATGTACACAAAACCGGTTTGCCTGGTTCGGTTCGAATTCGAACCGGGTTCAAACCGGGAGGGGGAGGTTCGGTTTTGGTTTTGCTTGAAAACCCCCCCCGGTTCGGTTCAAATTCTAACCGTTTTGAACCAGTTCAAACTTCCAAAAGTGGGTGGGGTAGTAGTTGGCACCCATGGGTGCCTACCACCCAACCCCCAAAGCAATCGGACACTCGTATGATTCATAAAAAGTCGTACGAGTGTCCGATTGCTTTGGGGGTTGGGTGGTAGGCACTCATGGGTGCCATTCTACTACCCCACCCACTTTTGGAGGTTCTAACCAGTTCAAATCGAACTCCCCAGTTCGGTTCAAATTCAAACCTACAGCTCGAACCTGATGGCTGGTTCGGTTTGAATTCGAACCATTGAACCGAACCAGTTCAAACTGAGACTGGTTTGAATTTGAACCCATTTGCACATCTCTAGTTCTGGCCTTGCCACTGTCACCTGCCTCCATACCCAGGTCACAGATTATCATTTCCCTTCCTCTTGCCTTGCCCATAGAATTCTGACCATGGACAACCAGAAGTGCACATGGCTCCCGAATTTGAGTCAGAGACTTCTTCTACCCTAATATATATTTGGGTACATTGAATCTACTCTCATTTCCTACCAGAAAATCTACTCTCAGAACACTTCAGAAACAACAAAACCCAGTGCCCCATGGGCTTGTGGGTTTGGGGGTGGTTGGCACCCTGTGTGCACCACACCACCACTTGCTCAGGGCCATCCTGGTACCTGCCAAGTGGAGTTATGTGGCTGCTAAAATCTCCATTATTCCCTATGGGGAGAAAGCTTAAAAACACACACAATTCAAAAATTCTTTAAAAATCACCCCTTTCACCAATTTATTTGAAATCTGGATGGTAGCAGGCACCCTTTGGGCACTACCACCTGACCCACTCTTCTGCCCCTGAAACCCCTTTTCTGCCCCAAATCTTCCCCCAAGACATGCCAACTTCAAAAACTCTTTAAAAATCACCCCTTTGCCCAATTCCTTTGAAATCTGGGTGGTAGCTTCCTTGCACCCATTGGGCACTACCACCAACCAAAATCTGCTCTGGGCCACCCTGGTGCCACCCCCCCTCCCAGTGAATTATAACTAAGGCTGCTGAAATCCCATATTCCTGATGGGAAAAAGCTCAAAGATGCGTAAACTTCAAAAATCTTTTAAAAATCACCCCATTGCCAAATTTCTTTGAAATTTGGGTGGTAGCTTCCACCCATTGGGCACTACCACCCAACCTACTTTGGTTGCAAAATGGAGGTTGGAATCACCAAATTTTTCGGATCCAAATCGGTGGTTATTTGTTTTGTACCCGAATCTCGGCAATAAAGGACAGGATTGATTTGTTTTGTCTATAAATCACCCAAATCAGCCAGATGCCTGAATCTGGCTGATCCGGGTGGTTTATAGACAAAACAAATCACCCCTGTCCTTTATTGCTGAGATTCGGGTACTTTGGTCACAAAATGGAGGTTGGAATCTCTGAATTTTTCGGATCCAAATCGGTGGTTATTTGTTTTGTACTCTAATCTCGGCAATAAAGGACAGGATTGATTTGTTTTGTCTATAAATCACCCAAATCAGCCAGATGCCTGAATCTGGCCGATTCAGGTGATTTATAGACAAAACAAATCACCCCTGTCCTGAGATTTGGGTACAAAACAAATCACCCCCGATTTGGATCATTCGGGCACAAATCATTTTGTACCCAAATCGTTTTGCACACTAGGCAGCCATTTAATCACATAACACCAATTTGGACAAAATGGAGCATTAGGCTCATCCTTCACACATGGAGTGCAGGGGGAGAGAGAACTTACTGTTGCTGCACTGTTTCCATTCCGCCCCCCCCCCCCTTGCTCTCAGAGAAGTTTGGAAGAAAAGATGGAGATAGCACAGGAGGGAGGAATGGTAGCCGAAGTGGCATTAGTTTTTGAAAATCAGTATGAGGCCAATTGAACCCAAATGCGGATCTGGAATGGCCTGGCCTTGAGACCTCACCTGGCCTCACCAGGTGAGGCCTTTCCAGTGGTGGGACTTAGTACAATATTTGGAGTTCCTTACAGCCAAACCTCACCCCCTCACTAATGCAGACTCAAGAGTGGCTCTGGTGTGTGTGTGTGGGGGGGGAGTAATGTGGGCAAGTGCTCCACATTACAAATAGTTTGCCCCTACCTGCCCCATATTCTGTTTAAAAAATCTAATATGTGGGATACAGCTCACTCACCCATAAATGCACTTTGGCCCTTTTGCTGCTGCCACTGTTCATTAGGGGTGTGCAGAACCTGATTGAATTGAACCAGGTTCGATGCAACTTGGCCCGGTTCGATGAATCTGTGCTCGAACCGGACTGGCCCCCCAGTAAAGGGGCTGGTCTGAATTTGAACTGAACTGGGCCTGATTCATATCGAACCAGTTCAGATCGGTTCGATCCGGTCCAAGGGGCTATGTTTGTAAAGGGGGATCAGGCCTCTGCACATGGGCAGAGGTCACGCAAATGACCTCTGTGCATGTGCGGAGGCCGGAACTGGGTCGCTGCTGGCCTGTGCTGATGGGCGTAGTGCTGGCGGGGCCTTGAGGGGCTGCTGCTGTTGAGGAGCCAGGACCATTGTGCTGCCATGCCACCACCGGTAAGGTGCACTCTCGTCCTCCCCTCACCCTCCCTTTGAACCCCTTCAGAGGTAGGAATCCCCTTTGCTTATAAAGGGAAATCCTCACTGGATTCCTTTTTACAAGTATAACCAGCCAAACTGGGCCGAACCGGGCCGAACTGGTTCAACCCATTTCGACCGCACAAATGGAACCGTTGGCCAGTTCTAGCAAACCAGTTTGTGGACCAGCGGTTCAGTGCAACTTTGAAATCGAACTGAACTGGCGAGAATGGTTCTGTGCATACCCCTACTGTTGGGAACGCCCTTCTTCTAGGTTTCCCAAAGGTATTGTGGTGCCTGAGGTAGGTGCCAAATCCAGCCGTACCCTCACCCCTGCTGGGTCCAGCCCCCTTTTCAGAATGTATCCTTACGAGCTTTGAAAGTGGCTGGGGGGCCAGGGAGGAGGTTGCCAGCGTCCCCCTCTTCTCTTCAAGTGCTTCTTGCAAGCTTTGCAATGAGCATGAGGAGGGACGCTTTTTGCAAAGCTTGCAAGAGGGTCTGTGTTGGTGCCACAGTGGTCTGCCTCCTGAGGCAATTGCCTCATGGAAGGACCACCCAAGAATGGCAACTACAGACAACTCACCAGTTCAATACAGCTGGCTGTATTGATCATCACTGACCACTGAAAAGCAATTCAGGGAATCAGATCATAAGAACAGCCCTGCTGGATCAGGCCCAGGGTCTGTCTATTCCAGCATCCTGTTTCCCACCGTGGTCCACCTCTGAGAAGCCCACAGGCAAGCGGGGGGGGGGGCATTTCCTCTCCTGGTACTTTGCTCCCTGTGGGAAATACACAGATATCCTGCCGTAGACCAAACACCCATGTAATTAAGCATTTTCAAATACAAATACAATCCTATACCTGTAACATTTCACTTTGTTCAATCTTGAAAGAAAACACGAAGAAGAAAGATGGAACTCTGATTGATTTTCATTATGCCTGTCAAAACTTTATATGAAGTCTATTGACACACTCTGCCAAATCTATAACATTTCTGTACAAGGAAGATTCGCTTTTTAATAGTATTTAAAATATTGATATTGGACTGCATGGTATCCTCCAGGGCCCATGAACAGAATTGAGAGAGAGAGAGGCAGCAAGAGAGGGAAAGGTAAAGAGAGAGTGTGTATTTATTTGTATGTTTAAATATTTACACCCAACTTTCTATCCCAAAAGGCAGCTTTAAAAAAACAAAAAAACCCATGCAATTGAAATAGAAAACCAAACCTGCTTCACGGAGCAGCAATTACAGTGCCAAGTACAAGAGTGTATATGGAGCAGATTCTCCAAGGGAGGAGAGCTGGTCTAGGAGAGGAGAGCTGGTCTTGTGGTAGCAAGCATGACTTGTCCCCTTAGCTAAGCAAGGTCTGCCCTGGTTGCATATGGATGGGAGACTAGAAATGTGAGCACTGCAAGATATTCCCCTCAGGAGGATGGAGCCGCTCTGGGAAGAGCAGAAGGCTCCATGTTCCCTCCCTGGCAGCATCTCCAAGATAGGGCTGAGAGAGATTCCTGCCTGCAACCTTGGAGAAGCAGCTGCCAGTCTGGGTAGACAATACTGAGCTAGAGAGACCAATGGTCTGACTCGGTATAAGGCAGTTTCCTATGTTCCTATGAGAGCATTTTAATTTCGGGCGGATGGGGCCATAGATCAGGAGTAGAACATCCCCTTGCATGCAGAAGGTCCCAGTTTCAATCCCTGGCAGCAGGGGCGTAGCAAGGTTGGAGTGGGCCCAGAGACAAGATTTTAAAATGGGCTCCCCACTCGTTGAAGCTCAGCTCATGAAGTAAAGAAATCTCAAATGAGGCTGAATAACAAAAAGCATAGTAAAATATACATCTATATACTGTATAACCTATGTGTGGTACTCGAGAAAGACCTGCTGTTCTGGTAGCTCCAGGTCTTAACACTCACATCAATTTTGGAGGATGAATACAACTGAAGGAAGCCCAAATGGGTGCACAGCTGAGGGAGTCAGTCATGTGACTTGTCTCTGGGGGGCCCACCAAAACAGTGGGCCCCCAGACAACTGTCTCCTCTTGCCCTGTTATAGTTACGCCCCTGCCTGGCAGCATCTCCAGGTAGGTCTGGGAGAGACTCCTGCCTGAAACTTTGGAGAGCTGCTAGATGGACAGTACTGAGCTAGATGGACCAATGGCCTGACTCGGTATAGACCGCTTCTTATTTCTATGTAATCTTCTCCAGTCTCGTGGCACCTTGCCCATTCTCCAGGATTTTCCAGAGAGGATACACCAAGGTTCTGAGAGTACATCACCACATTCTTTTCTTACCCTGCGATGCAGTTCATTTGGCCCCGAGGACATGAATTATGTAGATTGCTGTTTCCTGACCAACTCCTTATTAGTTTTGAACTGAAATCCAGATCCCGCATCATTCTTATTGTTTTTGAGAGCTCCCCTTTGGGGGGAAAACGAAGGCAAAACGGGAATAGTGTCGTACTAGCCGAACCCGCACAGAGCATCTGTGCGGCACTTGGGGCCGGCTGTTTGCCCCTCCCTCTTCCTCCCGGCCCGGTCTCTCCTCTCTTCCCCTTCCCTCCAGCCCTGCGCTCTCCAGCCCTCCTCCCCTCCCGTTCCTCCCCACACACAGAGCCGTGGTGGGCGGCCAAGAAGGGCCCCACCGCCGCCGCTTTTTCTCCCTCCCGTCCGCCTGCCGCCTGCCACCGCTTTTCTCTCCCCCCCGCCCGCTGCCCGCCACCGCCTTTCTCTCCCCCCCCCCCCGCCCGTCGGCCGGCCGGCCACTGCTGGCACTTTCTTCCCCCTCTCCTCCTCAGTCCTCCTCACTTCGGAACTCTTGCAGCGTGTCGCGAGAGTTCCGCCGCCAAATCCTGGGCACGCATGGTCCCAAGAGAATGAAATGTATAGATTGTCATCTCTACTAAGCAGCAGAGCTCCAGTTTCCTTCTTTTAAGTCCCCCTTTTGCCCTTTGTAACCTCCACCAGTCTCAGCTCATTCTGAGTTTCAACATCCTTGATCGTTCCCCTGCATGTCTGTGCTGCCTGTATTCATTCTCAACGACCTGCCCTTCTGTCCTCTTCCCATCCATGTCCTTCCCCCACTCCCCCCGCCCGTGTTTTTCCCTCCAAAGGGTGCCGAAGTGGCTGATATTTTTAAATTGTATTTAGTTTTATAACCAAGTTTGTGAACAAAATCATCTATTTTGTTTCTCAAGATCAGAGAAACAACGTCCCTCATTATCCTGGCCAATCTTTCTTGCAGTAGGCTAGAGTCAGAAAGTGCTAATTTGCAGTTCTAAAGGCACCTTAGCAGCTCAACGTTATTTTGCAAACCAAAGGGATGAGTCATTAACAGATATTCAGCCCACCACCAACCCCTCTCGTATCTTCCCCTTCATCTGCTGAGGCCTGTTAGAGAATTATGCATACTGTTCACTCTGAACATGTGCTGAGATTAAGACCCCAATCTGAATTGTTGGGATCGAAGAAGGGGTGTGCACAAAACTGGCTGCTTTGGTTTCCCCCTCCCCGAACCCCCCAGTTCGTTTCAGCTTAGGGTAGGGTTCGCTATTTTATTTATTTATGTTTTAATTTACTTAGCCCCTCCGGGGGATTCTCTGAGGCTGCAGGGGGTCCCCTGAATGTTCCCCCTCCTCCACCGGCCTCCATTAAATTAGCCGGTTTGGGCGGTCTTCAGCCCTTTCCGAAGGGCCTTTCCCCTGTCACAGTGGCCGTTTTGGAGGCTGCCGCACATGCGCAATGGGCCTCTGCGAGGCGGAATCTCCAGGGTCCCCCCGTAGCCTCAGAGAAGCCCCCCGGAGGGGGTAAGTTAAAAAAAAATTAAGATTTTTTTAAAACTTCAAACCGCCCAAACAGGTTGGGGGGGGGTTCAGTTTGATGTCAAACCGACCCCCTTCCCTGAACCAGGGGGTGTTTGGCTCAATATTGAGCCTTTGAATCAAACCAGTTCAATATCGAACTGGTTTGCACATCCCCTATCCACCTCCAGAACAGTACCTCCAGTGACTGTTGCTGGTGTCTACCATGTTTCTTTTTAGATTCTTAGCCCTTTGGGGACAGGGATCCATCTTATTTATGTATTATTTCTCTGTGTAAACCACCCTGAGCCATTTTTGGAAGGGTGGTATAAAAATCGAATTAATAATAATAATAATAATAATAATAATAATAATAATAATAATAAGAAGAAGAAGAAGAAGAAGAAGAAGAAGAAGAAGAAGAAGAAGAAGAAGAAGAAGAATGTCCACAGTTCCTGAGCATGTGCAGAGTCATAAACCTGGATATAAAATTAAATAGATTCCATCAACTACTTGTGGAGTGATTCTCTTGCCCTTTTATTGAAAGCAAGCAACTATCCAAGAAGTCTCCATTCTCCCCCCCCCCCCGCCCAGTGGTGACTGGCAACTGTTTTGGATTTATTTTCTTCTGCTAAATATCCCAGCATATTCCCATATATTCCCAGGACCCTGCTGGGGAAAGAATGTCGTTTCTGGAAAATCAGCTGCTGTGCTGAAAAAAGAAGACCCCCATGAGAATGTCTGAGAATATCCGGAAGTTCCATAGAAATTCCTTAGAATTTTCTCCCTTCTCATAGTCTTCCCCTGCAAAATTTTGGACCAGATTTTTTGGAGGAGGGGCATGTTCTCCCCGTGTCGAATCCCTGGCGTGTGGTGAGCAAGAAGCAATAATTATCTCTGTGTTTGACACACCTTGGCGATGTATCCATCCGATCCTTGGTCAATGGACTGGGGAGGCGACGCAGACATCCCCCTCCCTCCCTCTCAGCAGGGAATCGGCAAGCATCACCACCCCACGCCTCCTCGCCCTGCAGGTGGTGGTTGAGTCACTGCGGTCCTTACAGGACTGAGAGCCTTCCTCCTTCCCACCGAATGGCGCCTCCATCAAGGTCCTCAGCACCGCTCTCATTGGCAAGGGCCTGCCAGTGATTTCTGGGTTCCAGTCACTCGGAATGCCTTGAGCTTCTCCTGCTCCTGAAGGCGTCTGTTTTAATAGGGGGCTATTTCACAGGTCAAGCCCCCCCGTTGAACGAGCGGGGACATTCCCCACCCTAGAAAATATCCCCGAAAGACAGCCCTTTCGGTGGAGCCTTCGTTCTAATCTCCGTCAAACCAGGAAATATGGAGCAAGCCCTGATTTAATATTCAAAGGGAATCTGCTGGTTCAGAGAGGGGGAGGCGAGAGGCAATTTGGATGAGAGGAGAGACGCACAAGAAGCATGAAAGAGCCCAGGTGAATCCCGAGGGCCTCCAGTTGTGAATTTCTCCTTGGCTCCCATCCGAGGGCGGCTTGTTCTCCTCTCTTTGACTGTGAAGCCCGGGAATGAGGTCACCGAAGATTCCACAAGGCACACCGACCTAGTTTGCAAATTGAGGCCATGCAGAAAAGCCGTCGGTGCCTAATGATACGCCTGCTGGCGCCGACGCAGCCCCCGTCTTCATATCTTTGCTACGGAGCTGTTATTAGTTTGTGTTTGCGGTGATATGTGGGTCAAGTTCCATTGACTTGACTGGTTAGGATCAAAATAATAAGTGTGTGTGTGTGTGTGTGTGTGTGTGTGTGTGTGTGTGTGTGTGTGTGTGTGTGTGTGTGACTGTTTCTGAAGACACTGCGTGTCTGATTTTCACTCACTGTGGATGGAAGTTGCAGCAAGATTATGGTGCCGTGGAAGCCGAAGGTGCCTGATGTGCTGGCCTCATTCTGCCTGATGCTTGGAAATGCTTTCCGTATTAATATTAAGAGCTCACAAGTCGCAGTCAAATGACGAATCAAGCTCTCAGCGGGGAGTCACAGCACCACACATGCCAGTTGAGTGGCCAGAGATTACTTCTCAGAAAGAACACAAGTAATTAAGGTTGCTGATCTTTGCCTGGTATCGCGGGGAAACACGGAGCGTAGCCACCAAAGGCTGTGAGAGGTAGGGAGTATTCCACATTTATTAGGAACATAAAAAGCTGCCTCATACCGAGTCAGACCACTGATCTATCTAGGAACATAGGAAGTTGCCATATACTGAGTCAGACCACTGGTCCATCTAGCTCAGTATTGTCTACCCAGACTGGCAGTGGCTTCTCCAAGGCAGGAATTTCTTTCAGCTCTATCTTGGAGAAGCCAGGGAGGGAACTTGGAACCTAGATACTCTACCCGGAGCGGCTCCATTCCCTGAGGGGAATCTCTCCCAGTGCTCACACTTCTAGTCTCCCGTCCATATGCAACCAGGGCGGACCCTGCTTAGCTAAGGGGACAAGTCATGCTTGCTGCCACAAGGCCAGCTCTCCTCTCCTGGGATGCAAAGCTTTCTATTATCCGTGTTGTGCAAGTACACCAAGACCACACAAAAGCGCACAGATTTGTGTTCAGCCTATGTGACTTCCTTGTGTGGACCGTGCTTCTCAAAGGAGACAATTCATGCTCGCTGCCACAAGACCAGCTCTGCTCCTACAGCAGACAGTGCTCACATGTATCCACCCATCCAACTGCAATCCCACACAGACCCTGCTTAGCAAAGGGGGCAGTTCATGCTCGCTGCCACAAGACTAGCTCCCCTCTCTGTAGTGCTGCACAGGAGAGTCCAGGCCCGGTCACTGCTCTAAAGGAAAACTTCCTAGCCAGCAGCATTCTTTCTAAGAGGGATTCCTGGATGTTGTTGACTACAACTCCCAAAATCCCCAAGTAATGGCTAATTGCTGTTGGGGATGCTGGGAGTTGTAGTCAGCAACATCTGGAAATCCCTTTCAGAGAGAACACTGCTGGCCAGCTTGGAACGTGTTCTCAGAGTCACAGAGATGAGAGGTTCCCCGCGTTCTCTCCCTTCCTTGTCCCTCTTGTTCATTCTGTCCAGTAGTGTTTCACTCCTCCTAAACTCTGGAGGAGTGAAACTAGGAGGAGTGAAACTAAGCTAGGGAAATCTCTGCAGTTAATTCCAGGCTTGGAGCTTACGCTATAGCTTCCAGGTCTTTCAGCTCAGTGGCAACTTGAACCACTGCTAACTGGGCACAGAGAGGCATCTCTTAAATTGCTGTCCCCTTTGTTCCGTGGGGAGAGAGCAACTCTTCAGTCCACCATCACTCTGACAACTTCCTTATGTTTCTTTTTAGACTATGAGTCCCTTTGTGGCAGGGACAAGACTCCTCCTCCTCCTCCTCCTCCTTTCTCCTCCTCCTCCTCCCTCTCCTCCTCCTTTCTCCTCCTCCTCCTCCCCTCCTCTTCCTCCCTCTCCTCCTCCCTCTCCTCCTCCTCCCACTCCTCCTCCTCCTATTTCTTCTTTCTCCTCCACCCTCCTCCTCCTCCTCTTTCTTCTTTCTCCCTCTCCTCCTCTTCCTCTTTCTTCTTTCTCCTCCACCCTCCTCCCTCTCCTCCTCCTCTTTCTTCTTTCTCCCTCTCCTCCTCCTCTTTCTTCTTTCTCCTCCACCCTCCTCCCTCTCTTCCTCCTCCTCCTCCTCCTCCTCCTCCTCTTTCTTCTTTCTCCCTCTCCTCCTCCTCCTCTTTCTTCTTTCTCCTCCACCGTCCTCCTCCTCCTCCTCCTCCTCCTCTTTCTTCTTTCTCCCTCTCCTCCTCCTCTTTCTTCTTTCTCCTCCACCGTCCTCCTCCTCCTCCTCCTCCTCCTCTTTCTTCTTTCTCCTCCACCATCCTCCCTCTCCTCCTCCTCCTCCTCCTCCTCTTTCTTCTTTCTCCCTCTCCTCCTCCTCCTCTTTCTTCTTTCTCCTCCTCCTCTTTCTTCTTTCTCCCTCTCCTCCTCCTCTTTCTTCTTTCTCCTCCACCATCCTCCCTCTCCTCCTCCTCCTCCTCCTCCTCCTCCTCTTTCTTCTTTCTCCCTCTCCTCCTCCTCCTCTTTCTTCTTTCTCCTCCACCCTCCTCCTCCTCCTCCTCCTCCTCCTCCTCCTCCTCTTTCTTCTTTCTCCCTCTCCTCCTCCTCTTTCTTCTTTCTCCTCCACCATCCTCCCTCTCCTCCTCCTCCTCCTCCTCCTCCTCCTCCTCCTCTTTCTTCTTTCTCCCTCTCCTCCTCTTTCTTCTCTTTCCTCCTCCTCTCCTCCTCCTCCTCCTCCTCTTCCTCCTCTATGGAAACTGCATAAGAGTTTCTTGAACATTGAGAACTGTTTTGTTGGAAAGTGGAATACAAAGGGCAGGTTCTCATGACCCAAGTAAGGCTGCTCCTAGATTTGATGAAATAGGTGAGGCTTGTTGTGGTATGGAGATTGGCCTTACTGCTTGCAAATTAGAAGTGGCTGGTTTAAAAAAAAAAAAAGTGATATTCTGGCATATCCCAGGAACCTAAGAACCTAGATAGGAAGCTAGGAAGCTGCGTTCTGCTGAGTCAGGCCCTTGGTCCATCTAGCTCAGGCCTGCTGAACATAGCCTCCCCAGCTGTTTTTGGACTACAGCTCCCATAATCCCCAGCCACAGTGGCCAATAGCCAGGGATTATGGGAGTTGTAGGCCCACATCTGCAAGAGGGCCAAAGTTGAGCAGCCCTGGTCTAGCTCAGTACTCTCCGCACACAGACTGGCAGCGGCTTTTCCAAGGTTGCAGGCAGGAGTCTCTCTCCCAGCCCTACCTTGGAGATGCTGCCAGGGAGGGAACTTGGGACCTTCTGCATGCAAGCAAGCAGGTGCTCTTCCCAGAGTGGTCCCATCCCCAAAGGGAAGATCATAACAGTGCTCACATAATAACGCCCTCCACACGAGCAGTGTGGAAAAGCCTAAAAGGGTTTTGTGGGGAAAGCAGTCTTGACCAGGGAGCAGGGAGCCCACCCGGGGCGACCAGATCAGCCACCCACACAATTACTGGCTCTGCCATGGAGCCAGTTGGGGCGGTGGGGTTCGGGGGCCTCCTGGCATTCTGAAGAGCCCCCCCCCACGCTGGGAGCTGGGCTGCCGTGACACATGATCATAGAAATTAGTGGAGTCTGCCCTCCGCTAACCTCATTTGGGGAGGGGGTTTAAGCGGTTTTGCCCGTCTGGTTTCGGCTGGTCCTGAGAATTGCCTCCTAGTCTCCTGTTCAAATGTAAACCAGGTCTTCACAAAGGGGACAATTCGTGCTTGCTCCCACCAGACCAGTTTCCCTCCCAAATCTGATCACCCTGGGAAGTTAGTTACTACGACTGCAGTGTTTTGTCAAGCCAGACAGGTTGCAGACAAAATGTCCTTTCGGCTAAGGTTTCCCGGGGCCTCCAGGATCCGGTTTCCCTCCCTTGTCTCTTGTGTGCTCAGCCCCTCGCAGGTGAGGGAGGTCCTCTTTCCCAGACGTCATGTTTCTTTGACAGAACAGCATCGCATGAGGAAACCACCCCCGTCGGATAGAAAACACCACCTTTGCCGGCATAACCGGTAGACAGCCAAGTGGGTGGAATAAAAAAAAAATTCCCTTTTGATTTCAGCCCGATAGCCTTTGTCTCCGGCACCAGCCTCAATTAACTCAAAATGTAATTAAGGTTTCACTGCGACATGGGTTATATATCTCCTGCCTGTCTGCTAATCCTCTGCAGATGTAGTTGTAATGATTTACTCTTTTGCTAACATATCACCTTGTCTTCCGTTAATCTAAATTAAGTGTGTAGTTGTCTTGTTCCGGGCATTACCTTGCCTCTTTCCCAGTTTCACACACTCTCTCTCTCTCTCTCTCACACACACAAATATATAAACACACAATCACATGACTTACCGGCTGGGCCATTTACACGACCTACTGGGTGGGCGGAAGGAAGGCTTTGAAGACCTTGCCTACCCCGCAGACGATCGTGCTGTGCTTGGTGGGAGTGCGGCGTGCGCGTCCACATGATCAGCTCTGCCCTGTGCAGTGTGGAACAAGGTTGGATTGCTCTGGTCCCAGCCATGAAGTCCCAGCATGCCTATTCTCATGGCCGATATCCAGGTACGAGGTGTGTCCAGTGAGATTCCAAGAACCAGTCAAGCGTTGGCCAAAATTGCCAACACCATTTACCCAGCATTCTTTCATCCTGCAGATTCCTACCCACAAGCGCTTCCCCCTCCTACTAGGGGTGTACACAAAACTAGAAACTCCAATTCAGTTTGAATGGAACTGGACTCGAACCGAACCGGGTCCGGTCTGGTTCTGTGCACACGCGAGCCGAGTCCAGACTGGCTCTAGTCCAAATTGGTTTAGGCCTGATGATAAAATTTTAATTTATTTTTATTTTTTTGGAAAATAAATGGCAGACTTGCTGCCATTGCTGGGCTCTGTCGCAGCCCTGGGGGGGAATCTCCTGATGTTCGCTCTCCTCCCACCGGTCGGCCTCTGGTAGTTTTTGGCCTGTTATGGGCCTATGGTAGTGGCAGCCATTTTGGAGGCCACCGCACATGCCCATTGGCCATCTGCATGGCCGGCTTGCACATCCCTACCTACTACCTCTTTGCTGACACATAGCTAGTCCTCGGGAGCATTCAGCCAGGCTCGTAGACTATCCTGGTTTTGGCTTCCTGTGAGCTCGTCGGCCAGAGATCTTCACGGTTTTCCAAGCGGGGGCCACTTGGGTAGACACACACCTTCCATGTGAGAGCCATTTCCTACTGCACTGACGTCCACATAGTGCTGTGCTCTCTGCTCTACTGGGAGGGCTTTTGAAGAGAGATGGGGGGCCCCTCTTAAGAGCTCAAGGAGGAGAGCACTGGGAAGGACAACACTTCCTAGCATTCTGTGCATGCCTTCCAAGATGGCGGAGGGGATCGAGAGGGCTCTGTTTCCCTTAAAGGCACTGGGCAAAGCAGCACTGCATGGTGAGGATGGTGATCTCTGCAGGGTGCCAAGGGGACGGTGCAGGGTATTCAGCTTTGGCCAAAGCTACACACAGGCCCAATAAACAATCAGTCCACATTGGGGGATGACGGGGGTTCATGTTGAATCCAAGACTAGGTTCCCCCTGCCCCCAAGTTCCCTGATGTTAGAAAGTGGGGAGTTGTCTTAAATTCAGACTGCTGTTCCTTTTGGGTAAATAGAGGAATAACCTCACTATTAACCACTATTGTCACTATTTAACTATTATTAGTAGTATTAGTAATAATATAATATTTAACTATTATTCTTTAACGACTATATTTAACTATTATATTTATAATATAAAATTTATTATTTAATATTCAATAATGTTAAATAATATTATTTAATATTTAATATTTTTAATATAATATTACTTAATATTTATCATATACTATTTATTCATTATATTATTTATTATATTATAATATTTAATATTAAATAATATTATTTAATATTTATCATATACTATTTATTTATTTTATTTAGCTATTATACTTAACTATTATTAATATGTAATTATTATTACAATCACCATTATTATTATTATCACTATTATCACTATTTAACCACTATTTTAAAGGGGGTTGTCAGGGTCATCTATTTGGGTAGAGAGTCACAATTAAGGCAGCTGGGGGTCACCACTGGCCCCCGGGCCTTGCCATGTCGAATATTGTTGTAGGCTATGGGTTCATGAGATACACAGCCCAGATGGGATTGTGCCCCCACACATTCCTAGTTACCTTCCACTAGGGAGGTGTAGCGTCCGTGCATTGTGAGGTCTGGTTGAAATGTGTTCAAGTCACTGGACCAGTTGGTCCTTAGGTGATGACTGAGAACAGGATGGTGCAGGTCTTATACCAGTTAGAAGAGTTCTGCCCCTTCTGACCTCATGCTTTTGAATAGTGTGAGCTCACACGTCATCCCTGCAGAGAGTCAGCCACGGCACTGAATGCTCACCCGTGCTATATGTATGCACATCAAGGTGATCATAACGGGCGGCCCTTCCTTGAGGCAAGGAGAGGCAGTGGCCTCTGGTGGCAGATCCCTGGGGCACCAGCAGGGCAGCAAGGTACCCTGCCGCGTCTGCCATTGGAGCATTTGCCAAGACTTGGCGAGCTGGTCTTGCGGGAGTGAGCATGAATTGTTCCCTTTGCTAAGCAGGGTCCACTCTGGTTTGCATTTGGTTGGGTGACTCCACATGAGCTCTCTCTGCTCTAAGATATTCCCCTCCGGGGATGGCGACGTAGCTCAGTGGAAGAGCATCTGCTTGCATGTAGAAAGTCCCCGGTTCAGGTCCTGGCAGGATCTCCAGGTAGGGCTAGGAGAGATTCCTGCCTGAAACCTTGGAGAGCTGCTGCCAGTCAGTGTACTGAGCTAGATGGGCCTGACTCAATAGGCTGCTTCATGGGGCCATCAGGCACAGCCAGAGCTCAAAGCAAGAGCATCTACTTGGCATGCAGAAGGTCTCTGGTTCAGTCCCTGGCAGCATCTCAAGGTAGGGCTGGGTAGGCCTTGAAACCGTGGAGAGCCGCTGCCAGTCAGAGTAGACAATACTGAGCAAGATGGACTCAGTATCTGAGAGCTTCTTGTGTTCCTAAGGAGCAACGTTCCTTAAACTCCTTGCAAAGCTTGCAAGAAGCACAAGGAGTGAAGAAGAGATGAGAAGAGGAGATGTCTACTGCCCCTGTTCCCTGCCCCCCCCCACAGGTTTTTTCAACGCTTGCAAGGCTTGATTCTGAAAGTCGTCTTTCTCCCCCCGGGGATATAGGATAAGGCAGTATTTCACCCATGTGAGAATGACCATACAGTAGGTGTCCTCATAGGAAACATAGGAAACTGCCATATACCGAGTCAGACCCTTGGTCTATCTAGCTCAGTGCTGTCTTCACAGACTGGCAGCGGCTTCTCCAAGGTTGCAGGCAGGAAGCTCTCTCGGCCATATCTTGGAGATGCTGCCAGGGAGGGAACCTGGAGCCTTCTGCTCTTCCCAGAGCAGCTCCATCCCCTAAGAGGGGAAGATCTCCCAGTGCTCACACTTCTAGTCTCCCATTTATATGCAACCAGGGTGGACCCTGCTTAGCTAAGGAGACAAGTCAGGCTTGCTACCACCAAACCAGCTCTCCTCCTAGCCAAAGTGTTGAGAACCCAAATCGATTTCACTTTCACCTGCTCATTACAAACGCTTGGGTAGTATATTCTCCATACGAAAAACCCAGAGTTGAATTGGGATTTATTTGTTGGCTTTCAGCAGCCCCCACTCCACCCCTTCCTCCTCTTAGTTCTGCCTCCTCTGGCCTCCCTCCCTCCCTGATCTCTAATCGCATCCATCGTTCACATATTATAGGGTTGGCCGGCCCCTTCAATATTCTATATGGATTTTCCACACCCTCCTAATTTTTCATCCAGACCTGGTGATTCTGAGTGTGTTCAGAGGGAGCTCCGGTGTGTACTCTTGATGACCGAGGCATTTGATGGGGTTCTGCTCTAAGGAAGCAGCAAAAGGATGGAGAAAATAGAGTTCCTTAAATCACCACCCCCTGTGCCAAGGCATGCTTCCAGGCAAACAAAGGGAAATATATTTGCATGTCTACCGTTAGTGAGGATTTTGAAGAAATAAAAAAAAGCTCTGCATTAGCAGTTCGCACAGTTTTGAAATGATGTAGAGAAGAAAGAGGAAGGAAAGGTCCTTCTCTTGTCAGGAGCATCTTCAGAGTCAAAGCCGGGAGCTTCTCAGACTTGCTCCCACCCCAGATATTTTTTGGACTATAGTTACCATCATCCCCAGACACAATGGCCTGGTTCCGCATGGGAACCAGTTTTCCCAGAAATGGAGATTCCTACCTAGAAGATATTGACTGATTGGTTGGTTGGTTGGTTGGTTGATCAAGTGCCATCAAGTCAGTGTCGACTCTTAGCAACCACATAGAAAGATTCTCTCCCGGATGAACTGTCTTCAGTTTGGCCTTTAAGGTCTCTCAGTGGTGCATTCATGGCTGTCGTGATCGACCTTCTTGCTGGTTGTTCTCTTCTCTTTCCTTCCACTTTCCCCAGCATTATGAACTTCTCAAGGGTGCTGGTTTTTCACAAAATGTGTCTGAAGTATGATAGTTTGAGCCGGGTCATTTGTGCCTTGAGTGAAAATTCTGCATTGATTCGTTCTGTCATCCATTGGTTTGTTCTCCTGGCTGTCCATGGTCTCCTCAAAAGTCTTCTCCAGCACCAAAGTTCAAAGCTTTGCATCTCAGGAGAGGAGATCTGGTCTGGTGGCAGCAAGCATGATTCGCCCTGTTTGCATATGAATGGGAGACTTGATGTGTGAGCACTGTAAGAAATTCCCCTTGGGGGATGGAGCCACTCTGAGAAGAGCAGAAGGTTCCCAGTTCCCTCCCTGGCAGCATCTCCAAGATAGGGCTGAGAGAGATTCCTGCCTACAACCTTGGAGAAGCTGCTGCCAGTCTGTGTAGACAAAACTGAGCTAGGTGGACCAAGGGTCTGACTCAGTATATGGCAGCTTCCTGTGTTCCTATGACCCTCAATGCACATGAACAAAGGAAGAGCTTTAATGGCAGGAGGCATATCACGGGCTGCAAGCTCCCTTTTTAGCGGAACTCACCAGCCCAAGCTCCTTGCACCTTCAGAGATGGAAAGAGTCTGCTGTTGACTGGAAAATCCTGCCCGGGTCCATTCCTTTTTGGAATGAATGCCAAGGCAGGCAATTCATTGTCAAGTGTGAGAATGCAGCGGATGAGATGAGCTGTTGATTGGGGGCTGAGGAGCAATGGGCGAAGTAGACTGTGGCTTTTTGGGGTGCAGAATTTGCAGACCCTTTGGGGAGCACGGTGCAGGATTGCATCTTACATTCTCACTGTACAGCGTAGTGCTTCAGGGGTGGAATACAAGCGGGAGAATGAGAATAATGGGTAGTACTATATTTTGGCACTCTTTATGTGCCCCCTTGCCAGAACTGGCGTCCTAGGCGACTGCCTCAGTCTGCCTAGTGGACGGGCCAGCCCTGTCCGTGATCGGACCACTGCCTGCTATGTGTGTGTGGGAGGGGGGCATTTCCCAAAAGCCTGCTTTCTCTCTCCACCCACCCATTATGTCCCCCCCACTTCTAGTGCCATCATATGTCCAAAGTGATATTTTGTCCAAGAATGCACCGTTTATCTGGGCCTACACGCACTGAATTGTTAGCTTATGAACCATATTTGAGCATCAAGCCTGGAGGGCCGGTGGAGATGGTTAACTTTCAGCTTGCCCTACTAACTGAGCAAAAAGGCACCTTTTCCAAGGGGTGATTCTTTTTATTTAGCGGGGGAGACCAGCTAAATCTTATCTAGATAAGATCTCTTATTTTTCTTTTTTGGATTGTGAGCCCCTTGGGGACAGGGAGCCATTTTATTTTATTTATTTTTATTTATATCTATGTAAGCTAGGGGTGTGCGAACCGGCTCGACTCGAAGGGCTCGGTTCGAGCCAAACCAGGCCCAGTTCGGTTCAAGCCAGCTCAGAACTTTAATGGTAAAGGGGACTCCAGTAAGGGGGCTTCACTAAAACTAGTTGGGGTGGGAGGGGAGGCTATTTTTACCTTAAAAGTGCCACTGGTGGTGGTGGCCACAGGAGTGGGCGGGTGTGCCAGTGGCTCCCCCCCACCCCTACCAGAGCAGCCAGGACTGGTTTGTGCCTCTGCACCTGCATGGAGGTCAATAAAATGGCCAACCCCATGGCTGCCACTAGCGGCACTTTTAAGGTAAAAATGTACTCCCTCCCTAACTAGTTTTAGTGAAGCTCCTTGCCCCTTCCCCTTTACTGGTATCCCCCTTTGCCAGTAGAGCTTTGAGCCCACTCGAACCGGGCTTGGTTCGAAATGAACCAGGCCCGGTTCAAGTGTGAACAAAACCTAACCAGACCCGGTTCAGCTTGAGTCCAGTTCGATTCGAGCCAAACTGGGTTTTCCATTTTGTTCACACCTCTAACGTAAACCGCTTTGGGAACCTTTGTTAAAAAGTGATATATAAATAATTGTAGTTGTAGACAAGGTGAGAAGACGTGCAGGTTTGCCCCCAACCACACATAGCGGAGTGATCGGGGAAATCATATCCACTCCAGCCTAGTTAAGCTTTCTCTGTGTGTTGGAAGAGAGTTGCTTCTCTTCATCTCTGATAGGCCTCAAAAGATTACCATAGATAAATCCAGGCAGGCAACTTTATGACCTAGTAAATTTGTGAGCAAATCTGCAAGACTGTTTTGCAACGTATTGTTACCCAGCTTAACCCTCGTAGGCACAAAACTGCCTGGAACAGAACACAATGATGATTTGGTATTTCTTCTCTTTCCATTCCACTGCGTTTGTTTTGCTATTTGGTGCCTTCTTCCCTGCTTGGTAAAGTTGGCCAACAACTAGCTAATTGCATTAAATCTGGAACGTGCATTCCAGTGCAAAAACACACTGCACACGCATGCACACACACACCCTGCAATCCTTGTAGATAATGCATGGGGAATTTTTACTGGGGGGGGAGAAACTTTCTTTGTGGAATGTTGCTAATTGTATCTACTTTTCCCCCCTTTTTGTCCTCAACAGGATTCCGTTGGTGAACCTGTAAAAAAAAATTTAAAGGGTGACCTATACCTACCATTTGTGTTTACTGATGGAAGACTCAAAGAGCAGCCAAATATATTTTTATATCATAAAAGAGGGACTTGCCCCTACAAATGATTGCATTTTCAAGGAGTGCATTATTTTTCATGGGAGAAGCGGGGGAAAGAAAAGGATAAAACTTGCCAGGGAAGACCGAGTCAAGAAGAGAGCAGCGGCGCGCCGGACGAAGCTATGGCTAAAGGATACGACACGTGAACTGTGATTATTTTTCTGAATCTGTGCCAATAATAATACCACTATGTGCCATGAATCGCCAGGGGAGACTTCTTGAGAAACTGAAGCTAAGTGGAATATGTGTCAAAAAGAAAAAGCTTACCGAAAAGTAGGGGTGAGAGTATCTCTTCTAATAAAGTCAGTATTTCTGGTTACTATACATATATATAATATATATATATATATATAAACACAAAACACTTTTTGTACTGTAGCAAATTTTTGAAAAATCTTAAATGTCCCCATTTTTTTTTTTAAGCAACGAAATGGGTCTCGTGGGTTCTCAAATATGATTCCATTCACATGCATCGTGTATGGACTTAAATAAACTGATGTTTTCTACTTCAGGAAGTTTAGTTTTCACAGACCTGCACACAGAGACGCACGTTCTGAAGACCAGGACGTTGGACGGAAATTATGAAAAAATACTGGGGGCCTTGGGATATTAAGCTTTGCGCAGTAACTTCTCTGGATTCCCGATCTTAGCAGATGGCGCTTCTAGCCCAGCGGTGTGGGATGTAACGGATTCCGTGTGGATGTGGCACTTATTCTGAGTGATACTGTATTTACCTGAATCCAAGACTCTTCCCCCCCCCGCAAGTTCCTTGATGTCTGAAATTGTGGGGGTCATCTCAAATTCAGGGAGCTGGGGCTCACGATCACTGCACACGAGCAGGAACGGAGCCCTGGACGGCCGGATCGGCTGCCCACACGATTGCTGGCTCTGTGACGGAGCCGGCGGGGCTGGGGGGGGAGTGGGGGCCGATTGGTCCCCAGAAGCTCCAGCATGCCCTGCGTGAGCGTGCAGGGCATGCTGGCGAGACCCCCGGAGCCGGGAGGCGGCTTTTCGCCTCCCCTCCGGGGGTCTCCTTGTGAGCCCCTGGTGGCGCAGTGGTAAAACTGCCGCCCTGTAACCAGAAGGTTGCAAGTTCGATCCTGACCAGGGGCTCAAGGTTGACTCAGCCTTCCATCCTTCCGAGGTCGGTAAAATGAGTACCCAGAATGTTGGGGGCAATATGCTAAATCATTGTAAACCGCTTAGAGAGCTCTGGCTATAATGCGGTATATAAATGTAAGTGCTATTGCTATTGCTATTGCTAGCCGCACCGTGGCTACTCACGATCGGGAAGCCCAGGTTTGCAGAGCACTCGCTCCGCAAACCCGGGCTAAGGAGAGGGCTACAAAAGCAGGCTAGCCGCTTGTAAGCCACCGGGCTCGCCTGCCATCCCGGTGGTTTACACAATCAGCAAAAATCGGGCTAGGATCTCCTAGCCCGATGTTTGCTGATCGTGAGAATAGCCCCCGGGTCTTCTTCCTTTGGGGCAAATGCCGGTATAATCTGTATTTATCATGTATTTTTAATGGGATTGTAATACAATTCAGCCCTGTCTTCTATTTGGGTAAATACAGTACATTTCCCCAGGGGTTTCCAGAAGATGTCCCATGAAGATCCAGAAGCTGTTCAGGCAGGGGTGTAGCTATAACTAAGCGGATGGGTTCAAAGAACCTGGGACCCCGAGAGCCCCCCAGCTATATCCCTCCCTATTTTCTTCATCCTCTCCCTCACTCTGAAGGGGCGCCGGAGAGAGGGGTGAACACGGGCCCCCTCTCCCCTAGCTACGCCCCTGTGTTCAGGGCCTCCTTGCCCACCATGAACCAGTCACTGCACATAGTGGCGAGCATCCTCACTAGTTCAGTGCTTGTGCAAGGGTGTCGTGCTTGTGCAAGGCTGTCGCACGAGCCCGTTGCACTAACTCTGGAGCTTGAGTTCCAGGCTGGTGGCATACTCGCGCAAACATCCTTGCACAACACGGTTGATGAGGTTTGGGGCCGGAGATCCAGGTACCGTTTTCTGCTGGGGAACCTCTTCCGCTCTCCTCCATCCTCCATCCATGCACACTGTAAGGATGCAAGAGCATAGCTTCAGGATTCTGGGCAGCTGCACAATTTTCTTGCTGCACAGTTTTAGTCAGGATCTCAGCCAGTACCAGGAGACGGTGGTGTCCTATAGGGTGCCCTCAGGTGGGGCCAAATGAAACAATAGGTTATATCAGTGAGGGGACCATGCCTTTGAGAACTTGACCCAGAATGCACAGGGGATCCAATATATGCAAATTTTCTCTATGTGCAGGGCCTTTTAAAAAACCATTGTTCCATAGCTGGGGTGTCTATAGGGGCACCCCATGGAGCTTGGGCCCCCCAGTGAATGGCTCAGAGCCATGAATCTTATCAGCTACCCCTTTCTCAATTGGGAGAACGCACGGTCAGTTCTGCTGCTCAAGAAACAATGGTTGCTTCTTGTCTCTGTCTCTTCCCTAAAAGGTTCTGTGCTGGGGGACAAGAAAGATGCTTTATGCCCCCCCTCCATTCAGCACTGGTCTCCCCCAGATTCCCTTTGGGGAGGAGACAGATAGAATCATTCTCGGGGGCACAGTTGAATGTAATTGAACCTCGGACCAGTATTTCCTGTAACAGGCCTCCCCAGACATTGTTGACCACAACCCCCACAATCCCCAGCCAAAGGATGTTGCAGCTGGGAATGGTGGGAATTGTAGCCAACAGCAGTTCTAACCAAGCAAGCCACAGATCATCGTGCTTGACCATTAAAGCCCATTAAGAGCGATGGCGATTGTAGTCAGTAACATCTGGGAATCCCTGTGAAACTGGCCGAGACCCTGGATCTTTTGTGTATCTAGCACTGCCTGTGTTCCACAGGATAGTGTATGTGACTGCATGGGGAAAGGCTGGCGTGCCATGGAAGGAGCACCAACACCTTCGGAAGGAAAAATGGAGGCAGATCTCAGGGTTTCTCCCAAGGAGAGACAGCGGAGAGTTTTCTAGGAAGGAGGCTCCGTGTTAGGTCCCCAAATGGCAACTTTTTTAAAAAGCAGAACACTGGCAGCTTTCTATTCAGAAACAAAAGGAGGGCCGGTCTTGTGGCAGGGAGCATTAAGTGTCTGCTGTGCTAAGCAGGGTTTTTCTTGGTTTGCATTTGGATGAGAGACTACATGTGGGTGCTGTGAGATACTCCCCTTAGGGGATGGGTCTCAGTGGAAGAGCGTCTGCTCTGTGTGCAGAAGGGTCCCTGGCAGCAGCTCCAGACAGGGCTGGGAAAGACTCCTGCCTGAAACCTTGGAGAAGCTGCTGCCAGTCTGTGTTGACAATGCTGAGCTAGATAGACCAAGGGTCTGACTCAGTACAAGGCAGGTTCTTTTGTGCTACGAAGCTGTAGGTCAGTGGTAGAGCATCTGCTTGGCATGCAGAAGGTCTCAGGTGCACTCCCTGGCAGCATCTCCAGGTAGGGCTGGGATCAACACATGCCTGAAACCTTGGAGAAGCTGCTGCCAGTCTGGGTAGACAGTACTGAGCCAGATGGACCGAGGGTCTGACTTGGTAGGAGGCAGCTTCCTGTGTTCCTGTGACTCTGTAATTCAGAACTCCAAGATCCAGGAGAAACTTGGGTGTGCAAAATTTCAGCAGCAGCTCTGATTGCAGCTGTACTCACGACCATGTATCAAATTCTGGAGGGCACATCACACGTGGATATACCCTGGAGCTGTCTCACACCGCCAGATTCTGGACAGAACCGCTCCATCCCCTTGCATGCATGGGATGCGATGTGCAATGAGAAGCCATTGTGTCCTTGCCCTGAGTTGGAGAAGAAAATCCAGCTGGACACGTGTGAGTGAAGCTTCCTGTCTTGGCGGCTTCATAACCCCGTAGACTGTTGGATTATGGTCATGGCTAACAGGAAGAATCAAAGCAATCTCCTCCAAAGCGGCATCGGGTGGCCAGCACAAACGCCTTTGTGAATTGCAGCTGATGCCTTCTCCTGCACAGATTCTTTGCATGTATGTGGAAGCGATTTCCAAGGTTCTGTCATGCTGTAGTGTGACCAGGAAGCCAGGAATTGACTCTGCATCTGAAAGAGAGGGCTATGCAGAAAGGCACAAGCTTGATTCTTAAGTCCTGGGATGATCAGATGGGGGTTCCTTCCCTGATGAGTTTCCTGAGTGCAGCCCTCTTTAATGCCTCCCATTAATTCCTATGGGGGAAAGTTTGGTCAAGCTGCAGAATGTGCAGAATGCACAAAGACCAGCGCTGGGACGAAATCCTTTCCTGCTCATCAGTGGGGTCTTGGAGTAAAGAGGGAGTTGCATGATATCAACCCCCTGGTCCTCTTTTTCAGCCCTCCTTGTCCTTCCCTTGGCAGTGATTGCACCTCCTGCCCACTTCTGAGCACCATGTTTTTTTATTCAAGATTTCAGAGTGAGGGCAGGGAGCATTGCCCTCACTCTGAGTCGGCTTCAGGTGTGATCACTCATCCTCACCATCATCATGAAGCTGAGTCAGAGTGAGGGCAATGCTTCCTGCTCTCACTCCAGAACCTTGTGGATAAAAACAAGAAGAACCCTGGAACACAATCACCACGGATCATAAAATTCACCCCATACTTTGCCCCTGTTCTTGCCCCATTAAATTAGTCAAATGTCTCCTACAGTTACAGTCTGTGTGAACAAAACAGTGAAATTTGGGATGGACATTTCAGTTTCATTCTAGCAGAGGAACACTGTATCCTACTGTGGAATCATGCAAAGGATCTTCTTCAATACCCTTTTGCCCCCAATCATTACAATGGTCATTTTGCTAGTGTCTATCAGTTGTCAGGATGATGGCCATGTGCTGATCCCAAAGAGAGAGAGAGAGAGAGAGAGAGAGAGAGAGAGAGAGAGGTCAAGCTAATCATGGTGTAAATGTGTTATGCCCAACCACATGCGTTGGTTTGTAGTGGCCAGGCTTTTGAGTTGTGCAGGGCGTTTCATAGCTAAAGAAGGCACTTTTGAACATTCATCAGTGGTTTTTGTTGTTGTTGTTGAAATTGAATGATATTTTTATTACCACTAAAACAATGATCTGAACTAGAGCGGTCTTAACAGTCTCAAAAGAAGAGGAAAAGCTAAAGGGAATCCTGTGTGGGTTAGAGTATAGCTGAAGCCAATGTCACCCCACAGTGACTGGAGGGGAGAGGGTTAGGGCTGGTCTTGTGGTAGCAAGCACAACTTGTCCCCTTAGCTAAGCAGGTCCTGCCCTGGTTGCATATGAAAGGGAGACTAGAAGTGTGAGCACTGGAAGAGATTCCCTCTCAGGGGATGGAGCTGCTCTGGGAAGAGCAGAAGGTTCCAAGATATATCCAAGATAGGGCTGAGAGAGATTCCTGCCTGCAACCTTGGAGAAGCTGCTGCCAGTCTGTGATGACAGTACTGAGCTAGATAGACCAGTGGTCTGACTCGGGATATGGCAGCTTCCTATGTCCCTCATAATGTTCATGCCATGTCCAATCCAACCATTTGAGCTTGTGAAAAAGTCTGATGGACGTGTACCTCTCCAAAGCTTTCTGCTCCGGGTCTATGTCGAAGACCTTGCTACATGCAAGACTGTCCTAGAGAGATCTGTGGTGGTTTAATTGTGGCGGGTCCCTGTGCATGGTCTAAGGGCACATGATACAGCCACCTTGCTGAAGTTAAGCAGGTCTTGGTGTGGTCAGTGCCTGGATGGGAGACCAGTGTATGCCACCTTTGGGGTGGGGTCGGCACTCAGTGGCAGAATCTCTGCTTGGCATGCAGAAGGTCCCATATTTAATCTCTGGCAGCATCTCCAGGTAGGGCTGGGAGAGAGACTCCTGCCTATCACCTTGGAGAAGCCGCTGCCAGTCTGTGTAGACAGCCCTGAGCTGGGAGGACCAAGGGTCTGACTCAGTATATGGCAGCTTCCTATGTTCCTGGATACCAAAACCTTTTTAAAAAACTAATCCAGAGTTTCATAACTCCAAAGCCTAAAGCACAAACTGCACGACCGAGGCTGGGATTTAGTTTAGTGAACTACTGCAGAGTATATATTTATTGGCCTAAGTGTTTCCCTCGTTCCAAGGGGAATAAGGATGTGCAGCTGGAGCCCACGTGATTAGCAGGCAGTAAGAACCCTCTGGATTGGACAGGCTGGGTATACATCCTCAGAAAGTGACGTTGCTTTCTGCTCAACAGGGCAGAATCTTCTGCGTTTCATGATCAAGCTTCTATGGGGTGGGGTCTGTGGTTCAGTGGAAGAGCATCTGCTTTGCATACAGAAGGTCCGAGCTTCAATCCCTGGCAGCATCTCCAGGTAGGTCTGGGAAAGACTCCCACCTGAAACCTTGGAGAGACGCTGCCAGTCAGAGCAGACAGTATTGAGCAGGATGGAGCAAAGGTCTGACTCAGTAGAAGGCAGCTTCCTAGGCACCTTTGAGATGGTTACATATCTCTGTGGTAGAGCATCTGCTTTGTGTGCAGAATGTCCCAGCTTCAATCCCTGGCAGCATTTCCCACCTGGGCTGGCCCAAAACCTTGGAGAGCTGCTGCCAGTCAGAGTAGGCAGTTGACCTAGAACAGTCCTGCTCAACTTAGCCTCCCGCCCAGCTCCTTTTGAACTACAACTCCCATAATCCTCAGACACAGTAGCCTATAGCCAGGGATTATGGAGATTGTAGGTCTGACTTTAGTATAAGGCAGACTGCTAAGTTTCTAGCCTAAGCTCTCATCTGCCAACTTCAGCAACCAGTCAGAGGGATACAAGGCTGCAAAGAATGCCCTTCAAGTTTGGATTTGGGCACGGCCCAACTCTCAAACCCAACCTGGTCCTGATTAAAAAAAGAACGACGCAAAAATGCATTTTCCAGTTTTAAAGGACATAAAGGAAATTCCAAATTTAGATGGCACCCGATAGGAAGTGATGCCAGCATCCACACAATTAGAGCTATTCAAAAAAGCTTTCCGATTTCCACCCAGCTGCGGTGGCATTAAAAGGGGGGAGGGGGGTGGCGGAGAAGTACGAATGTAGAAGTTGGATCCAAATTGGTCTGTGTCCAAAGTTTAGGCTATTCAAAGGAGGCATGGTGAGAAAACAAAAATCCATCTTGTCGCATTCACTGGAGAAAGGATAGATCCAGACCGTCCTTGTGCCAGATTGAGCCATTAGATCTACTTTCCCCACTGAAAAATAAATGAACCCATTGTGTACAGATCCCTTGCTGCGAAGTGCAATTGATTTCAGTTTAACGGCCTCAAACCAAATGTTCAGAACAATTTTTTCACACCTGATTTCAGACCAGGGAATTAAGAGTTCTGGGGAGCTTTGTAAGAAACGGTCCAGCACTCTCCTCATCCCCAGGTCTCTTTTGGTAACAGGTAAACTGACATCAAACTATTATAAAAGCTGGTAGTGGTGCTACACCTTTCCCCCATGCTCCCAAAGGATTCAGTCCTAGTATGCCGGAGGAAAAATGAAGAATAAACCTGGTTCCAGCAGCAGCTTTTTTAAACCACAGTGGACAATTAAAAAATTTCAATCCGATGCATGTTCCAGGGCAAGCTTCCCCTAGCTTTCTTTGTAGTTATTTGGTATTTCCAAGCTGTCTTGGAGAATTCTCGGGGGGGGGGGGGATCTGGGGTCTTCCCCAGCCTTTTCCAAGAAAGCTAGAAAAAACTAAATCTCAGAGAACTTGCTCCCAGGTGTTCCGGCTACTCATCTGAAGTAACCTTGAAAATGGAAGGGAATGGTGATGGAGAGGGCTTTTTGGAAACAGGTGAGAAGGATGTTATAGAACTGGAGAAGGTGCAGAAGAGGGCAAGCAAGGTGATCAGGGGCCTGGAGCACCTTCCTTATGAGGCAAGGCTATAACACCTGCTGGGGCTTTTTAGTTTAGAAAAAAGACGACTGCAAGGAGACAGGGCAGAGGTCCATAAAATCATGCATGGTGTGGAGAAAGTGGATAGAGAGAAATTTTTCTGCCTCATGCATAACACTAGAAACGGGTCATCCCATGAAACTGACAGCCAGGAAATTTAGGACCGACAAAGGGAAGTACTTTTTCACACAACAGATAATCAACTTGTGGACTTCTCTGCCACAAGATGTGGTGACAGCCAGCAACCTAGATGGCTTTAAGAGGGATTTGGATAATTTATGGAGGAGAGGTCTATCAAGGGCTACTAGTCGGAGGGCCATAGGCCACCTCCAGCCTCAAAGGCAGGATGCCTCTGAGTACCAGTTGCAGGGGAGTAAGAGCAGGAGAGAGGGCAGGCCTCTTTCAACTCCTGCCTGTGGCTTCCAGCAGCATCTGGTGGGTCACTGTGTGGAACAGGACGCTGGACTAGATGGGCCTCCTTGGGCCATTCTAGCAGGGCCGTTCTTATGTTGCAGGGTTCATGGTTATAGTCCTCTGGGATGCATGGAAGTTGCTTTCTGGCTGCATGAATTGAATGAGGAGGCAAAGGAACCTGAGCACCCTAGCAAGCAATGATGCTCCTGAGCTGTCCAGGCCAGGGAATAAGATGCTTACCAGGTCTCCAGCTGTGCCCATCAGTTCTCTCAACATCTGCCTCCTCTTTTGCAAGGGGAAGTTTTCTTGAGAAGTTGTGGGGACAGTTGGCTGGGAGCAAGTTTAATACGAACTTCAGAGGGGATTTGGCACAACTCACACTGGGGGAAATGTCTTTTCCAAATCAGCCAGTTTAGTTCTGGAATTCCTTCAATTCCAAAGTTGCCCCCACCCCATCATTAAAGGTAAAGTTGTGCCGTCAAGTCGGTGTCGAATCCTGGTGACTACGGAGCCCTGTGGTTGTCTTTGGTAGAATACAGGAAAGGTTGACCGTTGCCTCCTCCCGTGCAGTATGAGATCATGATGCCTTCCAGCATCTTCTTCTGTCGCTGCTGCACAATATAGGTGTTTCCCATAGTCTGGGAAACATACCAATAAGGATTCCAACCGGCAACCTCTGGCTTGCTAATTTCCCTGCTGCCCCATCATTACTAGTGATGATTTGTTTCTTTGAATTCACAGAAGCAGAAGCCCCCTTTGAAACAAGGCTATGTGTTCTAGATCCTGACCAGAGGGCCTGGCTAGTTAATTCATTGTTCTTTGTTGAGATGGAAATATTATGGGATGGGTAGGTTGTTATCTCATTTCGGCTTTACCACACTTTTTAAAAAAAAAAAGTTTCTGGCTTTCATGAGATTATAGAGTCTTGTTTTGTTTCATATCTTCATACCCCATCTTTCTGTTAAGAGAACCATCCAACGCTGTGAACTGCAAACATTCATTAAAACCGGCAGGGGCCAAGCATTAAACCCACAGCTAATAAAATGCAGCCTGTCCCCCCAAATAGCCTTCCAAACAAAAACAGGTCTTGATGTCACTTTGGAAGCCCCCTTGCCCCGGGAGGGACTCTCAGAGCCTGGGTGCCATGACTGAGAAGGCCCTGCCGACATCCCCATTGGCCTAACTTGTCTCTTTATATCTCTGTATAATCTCGTCCTTGTACTTGCTAGCCAAGACGGGCATTAGGGGTTGACGCTGGGCAGTTGCTGAAGGCCCAGGTTTCCTGACTCAGTGGGGAAGCATTGGAAACTAGTGTTTCCATGCGTCAGGCAGGAAAAAATACATCTCTAGGCCAGGGGTGTTCTTCAGCAGAACTCACTGCTGATCCGTCTCTTCTGATCCCCTGCAGATCCTCTGAATTGGATGATTCAGGAGAAATCACTCCTGATCCACTTCTGTGTCCAGAGCAATTTGTGTAGTTGTGACAGAGGGACTCTCTCAGGACCCACCCATGTCAGAGGGGCCCAATGAAGGCTTTCTGAGGGCCCCATGGAACTTGAAGCCAGCCCCAGGCCTGTTGCTAAGACATGGGGGGTGTCAAGAGCAAGACAGGCTCACAAGGACATATTTCGCATCTGTTTTATGCTGCCCTTTGAAGTCAGCCATTTCAGGATGGAGAGCAAAGGGGCCCCTGGGTTGTGAATCACTCCCAGGCTCCGGGGACCCATGGTGATGCGACTTACCAAGGCAACCCATTGATTTCCCTTGGCCTGGTAAGAGTATTAAAGCTTCCAGGTTGGTCTTGACCATGCCTTCCTGGAAGCAATACCTGACTTTGTTCTCCCCCTCCCCTCCCCTAGATTTCCAGATGCTGCACTTCACCCTTCTGACTATTTACAAACACGACGACAAATATTGATATACTGCTTTTCAACAAAAGTTCCCGAAGTGGTTGACACAGATCTAAATAAATAAGATGGTTCTCTGTCCCCAAAGGGCTCACAATCTCAAAAGGAAACACAAGATAAGACACCAGCAACAGCCCCTGGAGGGATGCTGTGCTGGGGGTGGAGAGGGCCAGTTGCTCTCCCCCTGCTAAATAAAGAGAATCCCCACTTTAAAAAGGTGCCTCTTTGTTCAGTTAGCAGGGGGCAGCTGACTATTTAGCCCAGCTCCATGACATTAGGAAGGATAATGCCACTGGCCAATCAAGGGAATTAATGACGCTCTGTGGAATCTCCTTTTCCTGCAAGCCAAATAAAGCCAAGACTTTCTATTCCAAAGACAAAAGATGATCTCCCTATGCACTTTGATGTAGGCAGGGAAGAGGAGGAGAACAGGCCAGCCAGGGCACACCATCTCCCCACATGCATGCCTCCCGATTCAGCCAAGGAGACCCACATGCTTGGTTGACCTTCCATGCTCAGAGCCGATACATACGCAGACTCACATCTGTTTGTGCACTGCAGTGTTCATCCAACCACTCTGAATGGTGGCTTTTGATGCAGTTGGGCATGCCCCATTTGGAGCCATTACTTGTTCTGCAGATGACTACTTGCATTTCGCAAGAGTTGGATTCGAGGTCATTACTATTCGAGCGTTGGGTTGGGATGCAGAGAAAACATGTGCAAGGCAATAAGAAGTCATTCTTTCCCCGCGCGTGAGTGCTCAAAAGAGTTGTGCGACGTCAGGCAGAACTAAAAAGGGAGAGCTATTAGCGGTAGGGAATCGTTCTTGCAGGCAGAAGAGATTCTCTGGATGACATTGGAGCATCCTCATGCAGGGTTCTTCTTGCACGAGCTTTCTGAATTGGTTTTTCCATGCCGAAGAGATGTGAATCAGGCAGGACTTCTCTCTCCATAGTAAGATGGATCTCCTTGGCTGATTGGCAGAAGAGAAAATGCAGGATATGGTTGTGGAGACGAGGAGGAGGGTTTCAGCAAATGCCACAACAGGCCAGAAAGACCAGGCATGGGCCAAACACCAGATCCTTCCTCCGTGTCAATTGATTTCCTTCCTTCTGTGTTAGGAAGGGAAGGAGGGAAGCAGAATTGTGCCATTTTGTTGTTTCTCCCATTGGGGTGGGCCGTCGTATCAGCCCTGCATCATTTCACCCTCCCTCATGGCAGGGCCACCCGGCGTCTGCACTTGATCTCTCTCATTCCTCCATTTCTCTTTCTTCATCCTGGCTGCTGGCTCAGGTCAATTCCCTGCAGAGCCCACCATCCATTTCCTTTGGGACTGTGGTTTGGGCTGGACTGAACACTGATGCAATGTAAAGTATAAATTAATAAGCGATTTCCAAGGGGTCAAGTTTAAAAAAAAAAAGCGAGGGTCTGATGTGACCTAGAAGGCCGTTCTGCATCCTTGCCATGGAAATGCCCATCACGAAACAAGGAACACTCTCTTTCACTCTCTCTTTTTTAAATTAATGCTTACTCTTCTCTACAGAAAGCAGTCGAACCAAAATTTGCACGCTGATCAATGTGATTTGGGGCGGGCGGGGTTTACTTTTGATGTGATCTGTAGGCTCAGTATATCGGGGCTTTTTTTCTATTTTTTAAACCAATGTAAACAGTGCAGGCCACACAGAGTTTCTCTCTCTCCAAACTTGCCATTGAAAAGTATTTGTAATTTTGTTTTTTGTTTTTTTCTTTACGATTCAATGACCTGCCCCCGGCTGTGTGAAGACCTCCTCATTGTACTGACGTCCCTGGATTTTCTATTCCTTTGTACCTATTGGCTGCACTCTGTAGTACTTGTGGGTATTTCCAATGTAATCCTAATGGAATTTTGAACATCATAAAATATATATTCTATAACGTTGCCAAACCCTCATTCCACCATTGTCTGAATACTGGTGCATATTGTGTTGGCATCCATGGAGACCATTTACACTAAAATTTTAGGCTAGACTTTTAAGTTGCTGCAGCAGCATTGGGGGGTAATCCTTGGAGCTGGATCCAACTAAGGATGTGCATGAAATTCACTTGAATCGATTCAAATCGGAATCAAATTTGAATCGATGCAAATTTCCTCTCTATTCAATGGTTTCAAACTTGAATCGATTTGAGCAAATTCTGTGCACATCCCTAGATCCAAGACTGTTCCAGGAATGAGACAATCATGTGGGGGGTCATAAGGGCCATGATGGTCTGATCCCCACAAGCACTACTGTCCCAGATGAAGGAATTCAGATGTGGTAGTATCCATTTCATCTTAGCAACTGTGGCGGTCAGCCTTACAAAGTAGTGTTAGTTAATTAACATATGAGTTGTAATCATTTGATCCATTAATTCAATCTGGTGCCATTGGCATATGTATATAAAAAAAATTATACCCAAGTGGGAAGGATGTATATTTTCTTTGGTTATGGCTGCAGCAGGTTGTAGGTATACAGGTCTCTGCAAAGGTCCTTCTCACGCTCCTTCATAGCCAGAACAAGAAAAATAAATTTGCAAATTTTACTTTGCATTGTATATTCAGATTGTAGAATATAGCTTCTCTTGGGAGAAAAAGGACTACCATGGACTATCTTGTGCCAAATGCTCTAGTCGAAACTAGCTTAGCACCAAAACATCTCAGAAATTGCCGGTTCAGCTGTGAATCGGTGCCCACATGCAGATATCACTTATAGACAGCTTGAGATGCATCCCTTTAGCTTCTGGTGAGCTCTCCAAACAAGCAGATATTCTGAATATAGGTTGGGTTTTTATCTTCCCTGACGCGCTGGAGAATAGTGTCAAGGCAGATAGCAACCCAACATACACCATTTTCATGTGTGGTACATGGACCCAACCAAACAGGTGCCTTAACACAGAATGAATGGTGAAATTCCTATGGATGGTGTGGCATTTCCTCTGAACGTGCCTCACAACCCCTGGGCATACAGGCCTCAGAAAGATGGGGAGGGGGTTCTAAGCTCCCTATTCCTCCTCCATCTGCCAGAGAGGGAGGGAAAGCCTTGCTCCTCCCCGGGAACCCACATAAGCACCCCCTTCCATCTCCACTGGCTTCAAGCCCATTGTATATGTTCTCAGGGTCAGCCAATACCTCTCTTCTGCCTTCCATCCCCAGCCTCCTGTACCTCTCTCACCTCTCAGCAGAGTTGTCCTTAGGGCATGGCAAACACGGTGGCCACCCCAGGCCCCACTCTTTTAACTCCCATTAGAATGAACTGGGAGGGGGCCCTTCACTGGCAGATTTGCACCCCGCCAGGGTTCTCTACGGACAGCCCTGCCTCCCAACATGGTGGCCGCTGGCTTCGTGCACAGCCAGGCAACCCCCCCCCCAGCTGGTGATCAGCTCACTGCCCGGTTGGGTGAGTGCCCTGTCCTGCTGGGCATTGGGGCACAGTCCCGACAGATGGCGAACAGAGCACAGAAAGGGCAAGTGCCAGTGGGAAGAGGGATATCCGGGAACAACCACAAACACAGAAGTCTGGTATCTAACACCGTGGAACAAAGCCAGGTATGGTAGTGCAAGAAGGTTGCGTAGCGGCCCTCCATCGTGGGACTTTTCTGAACTGCACTCTTCCTGCAAAGCAGTTGAATTGTAGCACATGTTGTGCATCCTGTTGTGCAAGTGCAGATAGGTTTGTGTGAGCACCGCACTTGTCTGGGACACAAGCTCCAGACTTCGTTGATCTAGCTAGCTCAGCAGCCTTGCACAAGCGCCATGTTGCGATGCCGGCCGCCACTCCAGAAGGGTAAAAACTTGAGCGCTCAATAGTACAGTTGCACCAGGGCTGGGGAGCTGCAAATTGATAGGTTTCCCAGGTACAAAAGCAGATGTTCCCATAGATCCAGGAAGGAGCTGAATTAAGCACAAAGCAAGACCAAGGGCGAGGGGAATAGCAGCAGCAGATCCTTGGGGGGGCAAGCAAAAAAAAAAAAAAAGGCATATTAAAGCCTTGACTCGAGGAAGACTCTGGTCTGCTCAATTCCATACACTCACACTTATAACTGACAGCTGGGTAGGAGGAGTGCCCTGTATTTTATCAGGGTAGGATGCAGTCCTGGGTAGGAGGAGTGGCCCGTATTGTAGCAGGGTAGGATACAGTCCTGGGTAGGAGGAGCGGCCCGTATTGTATCAGGGTAGGATACAGTCCTGGGTAGGAGGAGCGGCCCGTATTGTATCAGGGTAGGATACAGTCCTGGGTAGGAGGAGCGGCCCGTATTGTATCGGGGTAGGATACAGTCCTGGGTAGGAGGAGCGGCCCGTATTGTATCAGGGTAGGATACAGTCCTGGGTAGGAGGAGCGGCCCGTATTGTGTCAAGGGTGGAGGAAAAGCATGTCTCACACTGTCCTACCAGATCCCCTCCCCCCTCCTCCTCCCTCCGTCTTTCCAACAAATGGCAATTTCTTGGGAGGCTCACAAGTCATGGAGTCTGGCTGGCTGCTCTTCCTACAGCAGACCTATTCTATCCAAGTGTGCTGGGATAAAGAAGAAGGGTACAGTTTCTGCATGGAGAAAGTTCCGGATTCAATCCGTGGTCTCTTCGGGTAGGACCAGGAAAGACCCTTCCCTGAATCCCTGGAAAACCACTTCAGCGGAGACAGCCCTGGGATGGAAGGACCAAAGGCCTGATTCGGTATAAAGCAACTTCTCATGTTCTGTGTTGGGTTTAATTAAACGATTTCCTGCCCTGAGCATTTTTTTGGTCTCTTGAATCTGTGGAGCTCTCTCTTCCCCTTGACTGCTCCCCTGGTACAATTGTTGCTATGATTAGAGTCGTCTGCTCAATTCCATACACTCACACAAACAATAAAACTTTTAAAAAAAATATCCCCCCCACCGCCTTTTACACTTCAAAATGAAATGACAATTCCCGGAGAATAAAAGAGTTTTCTAATGACTATGTGCTCTGAGAGCGTTAACATAGCTGACATGCATTGTATACTGTTCGGAAGAATGCTTTTTCTTCTGCACTTCAGGACTCCAGACTTTAGAAACCCAAGGTGTGGGTTTTTCTTTCACGGGTTCCAATAAAAGGAGGGAATTGCATATGCTGATGATTACACGTCTTGCCAAAGTGGTAGGAGTTTTGAGTGCATTTTCTTCACTACCTTCAGGAAACTTTCATCCGTTCCAGGGACACCCAAATCAATGTCTTGGTTAAGGTGGGGGGAAAGGAGATCTAGCCCTTGAAGAGAGATGGGCAAGCTTCTCCCACACCACCACACCACCACAGTTTGACTCAGAAATTACCCCAAGCAAGAAGAAATTGGATCATTTTCTGGGCCAATCCAAGATCTCCCAAACATACACCAGCCCTTCCCAAACACAGTTACCTTTAGAGTCTGGCAGGAGCAGCAGTGTGAGAGGGGAATTGTGGTTTTTTTTTTACTCCCTCCTCTGTCGCCTTGATGTACTACTCTACACTCCCTCAGGTGGGATGGCTTGGTGACCCTTGGGACTTATAGTCTGCTCAGGGGCCACTGATATAGTCTTCCTAACTGCCAGTGTCTTCTTAAGTGTCACGAATAACTGTTATTTATTTATATAAATGTAAGCAGCTATGGAGACTTTTTGTTGAAAAGCGATATATAAATATTTGTAGTATTTTATCTTATCTTATCTTATTTATTTATCCAACATTTTATATCCTGCGTCTTCCTCCAAGGAGCCCAGAGTGGGGTACTACATACTGAAGTTTCTCTTTCACAACAACCCTGTGAAGTAGGTTAGGCTGAGAGAGAAGCGACGGGCCCAGAGTCACCCAGCTAGTCTCATGGCTGAATGGGGATTTGAACTCGGGTCTCCCCGGTCCGAATCCGGCACTCTAACCACTACACCGTGCTGGCTCCTGTAGAAGTTATTAGGTTGTGATTTGGAAGACTCCAGATCACGTGAGTCACTGAGCCCTTCCTTGCTTCTGGTGATGAAGGAGGGAATAACACCAGCAGCGCGCGCACACACACACACACACATGCTGCTTCTGAGACTGGGAAGTCTCAATTTCTGCAATCCACCTCAACATTTACTCCATCCATAGGAAAGGATCAAGAAAGAGATAGAGGCAATCCTCTTGCTTCTTCCCCTATGCATGATTCCCCCTTAGGAAGCACAGGAAAATAGGACGCTGCCTTATACTGCTGTTGGTCTGTCTAACTACAGCCCCCTCCCTTTAATAGGAAGCTGCCTTGTACTGAGAGTCAGACCCTTGGTCCATCTCGCTCAGTATTGTCAGCACTGACTGGCAGCATCTCTTCAAGGTTTCAGGCAGGAGTCTCTGCTGGCCCTACCTGGAGATGCTGCCAGGGATTGAAACTGGTACCACCTGCATGATGCTCGTCCACTGAGCGGTAGTCCCATCCCATCCCCTTAGGGCAGGGCTGCGTAACATCCCTCCTGCAGATGTTGGACTACAACTCCCATCAGCTCTAGCTATTGGCCACAGTGGGCATGCTGGGAGTTGTAGTCCAAAGAACAGCTGGAGGGTCAAAGTTGTGCAGGCCTGCCTTGGGGGGGGGGGTTTACTTACAGAGCTCCTAAGCACCCACCCATCCAAATGCAAACCCAGGTGAGTCCAGTGGTGCAATTTGATGGAACGATACAAAAAAAAAAAATACACCAACCGGCACATGAGATAAAACGCTCCATCTCATGTAGCATCTCCTCACAGTGAACAGCTGAGAGTTCATGCCAGTTGAATACCAAAGGGCTGGAACAGCTTCCTAGCACACTCTGTTCCCCTTAGTCTGGCAAATTCAGTCTGTTTCCCAGTGAAGTGGGCAGGAAAAACTGAGCACTAAAAAGAGCTGTGTTCATGTTGCAAGCAGCTATTTCAGTGGGAGAAGTATCCCCCCTCAATACCCGGAGCCCAAAACGGCAAAGTATTGCAGGAGAAAGTATTGCCATAGTATTGGAAAGTATTACACATAGACAAGTGTTATGCATAGCATTGGCAAGTATTTCACATAGACAAGTGTTATGCATAGTATTGGCAAGTATTGCACATAGCATTGGCAAGTATTACACATAGACAAGTGTTACGCATAGTATTGGCAAGTATTGCACATAGACAAGTGTTACGCATAGTATTGGCAAGTATTGCACATAGACAAGTGTTACGCATAGTATTGGCAAGTATTGCATATAGTATTGGCAAGTATTGCCAAAGTATTGCGGGAGAAGTATTCCCCTTCAAACACTCCATGCCAGAGATTCACCTTTAATGACTAAGGTCTTTCTTTTCTCTGGATAGTCTCACGGGCCATCCCAGTCAATCAGGAACCCCGTAGCCACTGGGAGAACAACACAGCATTTCCCAGCTATGCATATGTCGCTACATGATGATGTCGTGGAGGGCAAGTGAAATGGATTGAAATGGAGAACCAGATTATGAAAATGAAGTTGTGAATATTTCTCAACTCATGATGACATATCCAAAAAAGGGAGAATATTTTGACACCGTGAAAAGCACTTATCAAGAGCGATGAGTCGTTTCCGCTCAGCTCAGCTGCAGTGAGCTCTGAATTCAATCAAGTCAGCACCGTTTCTTCCAAAACGATCAGGCTCATTTCTGGAAAATGCCACGCGGAAATATTTGGCCATGATCCCGGAAGCCAAGAACCCTCCGGTGTGACTGGGGTGGAGAATCCACATAGAAGAGTGGGAGACGTCAATGAGTGAGGCAACAGATGACTCCATGAATCTGGGACCTCCCACTAGGGATGTGCAAATCATTTCAAGGTCGAATCCAATCAGGCTGATTAGATCCAACCTCAAATTGAATAGAAAAAAATCATTTTGGGCACATCTCTACCTCCCACAGCAGGTGAATCCAGGGATTTCTAACCAGCACACCTACCAAACCTGAGCACATCATTTTGCCAACATCCTGCAAGTCAAAAGAGTCCTCTGAGGACCTCTAGGTCATGGCAAAGCCCTCTAGCATTGCCAGAGCAAACACCTGCAAAATAGGGCTAGGCCCCTTTCATCACAAAAGCTTAGAAAAGACAGGATATACTGAGTCGGACCCTTGGTCCATCTAGCTCAGTATTGTCTAGACTAGGGATTCTCAACATTGGGTCCCCAGATGTTATTGGACTTCAACTCCCATGAGCCCTGAACAAAGGTCACTGGGGCTGGGGATTATGGGAGTTGAAGTTCAATAACATCTGGGGACCCAACGTTGAGAATCCTTGGTCTACAGTGACTTTCAGTGGCTTCTCCAAGGTTGCAGGCAGGAGTCTTTCCCACCCCTACCTGGAGATGCTGCCAGCGATTGAACCTGGAATCTTCTGTATGCTAAGCAGATGCTCTAGTACTAAGCTCCACCTCCTAAGGGGAATATCTTACAGCAGAGAGTGCTCACATGTAGTCATCCATCCAAACTGGAAATCGGGGAGACCCTGCTTGGCAAAGGGGACAATTCATGCTTCCTGTCACAAGACCAGCTGTCACCTTGCCTTAGCAGAAGACTACAAAACCCGGTGATCTGCTGGGAGACCCCATTCGTATTCTCCAGTTCCTGGTTAGCTCTGGCCAATTTTCCTGTCTGGGAACTGTCCAGGGTGCTGAAGCATCCTTGTTTTGCCTTGAGGAGATCATAGAGCAGCCTGGAGCAGGAGAGATCTACTTTTTTCCATGTATTCAAACAGTCACATGGCCCTTTCTGCCTTGCACAACAAACCCCAAAGATTTGTTGCATAATGCAAGATTTAAAATGCATCCCCAGTTGTTTTTCTTTTGAACGAATGAATGAGTGAACCTTATTGTGGCCAAGGACCAGCTGTTAGCAATGCTTCAAACAACATCAAATACAATACAGAAGTTCAAAACACATTGCACAGAAAAATACAGACAAAGCATTAAATACTCAAGCCTAGCACCCAATCTTAATTACTTTTTGTTGTGTTTTAGTTAGCTGTTGGTGGGTACGATAGGCAGAACCTAGCGATATTATAAGAAATGGCTGGGTTCTGCTCAGAAAGGAGGAAAGAAGCATTAAAAAAATCAACTTACTTGTCTGGAAATTTCATTTTAAAGGGCAAAATAAAACTATGATGACTACTGCAGTAAAAAGAGGAGTGTAAAAGTACATGCTGCACTGTCTCAACTACATTCGCTTCACATTCTGAGTGAAATATTCCAAAATCTGCCCTCAAGCAAAGTGTGTGGTGTAGTGGTTAGAGTGTTGGACGAGGACTGGGGAGACCTGAGTTCAGCTCCCCATTCAGCCATGAAACTCACTTTGTGACTCTGAGCCAGTCACATCTCTCTCAGCCTAACCTACCTCACAGGGTTGTTGTGAGGGTAAACATAACTGCATCCTGCCTCTGAGGCTGGAGGTGGCCTATAGCCCTCTGACTAGTAGCCATTGATAGACCTCTCCTCCATGAAGTGATCCAAACCCATCTTCAAGCCATCCAGGTTGTCGGCTGTCACCACATCTTGTGGCAGAGAATTCCACAAGTGGATTAGGCAAGTTGTGTGAAAAAGTACTTCCATTTGTTGGTCCTAAATTTCTTGGCAATCAATTTCATGAGATGATCCCTGGTTCTAGTGTTATGGGAGAGGGAGAAGAATTTCTCTCTCTCCACTTTCTCCACACCATGCATGATTTTATAGACCTCCATCATGTCTCCCTGCAGTCATCTTTTTTCTAAACTAAAAAACCCCAGGTGCTGTAGCCTTGCCTCATGAGGAAGGTGCTCCAGGCCCCTGCTCATCTTGGTTGCCCTCTTCTGCACCTTTCCCAGTTCTACAATGTCCTTGCAATCCCTGCTATGGCCCCATCCCTGTGTTACTAAATTTTTATACCACCAAAATGCAAGCCTCTAAGCCCTTTACATAAAGTACACCTGCATCTCTAGGTGAGCCAGAAATCAAAAACCTAACTAAATATATTAAGGGGTGGGACATAAATCCTCTTGGGAGATGGAAAAGGAACTGTGGATCCCATAATTCCTGCAGAGAGAGAGAGGAGAGAGAGAGGTGTTGTTGTGGTGGTGTGTGTGGTGTTGTTGATGTTGTTTGGAACTATACACAGAGATATAAATAATTGCAAGCAAGCTTTTCAAGTTCTGCCAATGTGCTCTTTCTAAGAGACGTTTTGATTTATCTCTTCATTTATTCTTTCACACACACACACACACACACACACACACACACACACACACACACAGGCATTACCCACCCACATTGCAGAAGAATGAAGAACTGATCATTTGCCTTGAGCTGTCAGTTTACTACTCCTTCCTACCGTACATTTGTGGGGGTGGCTTCATTTGAATCACAAACCCCTCCGCGACTGACTGCTAAGATGAAGCTCTGGAGTCTAGTAGTAGCATTTGCGGCCATTGGAGTAATAAAACCTGATGATGGTCTGGTAGTAAAGAAGAGATGAAGCAAAGCGCCTTTTCCTCATTCTGGAATCACCACAAGAGCTTTAAAGCCTAGAATGGCCCAGAATGTGAAACAGAAAGAGATGACAACAATTGCATAAACTGGCTTGGCTCTCGGTAAGAGTGACCTTGAGACTCAGAGGTTTTCTGGTGGTGAGCATGAATTGTCCTCTTTGCTAAGCAGGGTCTGCCCCAGTTTGCATTTGGAAGGGTGACTGGATGTCAGCACTGTCTACAGTGAGATACGCCCCTTAGAAGATGGGGCTGATCCCTGGAAACCTCTCCAGATAGGGCTGGGAGAGACTCCTGCCTGCATCCTTGGAGATGCTGCTGCCATTCATAAGAACATAAGAACAGCCCTGCTGGATCAGGCCCAAGGAGGCCCATCTAGTCCAGCATCCTGTTTCACACAGTGGCCCACCAGATGCCATCAGAAGCCACAGGCAGGAGTTGAAAGGGGCATGCCCTCTCTCCTGCAACTGGTACTCAGAGGCATCCTGCCTCTGAGGCTGGAGGTGGCCTATAGCCCTCCGACGAGTAGCCCTTGATAGACCTCTCCTCCATGAAGTTATCCAAACCCCTCTTCAAGCCATCCAGGTAGTTGACTGTCTTCACATCTTGTGGCAGAGAATTCCACAAGTGGATTATGCGTTGTGTGAAAAAGTACTTCCGTTTGTTGGTCCTAGATTTCCAGGCAATCAATTTCATGGGATGACCCCTGGTTCTAGTGTTCTGTGAGAGGGAGAAGAATTTCTCTCTATCCACTTTCTCCACACCACACATGATTTTATAGACCTCTATCATGTCTCCCCACAGTCATCTTTTTTTCTACACTAAGTAGCCCCATTTTCTGTCATGAATTTTAGGATGAGGCTGTAGCTCAGTGGTAGAGCATCCATTTTGCATTCCGAAGGTCCCGGGTACAATCCCCAGGCTGCATCTCCAAAAAGGGCTGGGAGAGCCTCCTGCCTGAAACTTTGGAGAGCGGCTGCCAGTCAGTGTGGACAATGGTGAGGTGGATAGACCAAGCTCCTGACTCAGTATTAGGCAGCTCCCCATGTGCCTTAAAGACACGGAGCATTGAGAATGAGAACAATTCGTGACCTCACTGGTTCAGTTTGGATGATACCTGCCCAGCTGGAAAGGAAGGAGGCTGGTTGGACTGGCAGACCAGGTATCCCATTGTATGATGGGTCGTGATGACAATTTCCCAACAATCCCCGAGAAAAGTTTATTAGCACGATTAAACCCTGTGATCAGTGAAGGAGGAAATTGGAATGTTAGGGGACAGGATGGCAAATTAGGCAGAGATAATAGCATAATGGCGAGAGTGTTTAACACAGTTGCAGCAATCTTCTCCCCTCCTAGGGCCTGCTGAGGCTGTGGGCCGGGTTCCAGGAATTGCAGATCTACTCTACTCAGCTCTGAAGGTCTCCAAGAAGATGGTCCAGTCAGGAACAGAATTAACCGTTTGGGTGTCTGAAGGCTCACACTTTGGACCCATACCTGTGAGAACAGGAGGCATAACTGGAAGTCAAGGACCACAACTTTCTGATTGATTGATAGACTGATAGATTGATTTATTGACTGATTTAGTTAGTAAGTACATTTAGTACATTTAGTACATTTAATTAAATGTTAGCAACACATAGGGATCAAAACATAGTAGCATAGGAAGCTGCCTTATATTATTTCTTGTTTACACAGTCAGACAGGTGTTATTGACTGGTTTGTTTTATCCAGACATCGAGTCCTTCCCAAGGACCTGGGATGCCAGAATTTTATTGTCAATGGTTATAGATATCGTCGCAGAATATAGGCTGTTCCCAGTAAAGTTGCTTTTTGTAACTGGCTGATGGTGATTTCTGTGGCCCCTCTGGTGTTGAGGTGCTCTTCAAGGTCTTTTGGAACTGCACCCAGGGCGCCAATGACCACTGGGATTATTTGGGTCTTTTTCTGCCACAGCCTTTCAATTTCAATTGGTAGATCTTTGTATTTGGTGATTTTTTCTATTTCTTTTTCTTCTATTCTGCTATCCCCTGGTATTGCTGTGTCGATTATTTTAACCTGTTTTTCTTTCTTCTCGACTACAGTTATATCTGGTGTTTTGTGTGGCAGATGTTTGTCTTTTTGTAGTCAGAAGTCCCCTAATATTTTTGCATCTTCATTTTCTTCAACTTTTTCAATCTTATGGTCCCACCAATTTTTGGCTACAGGTAGCTTGTATTTTTTGCAGATGTTCCAGTGTATCATCCCTGCTAGCTTGTCATGCCTTTGTTTGTAGTCAGTCTGTGCGATCTTTTTACAACAGCTGATTAGGTGGTCCACGGTTTCATCTGCTTCTTTACAAAGGCGGCACTTGCTGTTTGTTAATTATTATTATTATTATTATTATTATTATTATTAATTTGATTTCTATACAACCCTTCCAAAAATGGCTCAGGGCGGTTTACACAGAGAATAATAAATAAATAAGATGGATCCCTGTCCCCCACCGCTCAGCCATGTAACTCACAGCCTAACCTCCTTCCCAGGGTTGTTGTGGGGATAAACATGACCACGTAGACCTCTCTGGGCTCCTTGGAGGAAGATCAGGGAAGAATTGTAATAATTATGAATTATTTATTAGTTTTTATTTAATATATTTATTTCCCGTCCCTCCAGCGTACTCAGTGGTTTCCTCTCCAGCCTTCTCCTCATCCGGTGAAGCATCCTAGTATTTGCCACCAGACAGCAAAGATGTGCATGCATGAAGTGATCACAAAAGAAAGAGAAACATTAAGTGGTCATCCCTGCCGTTTATTACACTTTCACCTCATGCAGAAGCTGTTCCATTACAGGGTCTTAATGCAGTTTTGTCACTTACTGGGGTGGTGGTGGTTCCATTACATAACATAGGAACATAGGAAGCTGCCTTCTACTGAGTCAGACCATTGGTCTATCTAGCTCAGTATTGTCTACCCAGACTGGCAGTGGCTTCTCCCAGGTTGCAGGCAGGAGTCTCTCTCAGCCTTCTCTTGGAGATGCTGCCAGGGAGGGAACTGGGAACCTTCTGCTCTTCCCAGAGCGGCCCCATCCCCTCAGGGGAATCTCTTCCAGTGCTCACATGTGGTCTCCCATTCAAATGCAACCAGGGCAGACCCTGCTTAGCAAAGGGGACAGTTCATGCTTGCTACCACAAGACCTGCTCTCCTCACTGCTAGCCCCATGGATATCTCTGTGTGGAAACCTAGCAAAACAGGCCACGGCTTCCAGGTGTGCCAGCAAGAAATAGTAAATAATCATAAAAGCTCTATTAAATGCCAAGGCAAGACGGGCCGACTGGTAGAAAGAGGGTTCTTTCTCTGCTCTGTTGAACATAAGCATGCAGTTATGGCTCTCGCCCGTCTGCTTTGACATATCAATGGCCCCTTAGGAAGTATGAATCTCCCGATTATTGGCAAGGGTTAGGGGAAGTTAATCATATCAACATGAGTTTGTGTCACTTAAAAGCAATCGCTCACGGAATCCTGCCACACATTTGCAAGGAATGAGAGGGGGAGGTTTAGGCAAGCCAGGTAGCGACGGCCGGTAAGATGGCCGCGTGGAAAAGCCAAGCAAGAGGGTGAAAAGCTGGGCAAATTAAGGCTCAGTTTCTAGGCTCAAGCAGAGGAGGGGGGCTGCCTTATTTCGATGGTTTCCTCTTCTCAAAGTGGCAAGTTGAACTTTTCACAAAAAGCTGATGACTAGGATAGGGCCACAGCTCAGTGGAAGAGGTGAGTGGAACCCCTTTTCCAATTTCCCAGAGGACTCCTGAGGGGGAAAGGAAGAGAAGGGAAACCCAGGCCAAGTATCTGACCCTGAAGAGGCCACTAACAGCCTGAGACAAGTCTGCTCTTTTCTTATTTTGTTTTGGGTGACTTTTGTTTGCTCTTGGATTAAACGGCCAACTGCCGAAAGCATGGGCGGAAAGACAGTGAAGCTATTCGGCCGATCCGTGGAGAGCGGGCTAAGGGTGCTTAGCCCGCTCCCCACCGGAGTAGCCAATCCCTGCAGCCCCTGCCGGCTCCATGACAGAGCTGGCAGTTGTGCGGGCAGCTGATCTGGCCACCCAGGGCTGCCTTTTGAGCATCTGCGGGCTAAGCCCGTTCTCCCCGCAGACCCGGAAGAAGCTCTTCCCACCCATAGTGAGAAGAGCTTCAGTATGAATCTCTCTTGTGAGGCCATGTATGCGCACCCCCATAATCTTTGTTCCTATGTCAACAGGCAGTGGGGCTCATAACAAAGAAGGCACTCTCTTAAACCAGGGTTTCTCAACGTGTGGGTCCCCAGATGTTATTGGACTTCAACTTCCATAATCCCCAGCCCCAGTGGCCTTTGGTTGGGAAATATGGGAGTTGAAGTCCAATTACATCTGGGGACCCACATGTTGAGAATCCCTGCTCTTAAACAGTTTCAGCATCACTTTGATGGTGAGGACCAGTCCACGGCTTCCGTCCTCCAAATTGCATCACTGTTTTGCTTCCCACCTTCACAACATTACATTTGAACTTCAAGGACGTGTTCCTATCTTGTTTCCATCACCCCATGTTGTTATCTGCATTTTTCCCCTCCTAAAGAAATATGTCCTGTGGTGACCCATTCCCGCCCTTCTTATCTTCTGTGCTCCAATGCGCTCTTCGTAAAAGCTTCATCTGCGACTTCCTCTGACCTCGTTCTCCCATATGCGTGCTCTCCTTGGCTGAATGTGAACCACTCATGATCCCACCTCCGAAGGTGGTGTTGACACAGTAAGAGTGGCAGATCTTTTGCAGCTGTTATGTCTCTCCTGCAGGTTGGATCAGATCCATCAAGCCAGCTCTCAATGTCAGCCAGAGCAAATTGATGTGACCTGACAGATTCCATCCACACGTAACCCTGCTGATTAATGGCAGTAACATGGGGAGTTCAGACCAACGAGATTGACATTTCCATCACAAATGCTCTGCTTCTGAGCAACGTCTCTTCCTCCCCTTCATAGGCATGCAGGAAGCATACTGAGTCAGACCCTTGGTCCATCGAGCTCAGTATCGTTTACACAGACTGGCAGCAGCTTCTCGAAGATTGCAGGAAGAAGCCTCTCTAATCTGGAGATGCCAGGGACAGAACCTGGGACATTCTGCAAACATGGGTGAGTGACAGAGGTTCTTGAACTACATCACCCATCATCACTAGCTGATTGTGGTTCACTCCTGATAATCTCCAGGTAAAGCTAGGAGAGACTCCTGCCTGAAACCTTGGAGAAGCTGCTGCCAGTCAGTGTAGACAATTCTGAGCTAGATGGACCAGTGGGCTGACTCTGTAGATAACAGTTTTCTCAGTGGTAGAGCATCTGTTTTGTATGCAGAAGGCTCCAGTTTCAATCCCTGGCAGCATCTTCAGGTATGACTGGGAGAGTCATCTGCCTGCAACCTTGACATAAGAACTTAAGAAGATAACAGCCTTGCTGGATCAGGCCCAAGGTCTATCTAGTCCAGCATCCTGTTTCACACAGTGGTCCACTAGATGCCTCCAAGAAGCCCACAGGCAAGAGGTGAGAGGTAGCCCTCTCTCCTGCTGTTGCTCCCCTGCAACTGGCATTTGGAGGCATCTTGCCTCTGAGGCTGGAGGTGGCCCACAGCCACCAGACTAGTAGTCACTGATAGACCTGTCCTCCATGAATTTGTTTAAGCCTCTTTTAAATCCATCCAAGTTGGTGGCCATCATCACATCCCATGGCAGAAAATTCCATAGATTAATTACATCTATGTTTAAAGCTGTGTAAAAAAAAGTACTTCCTTTTCTTGATCCTAAATTTCCTGGCCTTCAGTTTTATGGGATGACCCCTGGTTCTAGTGTTGTGAGAGAGGGAGAGGGAGAGGGAGAGAGAGAGAGGGAGAGTGGTCTCTGTCCACTCTCTCTACTCCATGCATAATTTTATAGATCTCTATCATGTATCACCATAGATGCCTCTTTTCTAAAGTAAAGAGCCCCAGGTGCTGCAGTCTTGCCTCCCAAGGAAGGTGCTCCACTCAAGGCACAAATGACCAGGCTCAAACTACCATACTTTGGACACATTATGCAAAGACCCAGCTCCCTTGAGAAGTCCATCATGCTGGGGAAAGTGGAAGGCAAGAGAAGAAGAGGACGACCAGCAGCAAGGTGGATGGACTCGATGACCACAGCAATGAAGGCACCACTGAGAGACCTTCAAGGCCAAGCTGAAGACGGATCATCCTGGCGAGAATCTATCTATGTGGTTGCTAAGAGTCGACACCGACTTGACGGCACTTAATCAATCAATCAATCAATTAATCAATCATCTCCTTGCATTTCTTTTACCAGAGTTTATGTTTCTTTCTGTTCTCTTCGTTTGGGCAGGACTTCCATTTTCTGAAGGCGGTCCTCTTCCCTTCTATAGCTTCCCTGACTGATGTGTTAGCCATGCTGGCATCCTCTTGAACTTTGTGGGCTGAAGTGAGGGGGAGAGCGGACTGGGGCTGAAGATGAAATTAAGATGGGGGAGGAGACAGGGAGAACTAGGGGCGCAGATGCTCTGCTCAGGATCAGCTTAATAAAAATCTGTAGTCCAAAGAACGATTAATTTTAAATATATATCATTATAGCGATGCATCAGTTTCGACACATCAGTTACATGGCCACTGCATTCAGACTTAACACGGACCTGTGGTTCCATGCCCCTCCCCCACTCTTCTGTCCGTGCTCGGACGTTGGGGGGCGGGGCCTCTCTGCTGTCAGCGAGACTGCCAATAGGCAGAGCAGACTTCCTTCTTTCCTGAAGGACAGCCTGCTCAGCCAATAGGAGTGGGTGTGAGGGAGGAGTTTCCTCCCTCAACTCCGGTTGCAGAGGGTGCCACAAGAACATAAGAACAGCCCTGCTGGATCAGGCCCAAGAAGGCCCATCTACTGCATACTGCAGATGTAGTCTGTTGTAGCAACGGATATGTGGAAAGATGCAGTTGTAAGGGTTGCGGAGGTTGTAGTCCTTTTGACAGAAGATGCTCAAGGCATTTAATTGGAAAGCCTTTTAATTTGGCTTCTCCAGCCACAAACACAGTCTCTGGTTGTTATAGATAGACCCCTTAAGTGCTCATTTAGGCTTCCTTAATGAGATTATTTCCTGGCATAATTTTTATTGACGTATGACAGATTTATGGCCGACTCAGGACCTTAAGAGTCATGTTAATATTATGGGAGATATACGGGTTGCAAAATTTATGAGTCTATTAAGGGGATTTGTCATTTGCGACTCGCCATTAACCATGGTAGGCTGGTGAAGATGTTGATCTTTCAGGCTCGACACCCTCAGGTCTTATTAAAAGAGCCGAGTTGGATCAGGTCCTTGTACTGAGGCAGAAAGCTGGTCTTTTGGTAGAGAGTATGGTTCTCTTTGATAAGGAGGGTCCATCTTGGTTGGCATTTAGATGGGGATGGGGTCAAAGTTCAGTGCATGAGCATCAGCTTCCATGCAGATTCAATCCCTGGCAGCATCTCCAGGTAGGGCTGGGAGAGAGACCCCTCTCTGAAACCTTGGCGAAGCTGCTGCCAGCCAGTGTAGGCAATTACTGAGCTGGATAAACCAAGAGACCGACCAGGTAGAAGGCAGCTTCCTCTGTTCCTATGAAAACAGAACAGGGAGGTCTGTTATTTGTTCTGTCTCTCAGCACTATGACCCTGGTGGTGGTCTGGGGAGGAGAACTGGTCTTGTGGTAGCAAGCATGAATTGTCTCCTTTGCTATGCAGGGCTGGCCTGGTTTACATTTGGATGGGCACTTGCATGTGAATGCTGTAAGATCTTATCCTTAGGAAATAGGGCCTTGGCCTTGGCTCCGGGGAAGAGCATCTAGGTCCTAAGTGGACCCCCTGGCAGCATCTCCAGGTACGGCTGGGAAAGAGACCCTATAAGAAATTCTGAAGAGTTGCTGCCAGTCAGTGTGTGCAATACTGTTCTAGCTGGACCAATAGTATAAAGCAGCTTCCAAGGTTCCTGTGTTCTTAGAAGCCTGCCCAATAGAGGTTGAACAACATCATGAAATACCACAGCTTCATGCAAACCCTCAACCATCTGGTGCAAGTACATATTTGATCATTGCACGCGTGTATCATTCGGTAGGGTGTCAGCCACTTTTTTTTAATAAGCGAAGAGCTCTGTTGCATCTGACCTTTCTAGTCTGCTCTGCTGTTTTCAATAACACCTACCCAGATGCTTCCAGACCTGGATGCAAGAGTCATTTTCCTCCAGCAACAGGATGGTATATGCAGTCCGATACTCTTCCTATACTAGATTATCGAGACGTGGATTTAATTTACTCAAGTTCCATCTGAGTAAATTAAATTCATGTCTGGATAAGCAAGCATAGGGATAGTATCGTATTCCCTAGCGAGTATGCATAGCGTATGTTACAGCCTTAATGTAATCTGTCGAAATAGACCATCACTATAAGGAACCAGGAAGAACCAAAACATCCTAGAACAGGGTTTCTTAACCTGGGCTCCCCAGATGCTTTTGGACTACAACCCCCATTGCCCTCAGCCACAAAGGCCAAATCTGGGGGTGATGGGAGTTGTAGTCCAACAACATCTGGGGGCCCAAGGTTAAGAAACCCTGTCCTAGAATATCAGAGTTGGAAGGGACGTTTGGCGGTCTTCTAATCCAGCCCCTGATCAGAGCAGTAATCTCCTACAGCACCCTTGACAGATAGCCATCCAGTCTCTGCTTGAAAACATCTAGTGAAGGACAGCCCCCCACTACATGAGGCAAACCATGGCCGCATTCACATGTAATGCAGAACTGGTGTTTTAGGGGGCAGAGGTTTTTTTCATCATGTTGTCCGAATGCGTGCAACTCTACTTCTACAAGGCGACCCACCGGAGGTTTTGATTTTCAAGCTGCAAGCTGAACCCTCAGGTTGTCATGAGTTTTGTCTCCCAAACTCAAGGCTCCACACAGCCTGGGTGTCGTCCAGATTTAGAATTGCAGGCTGCATTCAGTGTGACTGGAGTTGAGGGAGGAAGCTCCTCCCTCCCTCCGGTGGTGAATGGCTATGCAGGCTGTCATTCATGCCAGAAGGAAGCCTGCCCAGCCAGTTCCTCCTCCTCTCTGTAGTCTTGCAGACTGAAGAGAGTGCTCTCTGTGATGTTTAAATTCAGACAGGAGAGCAGGGGTTTGGGGGAGCTGAACCATGGGTTCTTTGGACTCATGGTTCCATGTTACGTGCGAATACAGCTCATGAGTCCATTCTCACGACCATGTGGGGGTGGGCTGGAGGGAAGGCACACTCCTGCCTTGTGCCCCTGCTAAGTGAGCAGAAAGACACATTTTTAAAAGATGGTTCTCTTGTATTTAACAGGTGGAGAGCAACTGGCCCTATCCAACCTCAGCACAGCATCCCTTCAGTGGGTGTTGCTGGTCTCTGCCTTGTGTTTCCTTTGAGAGTGTGAGCTTTTTGGGGACAGGTGACCGTTTTATTTATGTCTGATTTATTTCTCTATGCAAACTGCTCTGAGAACTTTGATTGAAGAGCGGCATATAAATATCCCTAGTAATAGTAGTAGTAGTAGTCATGCCTCCCAGATGACCCAAACCCCTGGTTGGGTTAACCCACCCAACGCGCTTAACCCACATTCCCCGCACACGAGCAGACAGTCTGCTCTGGGAGGCCGAAGTGGTCACCCACACGACTACCGGCTCCGTTACGGAGCTGGTGGGTGCTGGGGGGAGTGGGAACCAATCGGCCCCCGGAAGCTCCAGCATGCTGGAGAGACCCCCGGAGCCGGGAGGTGGCTTTTCACCTCCCCTCCAGGAGTCTCCTTGTGAGTTGCTGCCGTGCGGAGCCATGGTGTGGCAACTCACGATGCTTAAACCTGGTTTAAGAACCGGGTTACTTAAGCGGGTGACCTGCTTAAGAACCCCCAGGCTCGCAGCCAAACCCGGTGGTTCTCACGGTTGTGGGAAATCGGGGTAGCCGAGGCGAACCTGATTTTCTACAATCGTGGGAATAGCCTCATTGCTTCTATCTAGTCACCCATGCAAATGCAATCTAAGGTGAGCCCTCCATAGCACAGGGGACAATTCAAGCTTGTTGCCACAAAACTGGCTCCCCAGCCTGCGTCGTTCTGTCTGAGGCTGTGGGAAATCCTGTGCAACTCTTTACCCATGAGCTGAAGAGGGAGGCAGCTGCCTCATAATGCAAAATATAATATCTCGAGGAGGCAGGCCATCGCGGTGAACTTATCACCACTCAGGGAAGAGCTATGGAGAGTCTGCTTATATATTTTTGGGTCCAGCGTGGTCAGGAATAGATTGAATTGCACTAAACAAGTCAGTTTAATAACAGACCTGTTAGCAGAATGGACCTTTCCCCCCTCGCTGAGAGGTTAAGCCTTGTTTGTGGCACTCGGGTAATGCGCTTTCAGAGGATGGCTTGGGAAAACAGCCCGTGCAGCTGACCGGCTCACATCATTCACTGTGAGAAAGCTGGAGCACGTCCTATTAAATACATATTTTCATTTTATTTTCCTGCAGCTGGCATTACATAATCGGACTGCAGCTCAAAAAATGAATGGCTTCATGATGTCTGGATGATCCCTGCCTTTGGAGAAACAGTCTGAGGACAGATGGCCCAGAGCAGGGGTCTCAAAGAGCAGCCTTCCAGCTGTTGCCAGACTACAATTCCCATCATCCCCAGTCATGATGGTCAGCAGCCAGGGATGATGGGAGTTGTAGTCCAGCATCCACAGGAGGTCAACAGTTGGCGATCCCTGTTCTGGAGAGATGTAAGGCAAGGGGCACATTTCAGAGGCATCCTCTTCTAAGTTTTGAACCCAGCGTCATCTGTTGAAGCTAAATGCTAGGAGATTTAGAAAAGATGAAAGGAACATAGGCAGCTGCCATATACTGAGTCAGACCATTGGTCCGTCTAGCTCAGTATTGTCTACACAGACTGGCAGCGGCTTCTCCAAGGTTGCAGGCTGGAATCTCTCTCCCAGCCCTATCTTGGAGATGCTGCCAGGGAGGGAGCTTGGAACCTCCTGCTCTTCCCAGAGTGGCTCCATCCCCTGAGGGGACTCTCTTCCAGTGCTCACACTTCTAGTCTCCCATTCAAATGCAAACCAGGGGCAGACCCTGCTTAGCTATGGAGACAAGTAATCCTTGCGACTACAAGACCAGCTCTGCTCTCCAGTATACAATCTGCACAGGCTGTAGCATTAAGCATGCATTTTTGCAGCGTCTGATCACTGCACATGCACTGGGTGTTTATGAGGAGTGGGAAAAGGGCAGAGCAAACTCAGGGGACACGAATGGAACGGAACTAGGCAAAGCTGTTCATTCTGCAACATTTTTGTCAACTGCTGGATTGGGAAACAGACGATTCTTCTCCATCCTGGAGTTAACGTGACTAAAAGCTGGTGAGTGCTACTTAATTCTCTGTGCACAGGAGGGATGGGAAATGCTGAGAGCAGGTCATGTGTGCGTGAGGTGGGGGGCGCTTTATTAACTATTTATGAGGGCTTGATTGCTTAAGTGATGGGAAGCATCAAGGCATATTATCAGGGTCCTGAAAGCATTGGCTTTCTGACTCACAAAATTACATAACCTTGGAAGAGAACTTCCGTCTGTAGTTAGAAAGAATTACAGTCATGAAGCCAGGGGCGTAACTACCATAGGGCAAGGGGAGACAGTTGCCCACTGCCTTGGGGGCCCCCCCAGAGGCAAGTCACATGACCAACTCCCCCAGCCGTACACCCGCCCGGGCTTCCTGCAGTTGTATTCATCCTCCAAAACTGATGTGACTGTTAAGACCTGGAGCTACCAGAACAGCATGTCTTTCTCGAGTACCATTAAATGACTTGCATCATCCACAATTTACAAAACCTTATATATATATATATATATATATATATATATATATATATATATATATTCGCTTTTTGTTACCACTATTCAGCCTCATTTAAGATTTCTTCACTTTATGAGCTAGGGGTGGCCCATTTTAAAATCTTGTCTCTGGGCCCACTCCAACCTTGCTACGCCCCTGCATGAAGCTATGCATATACCCAGACAAATGTAGAATTATGACATTATCTCATGGAAAGGGCGGAAGATGTGAATCCAGTTCCTAGGATTTTTGCGTGGACTGGATACTCTGTCTTCAAAAGGGAAAACAAGCTATTGTCAAATCTGACCAACAGCCACAAAGGTTAACAGCCACTCTAGGGAAGGGAAGCAAACATTTCCCTCTCTGCTGCACCAACGGATTCTAGTATTTCAGCATACAAAAGATAGAAGCAGAACCCACCCATTATCGGAATTGTTATTTATTAAGTGACTAACTCCAACATGGAAGCTTACTAGAATGTTAAATCATTTATAGTTGATAATTCCTATCCTCGTCGAGTCCCTTAGCTTTTTATGTGAAATTTAGACCGCAGATCATATCCCAGCAGGGCAAGGACCATTAAGACCCATTCCAGGAGATAATCCAGAGCGTTCAAAAATGCTCTAATGCACATTTCTTGAGAGATCAAAACAGTATATCTGGTCAATAAAACACCCCAAGGAGGGCATCAGATATGGTCAAAATGGTGATTAAATTTATGTTAACAAGGCATGTGGAATTTAACTAATTTTTACTCAATATTTCTTCTAGGGGGCATGTTGGTGTCCAATTTTTCTTTCCGGCTTCATGAAAAAGGAAATTAGCAGCCACTACCTATATGAACATGACAGCCACCTAATGGCGCAGTAGGGAAATGACTTGCCTAGCAAGACAGAGGTTGCCGGTTCGAATCCCCGCTGGTATGTTCCCCAGATTATGGGAAAGACCTCTATCGGGCAGCAGCAATATAGGAAGGTGCTGAAAGGCATCATCTCACACTGCGTGGGAGGAGGCAATGGTCAGCCCCTCCTGGATTCTACCAAAGACAACCACAGGGCTCTCTGGTCGCCACAAGTCGACACCGACTCGACGGCACGCTTAACTTTACCTTTATATGAACATGAGTTCAATCGAGGACATGTGTGCAGGATTCCCATAAAAGTATCAGAGGCCTTACTCAGTGGGGTGGCATCCTCAACCAGCCAGTCTGAGATCATTTGTGGCTCTTTTTGTTTCCTGTCTGGGGGAAAACAGCACATTTAAATCTGTCTCGCCCATGGCCAGGAATCAGAAGACTCTGTTGATCAATTGAATGGCTGCATCTGTGGGTCGGCAGAGTTGTACCTATAGCTCCGTGGTATAACATGTTGTTTTTATTTTGTTGTAAACTGCCCAGAGACGTAAGTTTTGGGCGGTATAAAAATAAGTTAAGAATAAGAATAAGAATAAGGAGAAGGAGAAGGAGAAGGAGAAGGAGAAGGAGAAGGAGAAGAAGAAGAAGAAGAAGAAGAAGAAGAAGAAGAAGAAGAAGAAGAAGAAGAAGAAGAAGAAGAAGAAGAAGAAGAAGAAGAAGAAGAAGCCAATTACAAAAAGCAACGTTACTGGGAACAGCCTATATTTTGCTACGATATCTATAATAACCAACAGTATTGATGATAAAATTCAGCCATCCCAGGTCCTTGGGAAGGACTTGATGTCTGGATAAAACAAACCAGTCAATAACACCTGTCGGACTGTGTAAACAAGAAATAATAACAACATCCACTTTGCATGCAGATGGTCTAGGGTTCAATTCCTGGCAGCATTTCCAGGCAGGGCTGGGTGAGATTCCTGCCTGCAACCTTGGAAAAGCCGCTGCCACTCAGTACTGAGTTAGCTAGACCAATGGTACAAAGACAGCTTCATAGGTGGTTCCTTTCCACTTCCTTGTTCTTTCTCTTTCTTTCTTCTTAATCTGTGTTGCAGAGCTTGGAAGAAGGATAGGGAAGTGTAGGCATAAATATGAAAGCCGGGAATAATGTGCTGGCACCAGGAGAGGCAATAAATCCTGGCAAATGAGTGATTATACCGTTTGCTCCATGCAAAGAGAATAAAGAATGGTCTTCTTTTCCATACATCATCCCAGCGGCACCCCCAGCTGAACGGGTCTCCGTTGGCACCGACTTCTCCCGCTGGACATAAATGTGCAAGGGATTGTTGTCCATCACAAATGAATGGCATTCATCTCAATTTCCCCCCCATGCATTTCCCCCAGCCTCGGCACTTAATTCTGACTCACGACATTCCAGTGATGTTAATGCTGTCAGGCATGAATTCTGTCTTAATCTGCAAGGTGGGCCCGATCGCTGAGCAATATTCTGGGTGCCCTTTTGAGGCCCATCTCTTCTGCAAGAGGAATGCTGGTGGGGGCAAGAGCTGGGCTTGTGGTTTGCAAGGATGAATTCTCCCCTTTGCTCAGCAGGGCCTGCCCTGTTTTGCATTTGAATGGGAGACTACAACTGAAAACACCATACAGGGGTAGGCCACCTTCGACACTCGAGCTGTGATTGAATTAGAACTCCCATAATTCCCTAGCCATCATAAATTGTGACTGGGGGTGATGGGAGCTGTGATACAACAATAGCAGGAGTGCCAAAGATGGCCTACCTCTGTTATGAGATATTCCCCTTAGGGGATGGGGCTGTAGCTTAGTGGAAGAACATCTGCTTTGCGTGCAGAAGGTCCCAGGTTCAATCCCTGGCAGCATCTCCTGGTATGGCTGGGAAAGGCTCCTGCCTAAAATCTTGGAGAGCTGCTGCCAGTCAGTGTAGACAATATTGAGCTATAGGGATCAAGGGTCTGACTCAGAATAAGACAGCTTCCTATCTTCCTAAGTACTCAGGATTTTGTGGGGAAGGACCACAGCTCAGTGGCAGAGCATCTGCTTTGCATGCAGAAGGTCCCGGGTTCCGTTCCTGGCAGCATCTCCAGGTTGGGCTGAGAGAAATTCCTGCCTGGCACCTTGGAAGTCAGTGTAGACAATACTGAGCTAGATGGAACAAGGGTCTGACCCAGTAGACAGCAGCTTCCTATGTTGGGGCGGAGACCTGGTCTTGTGGCAGCCAGCATGAATTCCCCCCTTTGCTAAGCAGGGTCTGTCTTGGTATGCATTTGGATGGGTGACTACATGTGAGCACTGTCTGCTTTAAGGTATTCCCCTTAAGGGATCAGACTGTAGCCCAGTGGAAGATCCTGCTTCTTAATATTTATTTGATTTCTATACCGCCTTTCCCAAAATGGCTCAGGGCGGTTTACTCAGAGAAATAACAAATAAATAAGATGGATCCTTGTCCCCAAAGGGCTCACAATCTAAAAAGAAACACATTTTACTTATTTATTTATTTACTTATTTATTTATCAAATTTGTACACTGCCCCAAACGTTCGTCTCTGGGCGGTTAACAATAGCATAAAACAAGTTTGTGCTGGTCAACGACCGTAATAAAGATTATTATTTATTATAAAACAAGTTAAAAAACATACAAAAAACTTAAAACAATTTAACAATTTTTTAAAAAAATAAACCTGAGATTAAAACCAAAAAAAATAGGAAGCTGAGAAAGCTTGGGTGAAAAGATAATAATCACCAAATACCAAGATCTACAAATTGAAATTGAAAGGCTGTGGCAGAAAAAGACCCAAATAATCCCAGTGGTCATTGGCGCCCTGGGTGCAGTTCCAAAAGACCTTGAAGAGCACCTCAACACCATCAGGGCCACAGAAATCACCATCAGCCAATTACAAAAAGCAGCTTTACTGGGAACAGCCTATATTCTGCATCTATAACAATTGACAATAAAATGCAGCCATCCCAGGTCCTTGGGAAGGACTCGATGTCTGGGTAAAACAAACCAGTCAATAACACCTGTCTGACTGTGTAAACAAGAAAATAATAATAATTCGATTTCTATACCGCCCTTCCAAAAATGGCTCAGGGCAGTTTACAAAGAGAAATAACAAAGAGAAATAAGATGGGTTTTCATGGGGTTTTTGAAAATTGCCAGAGATGGGGAGGCTCGTATCTTAGTATGGAGTGCATCCCACAATCTTGGGGCAGCGAACAAGAAGGCCTGTCTCTGTGTAGCCACAAGACGAGTTGGCAGCAACTAGATATGGACCTCCTCAGATGACCTCAACGGGTGGTGGGGCTCGTAGTGAAGAAGACATTCTCTTAGATACCCAGGACCTAAGCCGTTTAGGGCTTTATAAGTTATAGCCAGCACTTTGTATTTTGTCCAGAAACCTATTGGCAGCCAGTGTAGCTCCATAAGACAGACACCATCAGCAACATAAAACAGACACCAGCAACAGTCACTGGAGATCCTGTGCTGGAGATGGATAGGGCCAGTTACTCTCCCCCTGCTCAATAAAGAGAATCATCATGTTAAAAAGGTGCCTCTTTGCCCAGTTAGCAGGGGTATGAATCTCCTGCAGATTCATGATTCAGATTCATCACACAGATGTATATTATGGTATAGCTTTAGCTCTGTTCAGACATTATTTTATTGATTGGTTGGTTGGTTGGTTGGTTGGTTGGTTGGTTGGTTGGATTGGATTTATATACTGCCCCTCCAAGAATGCCTCCGGTGTGGTTCAGATGTCTGTAAGCATGCACATATGATGCAGGAGTCAGAAAGGACCTGTATTACTGTACTTGTGTTCTACATAACATGTGAATACCTGTACCTTCCCACAGATCTGTACAGTGTGCCTAGATTGTACATGTGTTGAACATACAGTGACATGTGGCTATTGAGAAGTGTAGTTTGGGGATAAATCCACAATGAATTCCATAAGCCAATGAGAAGTTGTATGCCTACCAAGTCTGGGGACAGACTTCTGCAGTAATGGAACGTCAAACTTTAATATCAGTTTCCTTCCGGGGGGGGGGGGGATGTGGTGATGGAACTAACTGTGCTCTGTCCCCAATGGTTCCTGAACACATCCCGCGAATGTCTTCATCTATGTTGGAGAGCGTGGGTGCTTTCACACAGCTGCGGACGCTACCCCAGGAAACAGAGAGAAGAGGCATGGTGCTTCTTTGAAATGAAATTAATTTTTCACAGCAGCAGCTGCAGCACAGTTGATAGGCTTGGCTGCCATCTGGCACGATTCCACCAACCTCAGCGGAGAGCTTCCAGTTTAGGAACAATCACGGTTGTCGTTTTTATGGGAGGCAAACGAAGCCTTGGTGAGACGGAATGCACAGGACGTTGGAAGCCGGGTGTGGCAACAGGGTGGCTATCAGACCCGAGAGAGTGAGACACGGTTGTCGTCATGATGAATACATCAAGTAAATGATATTTTGGAGAGGAGAGCTGGTCTTCTGGTAGCAAGCATGACTTGTCACCTTTGCTAAGCAGGGTCCATCCAGGTTGCTTTTGAATGGGAGACTGCATGTGTGAGCACTGGAAGATCTTCCCCTTGGGGGATGGAGCCACTCTGGGAAGAGCAGAAGCTTCCAAGCTCCCTCCCTGAAAGCATCTCCAGATAGGACAGGGAGAGAATCCTGCCTGCAACCTTGGAGAAGCCTCTACCACTCTGTGTAGACAATGCTGAGTTGGATGGACCTATGGTCTGACTCAGTATAAGGCAGCTTCCTATGTTTCTATGTTCCTATTAAAGGGAGGAAAGCTGGTCTTGTGACAGGAAGTATCAACTGTCCTTATTCATAAGCAGGGCCTGTCCTGGTTTGCATTTGAATTGGAGACGACATGTGAGTCCTGTAAGATATTTCCCTTAGGGGATGGGGCCACTCTGGGAAGAACATCTAGGTTCCTAGTTCCTTCCCTGGCATCTCCAAGGTAGGGCTGAGAGAAAGACTCCTGCCTGTAACCTTGGAGAAGCTGCTGCCAGTCTGGGTAGACAACACTGAGCTGGATGGACTAAGGGTCTGACTCAGTATATGGCAGCTTCCTATATTCCTATCATATAGCAAGACACAGTTGTCATCATGGGCAGGGTGGCCCATCCACCAGGGGAAGTAAATAGGGAGGGCACAGATGGCCTTGGTCATGTGCCACGCAGGGACCCAAAAGAAGGGCTCGCCCACTTGCTTCTAGGGCAGCAACCTGTGGAGTGTGTTCCCCCTTCATCTGCGTGGGCACCTCCTACCATCTGAGAGAGCGACCAAGAAGGCACTCGCCATCCCTCTTGCCTTCCTGGCCTCCCACTTCCTCTCCTCTCCACTCTGCCCGTCCCCCCTGACGCTACCTGCCATAGTGCATTATAATAGTGTAGCCGAATGAATGTCTGCCAGAATGTCTGCCAGAAGCAGCCGACAGCAGCAGGCGCTGTGGACAAAGGCAGCCGAATGGGAAGGACAGCAGATGGGTGGGAAACAGGGGGCCCCCTCCTGACTGCTTGGACAACGGGCACTGCCCAGATACCCACCCACTTCTCAGATGGTGGGAGGTTCCTCCCTGATAATTTATGGAGAATATCAGGGGATCATGTTCCCCAAGTTGGCCCACGTCATGCCCTTAACTGCTGTGGCTAATTCCATCAACTGCTGTGGCTAATTCTTGCTTGAAGGACAGCCCACACAGCCAATCAGGGAGGGAGGGAGGGAGGAGCTTCCTCCAGTCCAGCCGAATGCAGCCTCCAGTGCTGCATTCAATTGAAAAGGAGGCTCCATGTACCCTCAGTTTGGAGCAGCAATGCTCACTACAAACCGAGGGTTCCAACTGGAGTCTCGTCAGCGCGACCTCGGGTTGCGCTACAGATGGGACCAGAGTTGACTGGGTTCGGATGTAACGTTAAGGAAACCGTGGTCCCTCCAACTCCGGCCCCCTGTTATGTGCGAATGTGGCCAGTGGGAACATTTCTATTGGATTCCATGAAATGTTCCTAGAAGGAAGCTCTCAAAATCTGGGACAAAATTTGCCAGGTTACAGCAGTGTTCAACTGATGGGACAAGGAGAAAGCCACCTACCATTTTGTAATGGCCTTCAACCTTTATTTTTTTTTAAAGAATAGACAAAACAGCAATGAGATCAGATATTTCATAGTTGCTTATGAGACCACTGAATTCTTGCTCTCCACACTTAAGTCACCTTTAGTAATCTGTTGATGGAGCTACACTGGCTGCCAATAGGTTTCCGGGCAAAATACAAAGTGCTAGTTATAAGCCCTAAACAGCTTAAGCCCTGGGTATCTAAGAGAGTGTCTTCTTCACTATGAGCCCCACCACCCATTGAGGTCATCTGAGGAGGTCCGTCTCCAGTTGCTGCCAACTCATTTGGTGGCTACACAGAGACGGGCCTTCTCGACTGCTACCCCAAGATTGTGGAATGTGCTCCCTGCTGGGATACGAGGCTCCCCATTTCTGGCAATTTAAAAAAAACTTCTGAAAACACATCTCTTCAGCCAAGCTTTCTCAGCTTTTAAAAACTTGTTTTTAAATTGTTTTGGCTATTTCATTGGTGTTTTATGATGTTTTAATTGTTAATTATTATTTTATGCAGTTTTATAATTTCTCTTTTAATTGTTAATTGATTTTAATGGTGTTTTAATGTAAACCGCCCTGAGCCTTTTGGAAGGGCGGTATAAAAATTGTAATAATAAATAAATAAAATAATTTATAACCTGGCCTCTTGAGGTTGGTTAGTGTAAGCGATTCTGAAAAATCGCATCCTTCCGTTAACTATTCTTTTGTCTTTGTTGAAGGTTGGGATCATGATGTAGTTTGCAAACAAAAAACAAAACAAAACAAAAACCCACCAAAAAAAACCCCCAAAAAACCCAAACAAAAACACCCAAAACCAAACTGCTTCAAACCTTAGTAGTTCTTCCAAGGTAAAGAACTAATTCATTATATCTTGTTGACTACGGTATGTGTTGTCATAATCTTGTCATCGGGGCATAGCCACCATTGTGCGAACGGGTTCAAAGAACCCAGGCCACCAATGAAAAGGGCCGCCGAAGCCCCAGAGTGAACTCCCCCCTCCCATACCCAGGCTGCGGAGAGCCCGGGCAAACCCTCTGTTGGTTATTTCTGGCAGCGGCAGCTGCCTGATCGGATATTTCCCTCTTTCTCTCCCTCCAGAGAGGAAAACATCCTATCAGGCAGCTGGGAGCAAGCTGAGAGATCTCTCGGGCTCTCGGCAGCCCGGGCCCCCTCTGGAGCCTGAGACACGCCCCATGGCTCCCTTTCAAAACTAGTCTCTGCAAGCATGACGAGCAGGCAGGCAGAGAGATTCCCAGCACCCTCCCCTTCTCTGCTTGTGCTTTTGCAAGCATTGCAACGAGCGTGAGGAGCAAAGCTCCTTAAAAAACTTGCAAGGGTCAGGTTGGTTGGGAAGAGCTGCTCTGATGGTTGGGGGGCGGGTGGGGGGCGTCTTGCTGCCTTGCTGGTGCCCTAGTAATCTTCCCCCTGAGATGGCGGAAGGTGTAGGAGGGGGCAACCAAAATGACTGGGTCCTGGAGAAACTTCCTTAAGGCATGTGAGGCCCTTTCTTTAGGAAAAAGGGCAACTAAGGGGAGGCATTAATTAATTAATTAATTAATTAATTAATTAATTAATTAAGCTTCTATATTTCTATACATGATAGAGTTCTACAAAATTATTCATGGCGTGGAGAGAGAGGACAGAGAGACTTCCCCCCACTCCCGTTCTCACCACACCAGACCCATGAAAATGAAGGCCAGGAAATCTAGGCACAACAAAAGGAAGTAATGTTTCCACACAGCACATAATCTGTGGAACTCTCTGTCATGGGATGTGGTGTCGGACATCAGTTGGATGGCTTAGACAAATTCACGGAGGACAGGTCTATCAATGGCGACTAGTCTGGTGGCTAAAAGGCCACTCCAGCCTCAGAGGCAGGTTGCCTCCGAATACCAGTTGCAGAGGAGCAATAGCTGGAGAGAGAGAGAGCATGCCCTAAGCTCTTGCCTGTGGGTTTCTTAGAGGCATCTGGTGGACCACTGTCGAAAAAAGGGTGCTGGGCTAGATGGGCCGACTTGGGCCTGATCCAGAAGAGTTTGTGTGATCTTCCTCGCCTTGCCTCATGAAAAGCCACTGCTGGAGATCAGTTGGGATCATACAGTGAAGAAAGCAGGGAGCTCTAAAAATGGCACCGAAGTGCAGATACATCAGGACTGTGAACAGACAGAAAACCATTTTTTTAAAATGCCACTAGGCTGGGAAGCCTCTATCACCCCCTCAAAAAAAGCATACTTTGAAGTGACCTTCACAAAGATTATGTCCAGCATGGCTCAATGCAACTTAATTTTAGAGGTGGTTTTAAAAAAAAACACCAAAATGTTTCTCAATCACTCAGGTAGATTGCACTTTATTTCATGTTTTGGCAATAAAAAAAATAGGGGTGGGGGAAAATAAGAAGAAACACCCCTGTAAGATACCATTGAAAGTAATTTTGTTTGCTCTGGCATAAACATGAGCCACAATTATATCTGATGTGGAGTTGAAAAGCACAGGGAGATAAATGTCTTAATTGGAATCAATATTAATTTTGCGCCATTTCACTTCTCCCTCTACTTCACAGCAAATGCAATTATGCCTCCAGTGCTCCATTAGAAGTAAAACCAGACAGAAAAACCAGGCACTGGTAGCCCCCAGGAGATCAGAGTTATATGTGTGGGACTGGATGGATATTAAAGGTCTAATAGATTGGGTTTGGGGTGGGCATAAAAAATAGCTCGTGGTCCCCAGGTCAGTGGCGGCTGTGGTGGAAATGGGGCACACTCACGCTCTGCTTAGGAACGTAGGAAGCTGCCATCTACTGAGTCAGTCCCTTGGTCCATCTCGCTCAGTATTGTCAACTCTGACTGGCAGCGGCTCTCCAAAGTTTCTGACAGGGTTTCTTGGACAGCCCCACCTGGAGATGCAGGGAACTGAACCTGCGAAGCGATTACTCTGCCACTAGCTACAGGCCCATCTGGGCATGGGCTGCACTTTTGCGGGGGAGCATTCAGAAACTCTGTTTGGTCTCTGATTAGATCATTGAGAGCATAGGGTTGCTAAATCCTCCCGTGCCAACTCTTTGCATGAGCCCCAGTCCCCAGGGAGGCAGAGAATTCTCATTACGGGTAATTACCAGGAAGCAGATTCAGGCAAGAGATTAGGAGAAATGTCCTGACTGTACGGGTGATTGGACAGTGGAACCGTCTGCCTCATGCAGCGGTGGGCTCTTCTTTGCTGGATTTTTTCAGACAGAGACTGGATATCCAGTGGTCAGGGATGCCATAGCAGGTTCCTGCACTGAGCAGGGGGTGGACTAGAAGACCTCTGAGGTCCCTTCCAACTCTAAAATCCTATGATTATAGGTTGTGAATTACTTGGGGAGAGGAAACCATCATTTAATTCCCTTTGCTATGTGAACATTTTGCAGACAGGGGGTCATCATCATCATCATCATCATCATCTCTTATATTTTCCTGAAGGAGCTGGGAATGTTATGAGCCTTCTGGATGGATGACTGGAGTTTCTGTGGGTGGCAGACTCAGGGTGGAAACTTCTGTTTCACAAAGATCTGGAGAAGAATAAAACCCCAAGGGGGTCAAACCACCCCCTCAGCTGCCCAAAATAACGCAATGTTGTGGAATGTTTGTGGGCTCAGGGTGCAGTTAACAGACCAGGTGGACAGAATTAGTGGAATTTGGTGGTGAGGAGTGGGGAAGGTGGGTTTGAACAAACATAGTAGGAAATTTCTCAGCTTGAAGAATGCTCCCATAAGACAGACACAACCTCTTCTGCTTCTGAGGGAGAAAAGTGTCTAAAACTTTCACTATACTCAGGCACAGGTTAAGATGATGCAGGGATATTATGCATATTTTATTGGGGGTCCATACTTGGAGGAGGAAGAGGAGGAGGAGGAGGAGGAGGAGGAGGAGAGGTTAGAAATGGCAGCCCTAGAACCTTGCAGTGCTTCAAAAAGGGTTTCCCACTTTGCAAAATGGGGACAGTGTTTTTCAAGATGCATGTACCAGAAGCCCGAGGCCGTTTTTTGTAAACCGAGACCTCTGCAGATCATGCATTTAGGTCATTACAAGTGGCTTCAATAGGGTATGTGTGTCTGCCTTTGTTTTCTGGCAGATCTATCCACAAACTACATGGATTTCTGAGCTAAATGAAGGTTTAAGCTCCCCCCACACACACACCAAAAAAAAAAAATGTTGAGTGCATTTCCTCCAATCAGCCAGCCTCCCTTTGCTTCTGTATCTGAAAAGACATCGCCACCAACAAGTAATTAAACTGCTGTAGGCTAAAAAGAAGCTTGTATCTCTTTGGGAACCTTATCTTCTCGTTAAGCACAAAGACACAAAGGCGCACCCTAAAGACCCATTATTAGAGCATTCGCAGCTGATCTGGGAGCATGCAAAACAGGGAGGCATTTATGAATCACACATTGGTCTGGTCGCAGGTATGATCATAGGGGGGCTTCTCCCCCCTCTTTGTAGTCACGGCCTGGCATCTCCCATTTTCGCAAAATCTCCACGATTAATACAAAGCCGCGCTCTGGTTTCTGCCAACGTTTGTCCTCCTGCCTCAGCCTGTCTGAATGGAGACAGAAAACTAATTAATGCTTCCAAGCTCACTGGTGGGGGGTGCTCCGGTCCACCCACCCATGCGGTCCCTGCTGGCATGAGTCATGCGAGAAGTTGCTGATCTCAGAAGGCCTTCCTCGTCTTTTATCAGCTCAGTCTTCTCATCGCTGCTGGGGGATTGGATAATGTGATAAGTTTCTTCTAATCTGGTCCTAGGAGTCTTCAGCGGCCTCCCTGAGCGGCAGGATTCTGCCGAGAAGCAATGGTGACTTTTCAGTGGAGTATCCCTGCTAACTAGGCAAAGAGGCACCTTTTAAATGGGGCGATTCTCTTTATTTAGCAGGGGGGAGAGCAACTGGCCCTATCCATCCCCAGCACAATCAAAAAAGAAACATAAGATAGACGTCAGCAGCAACAGTTACTGGGGGGGAGTGACTGTTGCTGCTGGTGTCGATCTTATGTTTCTTTTTTTATTGTGAGCCCTTTGGGGACAGGGAGCCATCTTGTTTGTTTGTTTATTATTTCTCTGTGTAAACCACTTTGGACACTTTTGTTAAAAGTGGTATAGAAATAGTTGTTGTTGTTGTTGTTGTTGTTGTTGTTGTTGTTGTTGTTCTTGTTCTTGTTCTTCTTCTTCTTCTTCTTCTTCTTCTTCTTCTTCTTCTTCTTCTTCTTCTTCTTGTATCAACTAGAATCTGGGAGAAGACATAAGAACATAGGAAGCTGCCTTCTACTGAGTCAGACCATTGGTCTATCTAGCTCAGTCTTGTCTTCACAGATTAGCAACAGCTTCTCCAAAGTTTCAGGCAGGAATCTCTCTCAGCCCTATCTTGGAGATGCTGCCAGGGAGGGAACTTGAAAACTTCTGCTCTTCCCAGAGTGGCACCATCCCCTAAGGAGTAGATCTTCCGGTGCCCACGCATGAAGCCTCCCATTCAAATGCAAACCAGGGCAGACCCTGCTTAGCAAAGGGGCTTGCTGCCACAAGAGCAGCTGTCCTCTCCAACCACAACACAGCTCCCAGAGCTTCTGGACTGTAAGAGGTTTGCTGCCCATACACCTTGTAGTCAGGCGTCTCTCTCAGCCCTATCTGGAGATGCTGCCAGGGAGGAAACTTGGAACCTTCTGCTCTTGTGCTGGGAAGAGACACTGAATGAGAAAGATGAACAAAGGTCTCTAGCATGGACTTTTTCATGTTTTTCAATTTCTGAAGAGAGTTTTGTAGGAATGTGACATGGATTGAAAAGCCATGAGCAGAAACACTCACTGGTTTCTTCATCATTCTATGCGAGTCTGGACTTTCTATCTCTAAATGTACCTGAGAAAGCTACCAAACTTTGTAGGAAGGAATTGTTCCCCATACTCTTCCAATGGAAGAGTTCCAGTGGAGAGTCTGGAGAGAGAGATTGTTCTCTCACAACACTAGAACCAGGGGTCATCCCATGAAACTGACTCCCAGGAAATTTAGGATGGACAAAAGGAAGCACTTTTTCACACGGCACATAATAAATCATTGGAATTCTCTGCCACAGGAGGTGGTGATGGTCACTAGCTTGGATGGCTTTAAGTGGGGCTTAGACAAATCCATGGAGGACAGGTCTCTCATTGGCTACACTTGTGAGGCTGCCTCCAGAGGCAGGAGGCCTCTGAAAACCAGTTGCAGGGGAGCAACAGCCGGAGAGAGGGTTTGCTTTCATCTCTTGCCTGTGGGCTTCCCAGGACATCTGGTGGGCCACTTTGGGAAACAGCTTGCTGGACTACATAGGTCTTTGGCCTAATCCGACAAGGCTGTTCTTTTGTTCTAATCATAGTCCCAGGGGGTGTGTGCAATAATTTAGTCATCTCATGCAAATTCATAATACGTTGGTCCAAAACACCAACCTCAGTGACTCATAATGGTTCAAATGAAAGTCAACGTTGTATGTGTGTTTGGGGTTGTATTATTTATGGAGTAGATTTATAGCCCACTCTCTCCCGTGGGCTCCAAGCAGCTTCCAGAAGCAATCTCAAATGCAAATATTTCTGTCATTCCCCCCAAGGACTCGCACTCATCATGATTCCTGTAGGTTTTTCATGACAAATCTATGTTGTAAATGGAGGTTTATGTTGAGAGGAACTCCTCCCCAGGACCTGTCATCATTCTGAGCCCGGAAGCCCCTCGGCTGGGGGAGGGCATATACAGTTCAGGGAATGAGTTGGGGTAGGACATAGGAAGCTGCTATATATTGAGTCAGACAATAGGTCCATCTAGCTCAATATTGTCTTCACAGACTGGCAGCAACTTCTCCAAGGTTGCAGGCAGGAATCCCTCTCAGCCCTATCTTGGAGATGCTGCCAGGGAAGGAACTTGGAACCTAGATGCTCTTCCCAGAGCAGCTCCATCCGTTAAGGGGAATATCTTGCAGTGCTCACACATTAAGTCTCCCATTCAGATGCAACCATAGAGGACCCTGCTTAGCTAAGGGGACAAGTCATGCTTGCTACCACCAGACCAGCTCTCCCCCCTGTGGCTAGTGGTGGACAGCCACTAGATGCATTGGATCCACCCACTCCACAACAGCCAGAGGACTTCCTTGTTGGACGTAGAGAGAACCTATCTAAAGTCCAGTCTGCCTGGGAGGAGAGCTGGTCTTCTGGTCACAAACATGAATTGTCCCCTTTGCTGAGCAGGGTCTGCCCTAATTTGTAACTGAATGGGAGACTACATGTGTGAGCACTGTAAGATATTGCCCTGAGGGGATGGAGCCACTCTGGGAAGAGCCCCAGCATGCTTGGATGCAGAGGGCTCCAAGCTCCCTCCCTGGCATCTCCAGAGACAGAGACTCCTGTCTGCAATCTTAGAGAAGCCACTGCCAGGCAAGAAGGTCAGGACCACGGCCAGCTCCCCGACAATACCAAGTTGGTGAACCCATGGTCTGTCTTGGTGTATGGCAGCTTCCTATGTTCATAGGAAGCATAGGAACCTAGGAAGCTGCCATATCGTGAGTCAGACCATTGGTCTATCTAGCTCGGTATTTTCTTCCTAAGCTGGCAGCACCTTCTCGAAGGTTGCCGGCAGGAGTCTCTCTCAGCCCTATCTTGGAGATGCTGCCAGGGAGGGAACAGGGAACCTTCTGCACTTCCCAGAGTGGTTCCATCCCTGGCGGGGAATATCTTCCAGTGCTCATATGTGGTCTCCTATTCAAATACAACCAGGGCGGACCCTGCTTAGCTAAGGGGGGATGTCATGCTTGCTACCACAAGACTAGCTCTCCTCTGTTCTTCAACCCTGGAGCAAGCAAGCACCTATGGAACAGAGCATAGCCCCTTTAATCTCTGGCAAATCAACCAGTCAATCAATCATGGTGTCCAGCTACACATCCCCATCCCCTTTACCAAGCCTGGCTTCTCGGGTCCGGCCTCAGAGCAGGGACCGGGAGGGGGTTGAGCGTCACCCTGTGCCTCCTCCATCCAAGGCTGCTTGCTCCTTGCGGCTGCCCCTCTCCGGGGGGCCCTGACACTCTCCAACAGCCTCCTTCTCAGCCTCGGCCGGCTCCTTATATGCCTCCTCACAGGCTATGCATCGCCCACCCCCAATTACGGGGCCAACACCCCTCTTTATTCCCCACAATTGACAACCCTTTACAGCTGTTGCCAGTGCCTCTCCCCCTTCTCCCTCCTCCTGCTCACACCCCCTCCTTTCGCGCGCCTCCCCTTCGGCCATTCCAGGGTTCTGCTCCTCCTCCACTTGAGCCGGGTCCCTGCCCCTCGGCATTCTTCCCTCCGCTTCTCCCCGGCCGCCACCCGTCCCTGTCGCCTTGGGCCCCCTCGCCACCCCGCCCTCGGAGGTAAGAAAAGCCGGCCTCGCCGGACACATGGGGAGCCACATCGAATGTGATCGGGTCAGTAGGCCCTTGGAGTTTTCTGCACACTTCCGTGACTCTCCGGGCTCCTCGTTTTTCCGAAATCCACATTGTGAGGCGTGCACATGCACGCCCCTCTGCCTCGACAACTCTTTCCTGAATGATCACTTCAGTAACTTATGAAACACGGCACTTCACCTTTCGGAAAACCAGTAAAAGGCTTTGAACATTGATTTCCACCTTAAGGCAAACATGTAACATTGGGGAAATGACTGTGGGGGGGGGGGGAAAGGGTTTGATCTAGTTTCCTTTCCTAGTTTTGTTTTGTTTTTTTTAAAAAATAAGCTTCTGAAGTCACGACGTCTGGGGTTTCACTCATTAGTCTCCCACGCTCACCCAGGTCCTTCAAAAGATCTTTGTTTCGAAGGACAGAGAGGGTGGGGGGGGGATGAGGCTTTCTTGTAAGGAACCCAATTCATTCTGTTTCCAGAACCAGATTGCTTATTCATTCAGCTATTTTTGCACCTCATTTCTGGTGACGGGCGATGCCAGGGTGCAGATCCACCCCTAAGTATTTGAGGAGTATCCCCCCACACACACAAACACACACACACACACTTTACTGCCCCTAAAACATATTTTTCTCCCCTCAGGAGTCTCTTTCTTCTCCTCCAAATTTTTTACAAGAAGTACTCCCCAAGTTTTTCCTTGGTCTGCACCCCTAGATGCATCATGGAAAGCAGCATTCAAGCTTATCAGGACAGTAGGCCCACAGAGTTGAGGAGGAGAGCTGGTCTTGTGGTAGCAAGCATGAATTACCCTCATTGCTAAGCAGGGTCCACCCTGGTTTAAATTTAAATGGGAGACTATGTGTGTGAGCACAGCAAGAAATTCCCCTTAGGGGATGGGGCCATAGGTCAGTGGAAGAGTGTCTGCTTAGCATGCAGGAGGTCCCAAGTTCCCTCCCTGGCATCATCTCCAAGATAGGGCTGAAAGAGACTCCTGCCTGAAACCTTGAAGAAGCTGCTGCCGGTCAGTGTAGACAACACTGAGCTAGATAGACCAAGGCTCTGACTCAGTATATGGCAGCTTCCTATTTCCCCATGTTCCTGTGATGGTGCTTGCCACCATTTACAGGAGGAAGATGTGGAGGGGGTTCCCCCCTCCAGCTGCGATTGGAAAATTATAATATACTGGTGGCTGTTTATTTCTAAATCCCATTTATGGAGTAGCCTCTTTTTTCGAGTATCTCCACCTACTATCCTACTGTTATAATTTATTTATTATTTATCTATCACATTTATATAATATCAGGAGTGTTACCTTACTGAGAGCTCCTCATGGTGGGGAGGGTGTGTTGCAACTTTGTCTCTTTGTTACTGGGGTGGTCAAATTAAGGTGCTCTTCCTGCCATTTTATTGTTACTGCTGTGCAAATGCAGATCAACATATGCACAAAACATAAAAGGCCAAAGGTAATAGCATCACAGAATAGAAATGTGCACAAAATGAATTTTTTTGATTCGTTTTGCATTCGAATCAATCTCTGAACATTCATTTTGAAGTTGAATCAAATTGGAATGTGGTCCAAAGTTTCGATCCAAATTCAAATCGGATTTGAATCCATTCAACCCTCTGTTGGTGCCTTTTTAAAACCAAGTTTTTAAATGGCTCTTGAACCAAATTTGAATCAAATTTTGGAAATTCTATTCGAATTCAAATCAAACGGCCCTTTTAAGGAGTGTTCATTTCAAATTTGAATCACTCGAATCACTCAGATTTGAGTTGAATCAATTCAAATACGAATCGATTGGCACATCCCTAGGTTATTCAAGCTGGTAGTGATCTCGGAGGGCTTCTAGTCCAATTCCCTGATCAGCCCAGAAAATCGCTACAGGATCCCTCACAGGTGGATGTCCAGCCTCTGTTTCAAAACCTCCAGCAAAGGGGAGCCTGCCACTACATGAGTTTCTACATGCACTACATGCCACTACATGAGCTGTTTCAGTTGGGAATTCTTCCTACTGTTCAGCCGAAATCTGCTTCCTTGTTATTTCAGATCATTTTAGATGGTAAAGCACCCTGAGATTTGTATATGGGGCAGTATGGAAATGTGCCAAACAAGTAAACAATCAATCAATCAAACAGGTGCCCTCAAACAAACAAAACTTGCCCTCAAGAGTAACAAAGAACAAGTCCACTTCTTTCTATGTGAAAATCCTTCAGTGCTGCCTAAATTCATTAATAGAGAAAAGTGATGAGCTACTGATAGAAGTGGAATATCATAGATACCGGCAGGATAAATAAATAACCATCATGCTTTTGTATAAAATTTGCATTTTCAAATTTGCTGACTTAGGGACATAAACAGCTTCCTTCTACTGAGTCACAGCCTGGGTCCATCTAGCTCAGTAGCCATCTTAGCTCTTTCCATTCAGAAGCATTCCCTGTTCACTTATGACTTAGGGCCTAATCCTGCCCAGGCAACAGCATAAGAACATAAAAACATAAGAACAGCCCTGCTGGATCAGGCTCAAGAAGGCCCATCTAGTCCAGCATCCTGTTCCACACAGTGGCCCACCAGATGCCGCTGGAAGCCACAGACAGGAGTTGAGGGCAGGCCCTCTCTCCTGCTGTTACTCCCCTGCAACTGGTACTCAGAGGCATCCTGTCTTTGAGGCTGGTGGCCCACAGCCCTCCAACTAGTAGCCATTGATAGACCTCTCCTCCATGAAGTTATCCAAAACCTTCTTAAAGCCATCCAGGTTGTTGGCTGTCACCACATCTTGTGGCAGAGAATTCCACAAGTGGATTACGTCATAGGTGCAGAAGAAGGTATGGAGGAATCTGCCATACACTGAGTCAGACCATTGGTCCATCTAGCTCAGAACTGCATGCTCTGACTGGCAGAGGCTATTCAAGGCTTCAGGCAGGAGTCTTTCCCAACCCTACCTGGTGATGCTGCCAGGGATTGAACTCGGGACCTTCTGCCTGCAAAGCAGATGTTCTGCCACTGAGTTGCAGCCCATCCCCTGTCATGGAAGATTCTCACACTCATGCCCATCATCAAAGTCACTCTCAGACGCTTCCTGGTTCCACAAATCTTGGCAATAGAATAAAAACTTTAGTAAAGGATGAGGGCTCTCAAACTAATTAAGTCCTTGGTGGAGAGATTGTTTGCAATTTATGGATTGCTCTTTGCATTACCCCATAAACTGGTCAATAGCAAAACTGACAGCCATTTAGAGATTCATCAGCTACTCCCAGGGGGGCAGGGGGAAATAAATTTTAGTAGTGGTACAACAATCCATAATTCTCAGACACAGTTTTTCAATAAGCACCAGTGATAGCTAATGGGAACTCATTTTTTCAGTTAGGGTGAGTACCCAGATCGGGGCACCGTGGCATGGATTTACCAAGTTGTGAATATTCAATGAGGACCTGGTGCTTTAGTGTGTGTGTGTGTGTGTGTGTGTGTGTGTGTATAGAGAGAGAGAGAGAGAGAGAGAGAGAGAGAGAGAGAGAGAGAGAGAGAGAGAGCGACAGTCTCAGAAAATCCCTTCAACCTGATGGGTGATTCCCCAAGAACAAAGATCCAGGAAGTATATGAACCTGAATTTAACAATAAATAAATAAAACCTGAATGTGGGTTCAAGTTTTGGCTCTGAGCAGAGGGTTAGACTAGAAGATCTGAAAGGTCCCTTCCAAACGTAACGTTCTCTTTTCTTTTCTTTTCTTTTCTTTTCTTTTCTTTTCTTGCTCTGAGTTCTGATAGCAGAATCATGGCAGGCAAGACATCTCACTTCAAGCAACCTCCTGTCTTGTTCAGTGCCCCAAAGGGTGCCAATTCATTTTTGGGCCCGTCGGCTTTCTGTTTTCCCACTCCTAATTGTCTCTGTGCTGCCCTCTACAGGTAAGGCCAAGTGAAGCAGATCTAGGTATCTCTTTATTCATGTAATAATAATAATAATAATAATAATAATAATAATAATAATAATAATTATTATTATTATTATTATTATTATTATTATTATTATTATTATTATTATTATTCGATTTCTATACTGCCCTTCCAAAAATGGCTCAGGGCGATTTACAAAGAGAAATAACAAATAAGATGGCTCCCTGTCCCCAAAGGGCTCACATTCTAAAAAGAAACATAAGACAGACACCAGCAACAGTCACTGGAGAGATGCTGTGCTGGGGGTGGAGAGGGCCAGTTGCTCTCCCCCTGCTAAATAAAGAGAATCACCATGGTAAAAGGTGCCTCTTTGCCCAGTTAGCAATTGACTGATTGATTGATTGATTGTTCAGTTTTTATACTGGCTTTCATAATACGAATGCGAACATGATGAATATTTATATACTGCTTTTCAACCAAAGTTCCCAAAGCAGTCTACATTCAGAAACAAACAAACAAACAAACACATGTTTATCATACTTCTATACCGCCTGATATGCACATCTCTAGGCGGTGTACAAAATTCAATGGCTGCCTGTCCCCAAATGGCTCACAGTCTAAAAAAGAAACATAACAAAGACACCAGCAACAGCCACTAGAGGGATGCTGTGCTGGGGATGGATAAGGCCAGTTGCTCTCCCCCAGCTAAATAAAGAGAATCACCACTTTTAGAAGGTGCCTCTTTGCTCAGTTAGCAGGAGTAATGGCAGTTTACAAAAATTAAAATACAATAAAATTCCATAAAACTGACATCTCAAACTTTAAAATCGGTGAAAATCATAAAATCTGTGCTTTGCTTCTTTGGTTAAGATACTATAAACTGCTCTTGGGATAAAGCTATATAGGGGCCAGGGAAGAGTTAAATATGCAGCCTTTTGTGATGTGTGGCTTAGGGACCTTAGGGAAGGTACAGAGGAAGCTGCTACATCATGAGACAGATGCTTGTTCCACAGAGCTCAGCCTTGTCTGCTCTGACTGGCAGCGTCTCTCCAAGGTTTCGGGTGGGAGTCTTTCCCAGCCCTACCTGGAGATGCTGCCAGGGATTGAAGCTGGGACCTTCCGCATGCAAAGCAGATGCTCTACTAGTAAGCCGTGGCCCCATTCCCTAAGGACAAGTTTATATCATTCTCCGAACATCTAGGAAGCTGGTCCTTGATCCATCTAGCTCAGTGTGGTTTGCAGTGACTGGTTTTAAGCTCTCCAAGGTTTTTAAGCAGTTTCCCCAAACCCTGCTTGGTGCCAATCCACACTGGGCTTCAGGTTTCGAGGTAAGCCCTGAGAGAAGCCACTTCGAAGCCCTGGTTGCATCTGAATGGGAGACTAGAAGTGTGAGCACTGGAAGATGTCAGCACTGGGGCTCAGGAGAGCTGGTCTGGTGGTAGCACGCATGACTTATCCCCTTAGCTAAGCAGGGTCTGACCTGGTTGCATTTGAATGGAAGACTACATGAGTGAGCACTGGAAGAGATTCCCCTCCGGAGGATGGAGCCACTTTGGGAAGAGCAGAAGGCTCCAAGTTCCCTCCCTGGCAGCATCTCCAAGACAGGGCTGAGAGAGACGCCTGCCTGAAACCTTGGAGAAGCCTCTGCCAGTCTGTGTAGACAATACTGAGCGAGATGGACCAATGGTCTGACTCAGTATATGGCAGCTTCCTATGTTCCTAAGATATTCCCCTCCGGGGATGGAGCCGCTCTGAGAAGAGCAGAAGGTCCCAAGTTCCCTCCCTGGCAGCATCTCCAGGATAAGGCTGAGAGAGATCCCTGCCTGGAACCTTGGAGAAGCCGCTGCCAGTCAGTGTAGATGATACTGGGCTAGAGGGACCAAACGTCAGACTCAGTAAGAAGCAGCTTCCTAAGGTCCAGTTGCCAGAGATTCTGACAACCTGTGTGTGATTTCATTGCATCACTTTCGACAAGTGAACCGAATAACCCAGGTGAAGAGAAGTCATTGGGCCAACGAGGCATTTGGCCCAATGTGATCTCCACTTTCCAAAGTTCTGAAAGCCTGAGAAAGACTCTTTGCCTGGTCCCCTGGTGCTGTAGTTCACGCAGAGGAAAAAGCAAGCCATAAATTTGATTTGTAATAAACACAAACACACATCTGTTCAGGCTTTAACCAATGAACTTCCAGAAGCAGCCGTCACATAATTAAGCGCATAAATCAGTTGCTAGAGCAACATAAAAGCCAAGGTGTTCCTCAAGGTCACTGTTCCTTTCCTTGCTAGTTCTCATAGGGTACGAATACCGAACAGCTGCTGGTTTTAATAATTGTCTTAATGCTAGCGCGAGCTAATAATTGAATTGTTCTCCAGTCCTCCTGACTGCACAGACAGCCTGAATGGAGTGTAAAATAAAAATAGATAGAGGGACAGATGGAGTTAGAGTCTCCAACTAGGCCTGGGCGATTCCCTGTTAAGCCATAATGTTCACTGGGTGACCCTGGGCCAGACACTTTCTCTTTCAGCCTAACCTACCTCGCAAGGTTGTTGTGAGGATAAAAAATTTGGAGGGACCTCTCTATGTCTCTCTGAGCTTCTTGGAGGAAGGGTAGGATAGAAATAACATGAAGAATATAAGGGTATATACAGCCCTTTAGAACATAAGACCATCCCTGCTGGATCAGGCCCAAGGCCCATCTAGTCCAGCATCCTGTTTTGTTTGTTTGTTTGTTTGTTTGTTTAATACATTTCTACACCACCCCAAATCCAAGTTCTCTTGTGTTTCACACAGTGGCCCACCAGATGCCTCTGGAAGCCCACAGGCAGGAGTTAAGGGCATGCCCTCTCTCCTGCTGTTACTCCCCTGCAACTGGGACTCAGAGGCATCCTGCCCCTAAGGCTGGAGGTGGCCTATAGCCCTCCAACTAGTAGCCGTTGATAGACCTCTCCTCCCCCTCTGAAAGCCATCCAGGTTGTTGGCTGTCACCACATCCTGTGGCAGAGAGTTCCACAGTGTGGAATTTCACACGATCAGTGTGAAAGGGCACTGATCTGCAGGAGAGGAAGCCTTAAGATGTTTACTTCCCGGCAGATGATTGAGGGCTCTTTCCCAGGCAGGTAGATTGCCTGCCCAGATGATTGCTGGCTACTGCTGAGAGCATGGAGGGGGCAGAGGCTGGGATCAGTGTTCCCTCTAACAAGGATTCCCAGATGTGGTTGACTACAAATCCCATAATCCCCAGCCAAAGGCCATTGCAACTAGGGATGCTGGGAGTTTAGTCAACAACATCTGGGAATCCCTTTACATCCAAATGTGCAGCCTGTAAAGTCGACACATTTTCTGGATGGGCAAAAGGGTGCTTAAGCATGTATCCCAATATAAATGACTGGATCATGAAATCCCAACAATTGCAGCCCCATGGAAAAACAGGGGAACACAATATGGATCCCATGAGGCAGGTCGTTCTTAGCTGTGTCAGCTTAATGATCGGATTTGCAATTTATTGGGGATAGTTAATTAAGGATTTCAACTCCACTCCACTCATAAGCAGCTCAGGACGTAATTATTTTCTCCTCTCCCCAGAAGCAAAGAGAAAAGATCAAGAGAATTAGCAAGAAAACATAAGCACAAAAGAACCTTGCACTTCCAAATCAATTGTCATTAATGCTCGTCTCCAGCTACTGCAGCAAGCCTAGTGGGAAAAGAACGTTGAGAGTTTTTGTTTAGGGGCCTGTACACAGGAAGAATTAAAACTCCTACTCACTATTATTTGCAGGCAAACAAACAGGCTTCTTTGGAGCTGGGCAGAATGCACACTGACAGAGAAACTGAAAGGGACCAGAATGGGAAATCTAAGGGGGGAGAAAATACCAGCCCCATATGCTCTGCCCTGAATCGCCTTCAGAAGAGAGTGTGCGCGTTCACACACCAGCCAAATGTACCTCGAAGTCCCTTCGAGATTTTTGGACCCACTCCAAACACAAACCAGGCTCTGTGATGCGAATTCTACCTTATCTCGATGTATGTCCGGTTTTTTAAAATGCAGGTTTAAAATTAAGCTACTTTTTCTGAAAAAACGACCGGAGCAAATGGGAGAGGCACTGACGCAGAATCATTAGCATGATAAGAGGCATGCTCTCTTCAGAAATGCAGCTCTATCCCTGCAGAAGCTCTCTCTCTCCCACCCACCCCCTATTATTTATTTATTTTTATTTATTTAATACATTTATTATATACTACCCCAAACCAAAGTCTCGGGGCGGTTCACAATCATGAAGCAACAATACAAATCAATAAAACATTAAAATCAATTAAAGCTCCCAAAAAGCTGCTTAAAACGAAAACAATTTACAATATTTAAAATTACAAAAGCTAAAAGGCCAGGTTAAAAAGATGAGTCTTCAAAGATCTTTTTAAAACCACTAGAGATGGGGAGAGTCTTATGTCAGCAGGAAGCGCATTCCAAAGTCTCGGAGCGACAACTGGGAAGACCCGTCCCTGAGTGGCCACCAAACGACTTGAAGGTAGCCACAGACGGGCCTCCCCTGACGAACGCAGTGGACGATGGGGATCGTGCAGAAGAAGACACTCTCTTAAATACCGTGAGCCTAAGCTGTTGTTTATTATTATTAATTCAATTTATTTAGGGCTTTATAGGTTATAACCAGCACTTTGTAGTTTGCCGGGAAACCTATTGGCAGCCAGTGTAACTCCTGTAATATAGGAGCTGGCTAGAAGGAAAACCCAGAGCATGCCATGTGGACTTGTTTCAAAAAAAAAAAACAGACCAGAGGGGAGGGCCTGCTTCCCTCAGTAGGGCTGGGAGCGACTCCTGCCTGCAGCCTTGGAGAAGCCGCTGCCAGTTGCAGTAGATGGACAAGTTGAGTAGCTAAGGAAGAGGGGGCCTGTGTTCACCCCTCCCTCCAGTGGCCCCTTGGAGTGAGGGAGGTAACAAAGAAGATAGGAAGAGCTGGAGCTGGGGGCCCCTCAGGAGCTGGGGGTCTGGATTCTTTGAACCCATCCACTGAGATGGACCAATGGATGGACCAATGGTCTGACTCAGTATATGGCAGCTTCCTATGTTCCTAGTCTGATGGCTATAGGCCACCTCTAGCCTCAGACGCACAATGCCTCCAAATACCAGTTGCAAGGGAGCAACAGCAGGAGAGAGGTCATGCCCTCACCTCTTGCCTGTGGGCTTCTCGGAGGCATCTGGTGGGCCACTGTGGGGAACAGGAGCCTAGACTAGATGGGCCCCTTGAACCTCTGGGTTCTTATGTTCTACCTGATTCCTGATCATGTGAACCGCCTTGCAGTTTTGCGTGGAGGGTCATAATTCATGCAGGCCTGACCCAGTTGAGACTGCAGCTGACTCAGCCCTGAAGTTTCACAAGAAACAAAGCAAACTGGCATTTCAAAGCCAGGGACTTCTGATTTGTTCCTCACCCTTGTCACCTTTGAAGCGGAATGATTAGAACACGCCAGCATTCTTCAAAACACCATCACTAATGACTGGACTGTGGGAAGCATCTGAAACAGGAAAGCGTTCTCCTCCTTGATCCCTCCAATGCTGACAGAGGTTGTGTTTAGCAAGTGAACCTTGTCTCACCTGCGCGCCATTAACATGCATTGAATTGTCACGTACGGATCAGGTGCCTTGTTCTCCAGTGTGTTGGTGGAGGGGATACAAGGATTGCAGCTCAAAGCAAGTTGAAAACACACACCAAATGTAAGGCGTTTTCAGCAAAAGGGAGTCATTTCCGAAAAGAAATAGTTTCTGACTTCTACATGAGTTTGCACCGTGATATAGCTCACATGCTTTCCCCCTCCTTCTTCTTCTTCTTGGAAAAATGTGATACAAGCTTTTGCACTTCCTTTAAAAGGCTTCCTTGCCCCCCTCCCCCTTTTAAATGTTACACTTATACAAAGAGAGTTGTGAATTTCTAATCAACCTAACATCCAAAAGAATTTTTCAAGCCACTGGAGGTTTCCTACGGGGAAAAACTTTCTGCACGTACTTAATTTCCGTTATGGAAGATTCCTAGCTGAGACCCATCGTTGAGCAGGCAACATCATTTTGCGTAGATTACAGTTAAAGGAAAGTTCAAGAAAGTAAATATACGTCCCAGAATTTTTTTTATGAAGGGGCTCGCAAAAGGGAAGCAAGAGGAAAGTTTGGAGTTGGTAGGATTTCAACTTCAAACATTGCTCAGCTTATGGCATCATGGTGATATATGGTAAATTGGAATCATAGTAAATTGGAATCTGAGAAAGATCTTCTTCTTCTCTTGGGCATGATGTCATTTTTAATCCTTAATTTGATTAGTGAGTGCTTCAACATTCAGACATATTATTTATTTTATTTTATTTATTGAATTTATATACTGCCCAGTATAAAAATCTCTAGGCAGTGTACAGAATTAAAAACATCAAATGAAACGCATTTAAATTCATAAGAAGATAAAATAATAATAGATAAAAACACATTAATCACACATTAAAATTTTAAAAATTGAGTCTCAGTTGAAGGCCTGAGAAAACAGGTACATCTTCAGGGTCTTCCTAAAAGCAAACAGAGAAGGAGATGCTCTTATTTCAGCAGGGAGTGAGTTCCAAAGCCCCTGGGGCAGCCACAGAGAAGCCTGGTCCCGAGTTGCCACCAAACCAGTTGGTGGCAGACATAATCGGACCTCTCCAGATAATCTTAATAGGTGACAGGGTTCATGACAGAGAAGGCACTCTCTTAAATACAGTGCAGTTCTTTTAGAATCTGAGTTATATGGTTCCTTCAGGTAAACCCAGAGACCAGTCTGGTTGCTGCATTCTGTACCAATTGTAGTTTCCGGACTACGTACAAAGGCAGCCCCACGTAGAGTGCATTACAGTAGTCAAGCCCAGAGGTTACCAGCATATGTACTACCATTTTAAGGTCACTAGTATCCAAGAATGGGCGTATCTGGCATATCAGCTGAAGCTGAGAAAAAGCGCTCCTGGCGACAGCCTCAACCTCCAGGAGCACTCCCAGACGATGAACCTGATCTTTTAGGGGGAGTGTAACCCCATCCAGAAAAGGCAGATCTAAGCCATCTCTCGGATCCCGACCCCCTGCAGATAATACCTCCATCCTGTTTGGATTCAACTTCAGTCTGTTATCCCTCATCCACCCCAATATCGCCTCCAGGCAGGCATTTAAGGTGGTCATGCAGTTTCCTGATGAAGTTGGTATAGAAAAATAGAGCTAGAAAAATAGATCTAGATTTTTACATTTATATCCCGCTCTTTCCTCTGAGGAGTGCATGGTTATGTTTAACCTCACAACAATGCTGTGAGGTAGGTTAGTCTGAGAGATACAAGACTGGCCCAGAGTCACCCAATCAGTTTTGTGATTGAATGGGGATTTGAACTCGGGTCTTCCCGGTCCTAGTCCAACACTCTAGCCACTATGCTATGCTGGCTCTCATATACTGAATTCATATACTGAGTGAGACCATTGGTCCATCTAGCTCAGTATTGTCTACACTGACTGGCAGCAGCTCTCCAGGTAAGCTTTCAGTTTTCTCAGCCCAACCTACTTCACAGGGTTGTTGTGAAAGAAAAACCCAAGTATGTAGTACAGCGCTCTGGGCTCCTTGGAGGAAGAGCGGGATATAAATGTAATAATAATAATAATAATAATAATAATAAGAAGAAGAAGAAGAAGAAGAAGAAGAAGAAGAAGAAGAAGAAGAAGAAGAACCTCTCCTTCTACCGGGAGATGCTGCCAGAGATTGAACTGGGGACCTTCTGCATGCAAAGCAGATTCTCTTCCACTGAGCAATGGTCCTCTAACGGTCAAAAGTAGCTCATGCAGGGAAAACGAACAGTAATCAAATCAAACCAATGTCTCCATGATTTATCAATGTCAAAAGGATCTTTTAAAAATATAAATATTATTATAGAGAGGATGAAAACTCCTTACTGGATACTTGATCTCTCTTCAAAGCGATGGACACAATTGAGGCCATTATTGGGGTTAACTTGCAGCATTGCTAGTAGCCTTTTTATATCAAGAAGTGGCATTTAAGGTGCATAAGCAATTCATTTTCAATTAGGAATTAACATGAATCTGGCATCTCACAGCTGGGGTTTAGCTGCAGGAAATAAAAGAAGCAGCCAATACAAGAGTGGTTTCTTTCCCCCCACAAACTGCCTGTTTGTTACACAGCTAATGTGGAAAGGATGCTCTGGGCATCGCCGCCGCCTTATGATTGCACTCTCAGCTTATGCTGGAGCTCTGGAAATGCTCAAGGGAAATGCCGCCAAGCCCGGATTTTGGGGCTTCTAGAAGCTGAAGGCATTTCCCAAACTCAAGGCCTAGATCTTGCATGCCTGCAACAGTCTCTTCATCTGGCTTTCTCTGTGGATTGGGGGCATTCTCCCTTCTGAGAGTGACAATTGTTTCCACGGTCAGAACCGATGGTGTGAACGTAGAAACATATTAAGCTGCCGTATACTGAGTCAGAGGGTCATCTAGCTCAGTCTTGTCTACCCAGACTGGCAGCGGCTTCTCCAAGGTTGCAGGCAGGAGTCTCTCCCAGCCCTACCTGGAGATGCCAGGGAAGGAACTTGGAACCTAGATGCTCTTCCCAGAGCAGCCCCATCTCCAAAGGGTACAGTGCTCACGCTCCTAGTCTCCCATTCCAATGCAACCAGGGTGGACCCTGCTTAGCTAAGGGGACAAGTCATGCTGGCTACTACAAGACCAGTTCTCCTCTCCTCTTCCAGGGTGCAATGGCACCTTCCCCTAAGGGATGCAGTCATTCATCAAAATGCAAACCAGGGCTGACCCTGATTAGCAAAGTGGACAATTCATTCTTGCTGCTGCAAGATCAGCTCTCTTCCCCAAACTATCGGTCCTCCTCCACGGCCCCACTCCCAGCACACTCCAGGACATGATGCTCCAGGACTCACCTTCTAACTAAACGAGAGGAACCAGAAATTATTTCTCTGCTACCATCTCAAAGTCTGCTTCTCAGAGGAGGAAAGGCATCTCCTTGGCTCCTGGGATGTGTTTTGACTCTGCTTTGATCTTCCCCAGTGCCTCCACTATCCCAGAAGACCACCCTCCATCACGATGACAAGCCCAGTGGCACTTCAGCTCAACCAAAATTGTTGTTGTTGTTGTTGTTGTCGTCGTCGTCCTCCTCCTCCTCCTCCTCCTCCTCCTCCTCCTCCTCCAACATCCTGACTTATGTGCTTAATAAACAAAGTTGCACCAGTGCAAGAGGACCACCTAGCTTTCTGGGATCGTGGGGCTGCTCTGAATGGTGTACACCACCTCTACCTGCCACATTTCCCTGAATCCAAGACTAGGTTTTTCACCGAGTTCTGTGACATTAGAAATTGGGGTGGTCATCTTAAATTCAGTGTTCTCTTCCTTTCAAGTAAATACTGATACATTTAGTTATATCGACAAATAAGCCGAATCTAACCTCTATTATTAAGGGCTAGGGTTAAGGGTTAGGGTCTTCTATTTGGGTAAATACGGTACACACACACACACACACCATTAGCTCCATTTGCTAAAGCATCACTCCAAACTCTATGGTCTCTTCTGCAGCCTGATGTTGAATCCAGCCTTTCAGTGAGCTGTCCATGGTCCTGACCATTTCGTCCAACCTGAAGCTTAGCATTCCAGGCCAGAATGCCACTGTGGAGAGAGTGGGCCTGTTCACACAATCATTTGTGCAGGTTGAAGGGTCAGGCAATGCCTATCCTAGTGCAGTAGATGATCAGAACCTCTGTTTGGTTCTGCAAACCCCGGGAACACACAGGTCAGCCAAGTTAGGCCTCCATTGCTGAAACTGGGAGCTGGAAGTATCGAAGGTCCTCCGGAGGCCTTGCAGGCCTTCCCAGCATGCTTTGCTCTGCCAGTAGACTGGAAAGTCTCATCAGAACAGCAGATGACCTCAGATTGTCCATGACTAGCAGGAGGCGGATCCAGCCTTGCTGAAGCTGCTGCATACACTGGATCATAGAGTTTGCTTTGCAGAGTGGTCCATCTGTGGCCAGCAGCCCCTGTAGCCCCAACTCTCTATTGTTTCCAGGCCTCTTTCCAGAAAAGGTGAGCAAGTTCACACAACCCGGAGAGCAAGATAGGAGGGCACTCTTTTCCTCCTACCTTGGTTAAGAACAGGATAGAGAATCCGGGTTACCCTGGTTTCAGAAACCTGGGCTGGAGGGATTTTTGTGAGTTCACACAAGCATTAAAATGTGGGTAGCCCAGCTTTTAACCAGCTTTTGATGGTTGTGTGAGCCAGCCTAGCAGAACATTTGGAGCTGGCTTTTCTGTATGTAGAAATAATATAAAGTGAGTTTGCATTATTTTCCCCTCCCATTGATCTGCTAATATCAGCACGGCCGCTGGCTACAGTGATTTGTGGCCATAAAGCACTTGTAGAGAACTATACCCCATAATACATGGAGAGTTTAGAAAAGAATTTAGAGAGGAGAATGCAATGAAATCATAAATATTACGCTATATATATTACACGGATGCTAATTTGCAGTCGGCTCTAAGCACAAGCTAGAAGAACACCCCTGGGTCTCTGGCTGCTCTAGTTAAAAATGAGACACTCTCAATCTCACATATATTAGAAGGGTGTGGGCAACTATTCCACTGGGCGAGGGGAAAGGGTGGCCATGACAGATGATTGGAAAGGCAGAGGGTATCCCTGATTTGCACAAGGGTTCCCTTGGCTTTGAAAGGGTCGTGGCAGAGTGTATCTGGCTTGTATTTCAGCAGAGGGATTTTGTTTGGAAGCCAGTGCTCATGGATTTTCCCTCTGCCGTTAAGGAAGAGACTTTGCAATTAAGCTCTCGGCGCTGCCTGGGAGAAGGGATGGAGGATGTTGTGGCTAGGAGAGGAGAGGAGAGCTGGTCTTGTGGTAGCAAGCACGACTTGTCCCCTTAGCTAAGCAGGGTCCACCCTGGTTGCATATGAATGGGAGACTTGATGTGTGAGCAGCACTGTCAGATATTCCCCTCAGGGGAAGGAGCCGCTCTGGGAAGCATCTTCAGGTTCCAAGTTCCCTCCCTGGCAGCATCTCCAAGGTAGGGCTGAGAGAGATTCATCCTGCCTGCAACCTTGAAGAAGCCGCTGCCAGTCTGTGTAGACAATACTGAGCTAGATAGACCAATGACCTGACTCAGTATATGGCAGCTTCCTGTGTCCCTAAATTACTAGGAGTCTTGTCTCATCCTGTTGGAAGTTCAGGGGGAGCTGCTGGCCAGGCCTAGGAACATAAGAAGCTGCCTTCTACTGAGTCAGACCTTTCATCCATCTATATCACTATTGTCTACACTGACTGGCAGCAGCTCTCCAAAGTTTCAGGCAGGAGTCTTTCTGAGACCTACCTGGAGATGCTGGCAGGGATTGGATCAGGGACTTTCTGCATGCAAAGTGGATGCTCTCAGAGGCACCTAGGAAGCTGGCTTATACTGAGTCAGACCCTTCATCCATTTTGCTCAGTATTGTCTACACTGGCTGGCAGCAGCTTTGCATGGTTTCAGGCTGGGGTCTTCCTCAGCCAGGAATTGAACCTGGGACCTTCAGTACTCTAACACTGAGCAAAGGCCTCATCCCAAAGTGTGGAATCGTCCCTGGGTGAGGATGGTCTTTTGAAATCATGGTTCCTTTGCATTGCCTTTGCTCTCTGTTTCCCTCTCTTGCCTTCCATGATCTCATCACAGAGCTGATTAGTAGCTAAGTGGCAGCGGAGAAAATGGGATCAATCCAGTGACACCATCCAGGATAAAGCCACTTCCAGCTGCAAACCCAATTAAAGAAAAGTGAAGCTTTTTCTTGTAAATTTCCACCGCAAAAATGCCTCGCTGCTATCTGTACATCAAAGTGGGAGGATATTCAGCAACATATGCACCGCCGTCAAAAACCCAGAAAAATCAAACGGAGCGTTGTATCCACACAAGGAAAGCTTCGGCAGGAAGGAAAAGGCCCGAGCACTGCTTAGTATTTTCCTGCACGCCGGCAAATTGATGGATGACAAACGAGCTTGAGACAACTCGTTGCTAATTATCCTGCTGAATTAAATGGAAATAACAGATGTACACAAAGAGGAAAGGATGAGAGAGAACCAGAGACACGTTTATTACTGGTTCAAATGCAGTTGGACAGCAAAACCTCATTTAGTCCGATAAACAAACCAAGGTTCCACAGACTTCCGAGGTCCATAAATATTGTGCTGTGAGAGAATTGTGAGGGTGTCGTGATCAACTATTCTCCCAAAGTATCCATCCACAAGGGAGGCTCCCCACTGTGTCTCTGTGTGAGTTACCGTTCCTTGCATTGTCTCAGACAGCCTTTACTGGGTGATAACAGTTGTTTGTACCTCGAATGGTTGGAACATTGACCCCAATGAATGATCCCACCTGGATGTGGTTCAATGGAGGTTCCATGTTGTGACTCTGTGTGAGTCACTGATAGGAGCTGCATTCCCTTCCAGTCAGAAACAGAGACTTTCACTGGAAGAGGGAGTGTCCTCTTTGGGCAACTTGCTCTTGCTTATATACATGCCAAAAAGAAGTCCTTGGAGGGGGTGGACTAGTAGGAGCCAGAGTAGCTTAGTGGATAGAGTGTTGGCCTAGGACCAGGAAGACCTGAGTTCGAATCCTCATTCAACCATGAAAATCACTATGTAATTCTGGGCCGCTCCTGTGTCTCTCAGACTAATGTACCCCACAGGGTTGTTGTGAGGATAAAAATAACCATAAGAAAGAAAGAAAAAAGAAAGAATGTGTTCCTCTAATCTTAACCCAGAATTTTTTAAAAACTCAGAAAACCTCCGTTTTCAGAATCTTAATTGTCCCCTCCAGTTAGCTCATAGACAGTTTTTTTCTGGAAGGATGACAATATAGGAAGAGTCCTCCTGCTGAATGAGACCAAAGTTCGGTTGAGTTTCCTGCTTCCAGCAGTTGCTGGAGATATTTTCAGGAAACCCAGAGCAAAACAGGGAGGCAACGGTTCTCCTTGGCATGATATTATTCACGGGCGTAGTGCCCGTGAGTGTCAAGATTCCACTGAGCTACTACCACCTAATGGCGCAGTGGGGAAATGACTTGACTAGCAAGCCAGAGGTTGCTGGTTTGAATCCCCGCTGGTATGTTTCTCAACCTCTATTGGGCAGCAACGATCTAGGAAGATGCGGAAAGGCTTCATCTCATATTTCGTGGGAGGAAGCAATGGTCAACCCCTCCTGTATTCTACCAAAAGACAACCACAGGGCTCTGTGGCCACCTGGAGTCGACACCAACTCGATGGCACAACTTTACTTACCGTGACCAATAGCAGTGAGCAGACGTGTCCGCTGTAAATGCATCCACTCACTTGGGGGTATAGAAGAAACATCCTGCTGGATCCGATGAAAGGTCTTTCCCATTAAACTGACACATTTAAGGCAGATACAAGGAAGCACTTTTTCTCACAGTGCTTAATACATCTATGGAATTCTCTGCCGCAGGATGTGGTGATGGCCACCAGCTTGGATGGCTTTAAAAGGGGCTTTGGAAAATTCTTGGAGGACAGGTATAGACATGACTGCTACTCCTGATGGCTATTGGCCACCTCCAGGTCCAGGCAGGATGCTTCTGAATACCATTTGCCAGGAAACAACGGCAGGAGAGAGGGCAGGCCCCTTCCATCTCCTGGTTGTGGGTTCCCCAGAGGCATCTGGTGGACCAAACAGGAGACTTGACTAGATACTCTTTGGGCCTGATCCTGCAGGGATCTTTTTATGTTCTTATTCTCTTAGCTAGGCCAGCATTCTGTCCCCCACAGTAGCCGAGATGCCTCCAGAAGGCCTACAGGGAAAGCAAGAAGGCAAGAAAGGTATGCTAGCCGGTATGCTAGTCGGTTTGGTTTGAGCCAGCTTTGATGTCAAACTGGCTCGGCTTGACAGGAGGTCACTAAAATGGCCCCCGGGCATGCGCAGAGGCCCGAAGAAGGCTCGAACTGGCCCGCTGCCAGCCTGGGCTCCTCTGGAGGAGGCCAACAGGGGTGGGAGGGAGCCGCCTCTGCCCCCGTTGCTCCCCCCATGGCCTCTGCTGTTTCTACCACCACAACAAATGGGACTTCTAAGTCATGACAGACTCCCCTGATGCCCCTCTCTAGACTTAGGGAAGCCTCACCTGCCCCTCACAATCCTTACTGGATCCCCCTTTACCAGCATCAGTTTGGTGGTTGAGCCAGACAAGGTCCGGTTTGACGGGTACCAAAACCAAGCTGGGCCAGGTCGGTTCGACTCCGATTCGGATTTGAACTGAACCCGCTTGATTGGTTTTGTACACATTTTTACAAGAAAGAATGTTTATGAGTTTTTGGTTCCATGGCAAGCAGCAGTGGCTATCCCAATTTGTATTGACTGCTTCTGTCTGTGGATAGTTAGAGTCAAAGAAGGGCCCCACTTTGGTTCCAGTATTACTGCCTGCAGATCAAAGAGTGCTCAACAGTTCCCTTGAGGGAGGCTTCTACTTGGACAAATAAGTTGAGCCGTGCACGGTTCAATCTTCCTGGATAATTCATGAGCCTCTCAGCTTTTACTCTCTTAAGAAGTCCTTGTGGACCTTTGTGATCAGTTTCCGTGTATGGATCTGCGCTGATTGCTGAGCCCTGCCCTTGAGTTTTGCAAATGTTCTCTTTTTCGTGTTGCGCAAAATGTAAGTAAGCACTTTCCAATTAACTGACACAGCATATGCTCCGATGTGTATTTGCGAGGGACGGAGTCGATGCCCTGGGTCCATAGAACTGATAAGTCCTTGTGACACCACTAAGGTCTTGCTAAATACTGCTTGACCATATGTCTGTTCCTGTTTTGAGAGGGGAATCCATCTGTTTGCCCAGGCCTGTCCTGGACACAGATTCTTTGCCCCAGAATCTGTTCTGAATAAGGCATGAGGCAATGGGGCTTCTCTGATTGGTTGCCTGGTGTTTTGGGGGCGGGGCAGAGCAGGGAAGACTGTTCCCATCCTCCCAGCCTGTCAGTATGAGTTTGGAAATGCGACCCTTCCGAGGTCTCGTGTGGGCTTTGCTGGTCACCCTGATGGGGTCTGGGTAGGATTTTTTGGCCCCATCCAAATTGGACTTGGGTTGGAGAGCTGGTCTTGTGGTAGCAAGCATGAATTGTCCCCTTAGCTAAGCAGGGTTTGCCCTGGTTGCATATGAATAGGAGACTAGAAGTGTGAGCACTGGAAGAGATTCCCCTTAGGGGATGGAGCCACCACTCTGGGAAGAGCAGAAGGTCCCAAGGTCCCTCCTTGGCATCTCCAAGATAGGGCTGAGAGAGATTCCTGCCTGCAACCTTGGAGAAGCCACTGCCAGTCTGTGAAGACAATACTGAGCTAGATGGACCAAGGGTCTGACTCAGTATATGGCAGCTTCCCATGTGCCTATGGCCTGAGATTACGGGGTCTTGATTACGGTGTCATATTTTACCTACAGTAGGCGCAGTGTGGATTTGGGGTTTTGGGTTCATTGTTGACAACCTTTGGGTACATGTTTGATGTTAGGAACCGTCCTTGTCAGTCCCTAGATCCTGTAGGGCTCCTCTAATCTGTGGAAACATCACCAGCTCAAAATGCTGCATGGCTTGGAGCTGGCAATGCAGAGCAGTTACCTGACCGTAGGAGAGCTGGTCTTGGGGTCGCAAGCATGACTGGTCCCCTTAGCTAAGCAGGGTCTGCCCTGGTTGCATATGAATGGGAGACTTGATGTGTGAACACTGGAAGATATTCCCTTTAGGGGAAGAAGGGCCCAAGTTCCCTCCCTGGCAGCATCTCCAAAATAGGGCTGAGAGAGATTCCTGCCTCAACCAACCAAACAACCAACCAACCAACCAACCAACCAGTCAATCAACCAATCAACTAATATTAGATTACATATCACTCATGCACAGAAGTGCAAACCCATGAGGACAAAGGTGTCCTTCAGAGCACAAACGCTCCCTTCCTCGGCTGTAGCTGGCGAGGTTCATTCTGAAGTACTGATAACGTATTATAGGACCATTATATTTTTCTATTATAACACCATCTGTTTTGCGCTTAAATAAAAAGCACGATGAGCGATGGAAGTATGAATACAGCAACTGCTAAAAAGCCTCGCACCATTTATAAAAATGATGGGTTCCTCCTGACGTGATCCTTGATATGAAGACTGGGGGATGCTAAGTCTTCTTGTTTTCAGTAGGGGTGTGCATGGAACTGGCAGAGGGGCGGTTTGAAGGCGGAGGATAATTTTAAGGGGAGGAGAGGGTGCATTTACCCCACACACATATTTCCCCCACTGGCGCTCACGTAAAAACTGGTCTGGTGGAACAGCAGCGTGACCTCCCTGCCATCCAGTCCTCTTGCCATTAAAGTTATCCCCCCCCCGCTGCCCCTTCGAACCTTTCAAACCGCTTGGTGTCTGGACCTGTTCGGAGGCCCATAAAAGGGCCTCTGGACAGGTTCATGCACATCCCTATTTTTCAGCTGGTGCAGTGGTTAGAAGCAGTGTTCTAGGACTCTAGGATTCTGGAGTCCTGGGTTCGAATCCCCAGTCAGTCATGAAGCACGTTGGGTCACCTTGCTGCTCTGGAAATGTGGAAAATGAAGGGCTAGTTCTCATGATCTTTGAAAGGCCAGGAAGAGCAGAATTGAGGGGTTCCCGAGCTGCAATTTTGCAAGCACGAGAACGCAGAAAATATTTTTTTATAAAGACTTTACTGGATTTTATGGGACTCCCCTGCTAAATGAGCAGAGAGGCACCTTTTAAAAGTGGTGTTTCTTGTTATTGAGCAGGGGGAGAGCAACTGGCCATGTCCACCCTCAGCACAGCATCCCTCCAGTGGCTGTTGCTGGTGTCTAGCTTATGTTTCTTTCCCCCCAGTTGTGAGCCTTTTGGGGACAGGGAGCCATCTTTTTTATTTATTTACTATTTGGCTCAACCATCAACAGTAAGTCAAGAAATACGCCAAAGACTAGCACTTGGTAGGGTTGCAATCTTCAAAAGGATATTTAGATGCTGTGGCATGTCTATACCTACAAAGATTAGAATCGTTTAGACAATGGCTTTTCCTGTGACCCTCTATGGATGAGAAAGCTGGACTTTGAAGAAGCAAGATAGGAAAAGGACTAACATTTTTGAACTTTGGTGCTGGAGAAGACTTTTGAGGAGACCATGGACAGCCAAGAAAACAAACACATGGATCATAGAAGAAAGCCATCCAGAATTTCCACTCGAGGCACAAATGACTAGGCTCAAATTCTCATACTTTGGACACATTATGGGAAGACCCAGCTCCCTTGAGAAGTCTATAATGCTGGGGAAAGTGGAAGGAAAGAGAAGAAGAGGACAACCAGCAGCAAGATGGATGGACTCGATGACGACAGCCATGAATGCACCACTGAGAGACCTTCAAGGGCAAGTTGAAGACAGATCATCCTGGAGAGAATCTATCTATGTGGTCGTTAAGAGTTGACACCGACTTGACAGCACAAGGACCTTTCCGGCTTTCAAATTTTGTGAGTCATATTTGTATCAGTACATTCCAGAAATTAATTATGCTTGATGTGAAGAAATCTCTTCTCTGGTCTGTCCTAAATCAGCTGCTGATCCATCCCTTTGATGGCCCTGAGCTCTAAGCCTTGAAAAAGGAAGCTCATAGGGGGGTGGGTGTTTCCTTTTGTTTGCAGAGTGGTGTCCTGGTCTGAACTGAGCCTGATGGAGTGCGTGTTGTCTTGGGGTGGGATTTTATCTGACCAGAAGCTGTGATCTGGAAAGCCAAGCAAGCCTATTATAAGGGTCATTAAGAACCAGTGACCAATTGGGACCATCTGTGCTCCTGCGTTTGTCTCCCAAAGAGGAAATGAAAAATGGTGCTGATGGAGAAGGAGAGTGAACCCTCAGATGGGTTGGACTGCCTTTAAGGCGATCTTGTCCTTAAAATCAGGTTCATGGCTGAAGCCATGGTCAAGCGCCTTGCAGGCTGGGGCCTTGGGAGAAACAATATAAGCTGACAGACTCTTGGCTTCGATCACTGGGGCTATTTTATTGGCAGGAGAAGGAACTCAAAGGCTGCCAGGAAGAGGAGACCCAGACCCTTTGGGCACGAGTCAGAGATTGACAAGAGGAAAATGTGATGATGTGCCACACTAAACTGGGTGTGCAGAGCCAGGACTGTGGGTGCTGTGATTCTGCAGGAACACAGAATGTGACTGTGGAGAGAGACTTGCTTCAGTTTCTTAAGGAGGTCAGTAGTACGTAACTAATTTCACCAGAAGTCGGTTTCTAGTCCTCAAGGTGGCACAGATCTTTTCCCTGGGATGTACTGATGGCCACCAGCTTAGATGGCTTTCAAAGGAGCTTAGACAAATCCTTGGGGGAAAGGTCTATCCATGGCTACTAGCCTTGATGGCTATAGGCTGCCTCCAGCATGCTTCTGAATTCCAGTTGCAGGAGAGCAACAGCAGGAAAGAGGGAACACCTTGACCTCTTGCCTGTGGGCTAGGGATGTGCATGGAACTGGTGACTGCCAGTTCAAAGGTGTGTGTGTGTGTGGTAGCTTTAAGGGCTGGGGAGGGTACTCTTCCCCCATTCTTGCACACATCCCCCCCACCGCCGCCAGTGCTGTTTGAAAAATCAGTCCTGTGGAGCAGCAGAGTACCTCCTTGCCTGGTGCGCATGAGCACATCATGACATGTGCATAAGAGCATGATGGGCGCATGCACATTGGACACTTCTGGCTGCTTCTGGTCCACGACACGCCAGGGTGGTAAGCAGGTACGCTGCTGCCCTGCGGGACCGATATTGCACACATAAGAGCAGAAGAGGCACCTTGGTGGATCAGGCCAAGTGTGGCGAGCTGGTCTGGTGGTAGCCAGCATGACTGGTCCCCTTAGCTAAGTAGGGTCCACCCTGGTTGCCTATGAATGGGGGACTACATGTGTGAGCACTGGAAGATTATTCCCCTTAGAGGATGGAGACGCTCTGGGAAGAGCAGAAGGTTATGAGTTCCCTCCCTGACTTCTTCAAGATACGGTTGAGAGAGGTGGCATGCAGAAGCTTCCAAGGTCCTTCCCTGGCAGCATCTTCTGATAGGGCTGAGAGAGACTCCTGCCTGCAACCTTGGAGAAGCTGCTGCCGGTCTGTGTAGACAATACTGAGCGAGGTGGATCAAGGGACTGACTCAGTATAAGGCAGCACCCTAGGTCCCTGTGTTCCTGACTAATACTCTGCTACCCACTTGCTCAAGGGCCTAAAAATTTATTATTATTAATTCGATTCGATTATTAATTCGATTCGAATCTGAAGCTTAACCCTTTCCTACCTGCTTATTTCTAGGGCAACCTCCTCTCTCCATTGCTTTCTGGTTCTAGATGAGCGTTTTCAGCCTTGTGGGGAGGAATGGAAGAAAACAGAAGGGAGAGGAGTGGTTAAATGCTCCTGCTATTGCCCGCATTTTCTTTGTAGAGAGCTGTACCCTCTGCCCACCGCTTTGCGGCTGATTGTGCTGATCTGGGAGCCCCAAAAGTCTAGTCTGTTCCTTAATGGGCCTCCAGGACTTGGTTGTCCTCTTAGTGGCCACACGTGACCACCAGACCTGAGTGATATCTCTTTGCTGTAGCCTTCACTTTTCCAAACTGCCAGCATGGAGGTTTCAGCATTTCTGCCTGCTATCTAACAGGAAGATTTCTCATCAAACAGTGCTGATTTAAATAATGCAAATAGATACCAAAATACTTCAATATTTTTTTCCTGACATTTTCTTCTCCCATCATAATTGCCTCTCATTATTCAAATATTTTTTCAAGAAAAAAAATTGCTCTTAACAAACCTTGTCTACATGAATTATCTCTGTTTAATTATGTATACATTTATAAATAGCAATTGGATTAGTATTTAACGGTGTTTTTATTAGAGCATATTAAAGGTGCATTTGCATATCAAAAATGGTTACCTAATGCGCAGAAGGGTAGATTAGTTATTATCAATCAGAATGTTTCCTGCGGGAGAATACTTGGTGCAGACTGTAGGGGAAGGAAAGCGTCAGCCTTTCTAATGAATCATCGAAAGTGAATTCAGCTACTCTGCACTGAAAAACATATTTAGCTCCAAGAGATCAGGAGCGCCAGGTATCGCTTCACATTTCTGAACCAAAGAAGAAAAGCACAGAGATACCCACATCGGCTTCAATTGACCTTACCTGTAGAGGGCAGCACTGAGACAATTAGGGGTGGGAAAACAAGAGGCAGATTGACCTGGAAATGAATTGGCAAACTTGGGACATCCAAAATATAGTTGGGTGATCGAGAAGAGTTGTCATGGGCACCATGATTCTGCTCAAAAAACTCAAGCCAGACAGGTTCGGCTGTGTAATGATATCTTGAAGCCAGTTCAGAGTGAGGACAGGCAGTATCAACCCTGATTGAGAGCAGGAACATTTCCTTCACTCTGATTTGGCTTCATGATAATGATAATGCCACCAAATCAAACACACTTGGCTATGTGATGATAACTCAAAGCCAATGTAGAGTGAGGGCCGGCAATAGCAAACCTCCTTCTCCTGTTTGCCCTGATTCATCCAATGATCCTACCATCACCTCTTACCTCCCACTTTCCCCTCATCTGTTCTGTTCCAGTGATGCTGAGCCTGCCATAGACTGAGAGGAAGTATCTTGATGTTGGTTCTTTCCCTTCTTGTTAGAGCAATTGTTCTGAATGTTGATTATTTTGATTGGCAAGTGAGGAGAATACAATGTGGCACAAGGGGGGGAAAAACACCAGAAGGGTCAGAGTGCATTTCTAGGAGGGGCAGGCACAAACTGTTCCACATATTAGATTTCCAAAAGAGAAGTTTTTACATGATTATAGAATAATACATATTTTCCCTGTCTGCTTTCCAGGTAATATTGAGAAAATAATTTGAAGGTGGCCAAATTTTGTGCAGTGGCCATAAGATCAGGACAGACATGTTTTCATTTAGCTGTGAAGTTATTTTATATTGCTATCTATGAAAAATTAATTTGTGGGGTATAGATGATCTGGTTTGGGTTCTGATCTGTTAGTTGTCTCTTTTGTGTTTCTGGACTTGACCTTAATAAAGTGATTTGATTTGATCTGAAATATGTCCTATTGTTCTGGTGGCAAGTAAGCATGAGAACTGTATTCAATATTTTAATTTCATTTATGATTCAATACTAGCCCTAGGAATATAGAAATATAGGGCGTTGCCTTATAATGAGTCAGGATCTCTGTCCATCTAGCTCAGTATTGTCTACCCAGACTGGCAGCAGCTTCTCCAAGGTTGCAGGCAGGAGTCTCTCTCAGCCCTGTCTTGGAGATGCCACCAGGGAGGGAACTTGGAACCTTCTGCATGCAAGCAGTCAGGTTTTCTTTCCAGAACAGCCCCATCCCTTAAGGAGAACCTCTTGCAGTGCTCACACATGTAGTCTCCCATTCAAATGCAAACCAGGGTGGATCCAGCTTAGCAAAGGGGACAATTCATGCTTGCTACCACAAGACCAGCTCTCCTCCCTTAGAAGACCACAGCCCAGCAGATGGGACATCTCGCCCAGCATCTCTGGAGCTTCAGAGTAACAGACTTGCTTGTTAATGACCGAATTAGAGCCAAGAGCAGAGGCGACAGGTTGATTCATAAACAAATTATGCCAGGCGGTCGCATTTCCAGGTAAGGCAAGAGCAGCTAATTCAAAGTCTGCATCAAGCACTAAGGAGTGCAAGATGGATCATGTCATTTGGAGCCGAACGGTGAAAATGAAAGTAATAAAAGCAATAACAAGGGGGAGAGAATGGATTCCCGACGAAAATCTAAATCATGAGGCCAAATTGGTGAGGGAGGGGGAGGATACAGGAGGAACTCTCGAGCCCTGCTCTGTGCAGGGGACATGGTGAATCTGCAGAAGAACAAAGCAGGTAAACAGGAAAGCCAATCAGAGTCACAGGATGTCAGAGCTGGAAGGGACCTTGGAGGTCTCCTATTCCAACACCCTTCTCAGTACAGGAATCTGTTACAGCATCCCTGGCAGGTGAACACAGGTAATTCACTGTGGTGACTAGAGTCAGCTCAAGGTCGAGTCAGCTCACACTCGAATGGGTCCAGCTTGAGGGCTCGAATTGGCGCGCCCTCATAAGAACAGTCCTGCTGGATCAGGCCCAAGGAGGCCCATCTAGTCCAGCATCCTGTTTCACACAGTGGCCCACCAGATGCCACTAGAAGCCGCAGGCAGGAGTTGAGGGCATGCCCTCCCTCCTGCTGTGACTGCCCTGCAACTAGTACTCAGAGGCATCCTGCCTCTGAGGCTGGAGGTGGCCAATAGCCCTCCGATGAGTAGCTGTCGATAGACCTCTCCTCCATGAATGTATCCAAGCCCTTCTTAAAGCCCTTCTGTTCCTCGGATGACACTGAAAAAGCTTTAGACTGCAGTAATTTGGGGGTGTGAAAAACTTTTAAAAAGCTTTGAAAGCACCATTGGAAATGTGGCCGCTACATGCTTGAAGGTCAGGCATGAGAACACACGGACAGCTGAAAGTCTTGCAATGCGATCTCCTCTTTTCCATCTCTACACGAGTAGATCTTGTCATAAATCACAATGAGTGTCCGTCTCCAGGATGGTAGCAACCACCAAAGCTAGCTCATATCCGATAAATGTTCAGGCCACCTTGTTCTTCTGTGAGCCATGATCCTTCACAGAGCCTGCCACAAGGAGGTTCTTCCTAAAGAAGAAGAAAAAACCAACGTGAAATCATGTTAATTAGTTGTTTGGTTTGAACTCAATTATCAGCAAAGATTGCCATACATTTCTCTCTCCCCTAAACCCTCCCCCCAACGCCTTTCCTTGAGGGAAGGTGTTGTTGTTGATGTTGTTGTTGTTGACTCTTCAGTTTGTGAAAGAATGATAAAACAAAACACCATGGCATATTCTAATGTGCTAATTGGAGGTTAGCAAATCCCAAATTATTTACAATGAATTCATAAAAACAGAACCTTCTGCTTTGCTATCTTTCCTGGGCACGCGTGCATTTCCAAGGATGATAATTACCTACCTATAAACCTATATTTATGAGATGCAGATAAAATTTGAGAGGCAATCAACAGAATTTGCCTCAAATTGTAATGTTCCTTTGATAATACTTCCATCCCAGCAGCATAGGGGTGGGCAAACCCTCTTCCTTTTCCTCCCCCCTCATTAGGGGAGGAGAGCTGGTCTTGTGGTAGCAAGCATGAATTGTCACATTTGCTAACCAGGATCTGGTTTGCATTTGAATGGGAGGCTACATGTGTGAGCACTGTCAGATCTTCCCCTGGGGGGATGGAGCCACTCTGGGAAGAGCAGAAGGTTTCAATCTCCCTCCCTGGATTCTCCAAAAGAGAGACTCCTGCCTGTAACCTTGGTGAAGCCAAGTCGAAGCTGCCTTCAACTGAGCCAGGCCATTGGCCCAGCTAGCTCAGTATTGTCTATACTGACTGGCAGCAGCTTCTCCCAGGTTTCAGGCAGGACTCTTTCTCAACCCTACCTGGAGATGCTAACAGGGATTGAACCTGGGTCCTTCTGCATGCAAGCAGATGTTCTACCATTGAGTTGCAGCCCCACATACACAACCCCCCCCCACGCAAATGTCATGCAATAAGAACACAGAAAGCTGCCGTCTACTGTCAGACCCTTGGTCCATCCAGCTCTGTATTCTGTACTCTGATTGGCAGCAAATCTCCATGGTGTTAGGCAGTACTCTTTCCCCAGCCCTACCAGGGGATGCTGCCAGGGACTGAACCTGGAGCCTTCTGCATGCAAAGTAGATGGTCTTACCACTGAGTTACAGCCCCATCCCCTAAGGGGAAAACCTTACAGTGCTCATATGCAGTCTCCCATCCAAATTCAAACCAAGTCAGACCCTGCTTAGCAAAAGGGACCATTCCTGCTCGCTACCACAAGACCAGCTCGCCTTCCCTGTTCTGCCTTTACTGCACTAATTCAGCTACCAACAAAAATCAAATAAGGAAAATGAAAATCCGTTCTTTCTTCTTTGATTCTTTCCTTGCTTCATAGTCTGGTCACCTGCCTGTTGCACCCCTCACCATTGTGATGCTGTAATCTGCTTTGGAAACTTTTGTTGAAAAGCAGCATATAAATATTGTAGTAGTAGTAGTATATTATAATACAATCAAGCCGCTATCCCTAGCGAGTATCTACAAAGTTCCCCAACAGCTCTCAAATCGAATTCTGAAAATTCTATATTAATCATATTGCCCATTTAAGGGACGATTCGATTTGAATCTGAATCACTCGAATCACCCAAATTTGAGTCAAATTGATTCAAATTCGAATCAACTTGCACATCCCTATCTTTCATCCTTGGGGGGGCTCTTATTAAAGGTGTAATAATGAGCCTGGTTACCTTGAATGGGACTTGGCTTGTATATCTCCAGTGATCGACCAGATGCAGGCTCAATGTGATTTGTTATTCATGGCCCAGAGGGAGAAGAGATACTAATGACATTGCAGATGGCAGTGGATCCTTCATCTTGCAGAAATCTTCAGCAAAGGGTGGGATGGGGAGGACCATTAAGGCTGGGAGCAAGGGAGCGAAGTGGCCACAATCCGTGCATCTGGGAAGCAGATGTGCTCATTTCCATCCCGGCCAATTCTTCTTTTGAGTTCATTTCCAAATCTTCGCGTCTACAATTAAATTGTGGCAGGAGCAATACATCAAGCCTATGAACATTTGCGGCCGCAAAGTTTGATTATCGCTGCCGTTTGACAGGAGGAGAGCTGGGCTTGTGGTGGCCAGCGGGAATTGCCCTCTTTGCTAAGTGGGGTCAGCCCTGGTTTGCATTTGAATGGGAGACTACATGTGTGCACTGTAAGATATCCCCCTTAGCGATGGGGCCGCTCTGGGAAGAGCACCTGGCTGCTGGCATGCAGAAGGTTCCAGGTTCCCTCCTTGACGTCTCCAAGACAGGGCTGAGAGAGTTCCCTGCCTGCAACCCCAGAGAAGCTGCTGCCAGACTGTGTAGGTAATCCTGAGCTAGATGGACCAAGGGTGGATGGACAATCCTGAGCTAGATGGACCAAGACACAGTAGAAGGCGGCTTCCTATGTGCCTATGAGGGAGGCTTCAGAAATCAAGCTGGAAAGAACCGCAGCCCAGGGGAGAGGAACTCCAGCTTTGAACCAGGAACGCTGTGGTTTAAGGAGGGGATCTAGCCTAGGGAGCTCCCTGTGCTGCTTTATTGGACAGGCCTTGGATCCCTCTTCAGCTGCAGAATTCAAAGGGCGTGAGACATTTATTTGTGCAATTGACAGGTAGTAAGAAGTCTCTGCATTGGCTAGGCTAGTGTCCTCAGCCGGATGTCGCTGTACTACATTGGCCTAAAGAGAACAAATTGTCATCTGGTACCTCCCCTCTGATAACTTTTTATTCCTCTGAGTGTGTGTGTGTATGTGTGTGTGTATTTAAGATTGTGAGCTCATTCAGGACAGGATTATTGACCACCACCCTAAGCCTGTTGGAAAGAGCGGGATATAAATTTAACAAACAAATCAACAATTGGAGGACAGCTGGTCTTGTGGTAGACCAGCACATACAATACTGTCATCTATACTATAAGAGAGCCAGCATAGCATAGTGGTTAGAGTGTAGGACTAGCACTGGGAAGACCCGCGTTCGAATCCCCAGTCCACCATGAAACTCACTGGGTGACTCTGGGCCAGTCATGTGTCTCTCAGCCTAACCTACCTCACAGGGTAGTTGTGAGGATAAAAATAACCATGTACACCACTCTGAGCTCCTCATGGGAAGCTGCCATATACTGAGTCAGACCCTTGGTCCATTTAGCTCAACATTGTCTTCACAGACTGGCAGTGGCTTCTCCCAGGTTGCAGGCAGGAGTCTCTCTCAGCCCTCTTTTGGAAATGCTGCCAGAGTGATTTGTTTCTGTCTCTTTTGGCTTACTCCTGAATAAAAATTCTTATTTTAAAAAAGGAAATGCTGCCAGGGAGGGAACTTGCAACCTAGATGCTCCTCCCAGAGCGGCTCCATCCCCGGAGGGGAAGATCTTCCAGTGCTCACACTTCTAGTCTCCCATTCATATGCAACCAGGGTGGACCCTGCTTAGCTAAGGGGACAAGTCCTGCTTGCTACCAAAAGACCAGCTCTCCTCTCCCGCTCTCCTCCTCCTTTCTTTCCTCGGAGGAAGAGCAGGATATAAATGTACTAAACAAATAAATAATAAATAAATACTGAGCTAGATGGACCAATGGTCTGGCTCAGTAGGCAGCAGCTCCCTGTATACTTCCTTAAAATTAAATATAATGCCAGTGGGTTGCCTCCCCCCCCCACAAAAGAAGCCATGTTCTCTCCCCTGCCTTCTAAATAGCAGACTTCATTGCTCGGGGGGGGGGGGTGGATGTGTGAATTGCTTGCATCCTTCCTTAAGCTGAAGGCTCTTCATGGAGATTGCTCTCTAAAAAGTAGGACACAGGTGACTTAGGAGGCTGCCTGCCTTTGCTCAAAAACCGCCTTCAACCAAAGCATTAGCTTCCTTCGCAAGATTTTCTGGGGAAGCTTCAAACGACGAGGCGGGCGGGAGGAGCCCCGCATGGGAACTGGCTCTTCGCAATCTCAGCCTGGCTTCAAGGCAGAGAGAAACTCTCCACCAGCTCCAGGCCAACAGGGCAGGCTGGTGAGAAATGGACGGATGTGGCCGGTTGTCGGAGGCATTTTGCGTCGCGCGTAGCCAATCTAACTGCATTGCCCAGGGCCCAGGGGTGGAGGGATCATGGCGTGGGGGGAGGGATAAACCATTCCGGGCAGAGTGCCGCTGCTTGAGGAAGCTTGCAGATGCTGTCCTAATGCTTGTAAGCACCTGATGATTTATTTTGAAAGGCATCTCTTGCCACACACACACACACACACACACACACACACACACACCCTTGTGCTGCCCTCACCGCCTGCTACTGGATCCAGAGATATTCTGCCTCTAACCCTGGAGAAAGCCATCAAGACTAGTAGCGCGGTCCTCCTAAGCCACCCACGCCATCACCACATCCCGTGGCAGAGAGTTCCGCAGATTAATTATGCTCAAAACCCGCCTTCAACCAAAGCATTAGCTTCCTTTGCAAGATTTTCTGGGCAAACTTCAAACGATGAGGCGGGCGGGCGGGGGCTTCACAGGGGAACTGGATCTTCCTTTTCTCTGTCCTAAATTTCCTGGCAATCAGTTTGACAGGATGACCCCAGTTCTAATATTCAGAGAGAGGGGGAAATGTCTTTCTATTCCCCTCTGTTCACAACAGGTATAATTTTACAGACCTCTGTCATTTCTCCCCACAGTCGCCTCCTTTACAAACTAACAAGCCTCAGATGTTGAAGCCTGGAAGGTGCTCGAGGCCCTTGATCTTCTTGGCTGCCATCTTCTTTTTCAGACTGCCAGAAACCCTGTTCTACACTATATCAGAGGGTGTGGGGCTTAGGAAACCTCTCTCTTTCTGCCACCACTGCCCAATGGGGAAGAATTAATGCTAGGGATGTGTAAATCGATTCGGATTCAAATCGATTCAACTCGAATCTGGATGATTCAAACGATTCAGATTCAAATCAAATCACCCCTATAATGCGATTCCCTAATTAATGCACAGTAGCAGGTGATCCTTTGAGTAACTCTGGAGTCCTACCCAACCCTCCAGCTCTCACAACAGCAGAATCAGGGGCCATTCCATGAATTTTTGCCAGGAAATTTAGGACTGACAAAAGGAAGTCCTTTTTCACACAGCACATAATGAATCTATGGAACTCTTTGCCACAGCATGGGGCCTGGCAATGTCAGTCAGGCACCCCACAGCTGCTGGGCTGAATCCTTTCTCTTCAGAGCTTCATTCTATCTAAAGATGAGCAAAAAGAGGAAATCCCCAGAGACTTCCCAAAATGCTTTATGGAGCCTGATGTGTTTTGGATAAATATTATCCCTTTTCAAGGGCACTGAGACATAAACACAAATAATCATAAAGCAGTGTTTATATTTCAGTGCCCTTGAAAAGGGACTATGCTTATCTGAAAGGCATTGTAAAGCATTTTGTGAGGCAGCTGCGGTTTCTTCTGGTTGCTTTTCCAGTGGTGCCTCTGACACACACATGCATGCATTTAACATATTTGTATACCACCCAAAACTTACATTTCTGGGCGGTTTACAATAAAACAATAAAAGTGACAACAGAAAAAAAGTTAAAACAACAATTTAAAATTTCAAAGCAATGTTAAAAATAATTTAAACAGTATTTGATTAAAACCCTGGGTAAACAGACGCGTCTTTTAAGGACTTTTAAAAAGTTGTCAGAGATGGGGAGGCTCTTATTTCAGCAGGGAGCACATTCCAAAGCTTTGAGGCAGCAACGGAGAAGGCCCATCCCCAAGTAGCCAACAGATGAGCCAGTGGCAACTGCAGACAGACCTCTCCTGATGAGCTCAATGGGCTGTGGGGTTCATGACAAATAAGACGTTCTCTTAAATACCCAGGGTCCAAGCTCTTTAGGGCTTTATAGGTTATAACCAGCACTTTGTATTTTGCCCGGAAACCTATCAGCGGCCAGTGTAGTGTAGCTCTTTCAGAGTTCGGTTAGGGTTAGGGTTAGGGTTAGGGTTAGGGTTCCATTTTAGTTCCATTCAACCCAGGAGATTACCCAGAAGATAATCATTTCCTCTTCCTGCCCTCATCCACGTTGCTCACGAGAGTGGAAATCTCACTCTGGCGTCTTCTGGGTGGGCAGGAACTAGAAAACGTTGAATAAATGACACCCAGCAGTGGTGAGTGTGACCTTCGTTGTGGGAAAACATTTTGCACCGCACCCCACAAATTACCAAATGCCAAGGTGGCAAAAGTCAGGGGTCCCACAAGGAACACAGGAAGATGCCCTCTGCCATGCCAGTCAGACCCTTGGTCCATCTAGCTCAGCATTGCCTAATTTTTTCTTTAAATCTTGAATCTTTCCCTGAAGAGAATGCTACTTTCTACTGAGTCAGCCCATTTCGTTCGTCTAGTTCCGTATTATCTACTCTGAGTGGTAACATCTCTCCAAGATTTCAGGTAGGACTCTCTCAATTGCCCGGAAATCTAGGACCAACAAATGGGAGTACTTTTTCACACAATGCATAATCCACTTGTGGAATTCTCCGCCACAAGATGTGGTGATGGCCAACAACCTGGATGGCTTGAAGAGGGGTTTGGATCACTTCATGGAGGAGAGGTCTATCAAGGGCTACTAGTCGGAGGGCTAAAGGCCACCTCCAGCCTCAAAGGCAGGATGCCTCTGAGTACCAGTTGCAGTACCAGTATCAGTTGAGTACCAGTGACAGCAGGAGAGAGGGCATACCCTCAACTCCGTCCTGTGGCTTCTGGCAGCATCTGGTGGGCCACTGTGTGAAACAGGATGCTGGATTAGATGGGCCTGGGGCCTGATCCAGCAGGGCTGTTCTTATGTTCTTACATTCTCAAGTAGGATCCCTACCTGGAAATGCCAGGGATGAAACCTGGGGCCTTCTACACACAAGCAGATCCTTGACCACTGAGCTATAACTTCACACCCTAAGGGCAATATCGTGCAACAGACAGTGCCAATATGGAGTCCCACATCCAAATGCAAACCAAGGTGAGCCCTGCTTAGCAAAGGAGATGCTTCATGCTCGCCCCCGACAAGACCAGCTCTCAGCCAGTTGGTGGTGTAGAAATGTTCTCATACATACCAACGCATACTTGGAAATATTCCCCATTTAGACATTCTGTTTGGCACCATGGTTTTCTTGGATGATGCTTTGCTGATCACGCCATTGAGAGTGCAATGTCGTCAGGCAGACTATGTGATGCCAACAGTGAGGTCAAGTGAAGTCAGATACGAACGAGGGCAAGTGAGGGCAAAGTAATAATACTACATGGCCAATCAGATTCAACGGCAGGATCATGTCACTGAGGGCAATGTGAATGGATACATAGATATTTTTGCAAGCAACACCCCACCCAACCCAACCCTTCCCTCAAAAAAACCCCAAACCCGTTAAAAGGAGGCATTTCTGGACACCATTAAAGTGTGATTCCGATCAGCTCTGGAGCATAACCAGATGGGACCTTTAGTTCACATCTCCATCGGAATGGAGGGTGTACGTTCACATATCGGCCAGATTTATCCGAAGTCTTTGCAGCATATCAGAGGGCACTGCATACACAAATTGGACCCCCCCCCCGCCTGAATATTGGAGCCTAGCCAAATTTATGTCTGGGCTAAAAAAAAAACACCTCACCTTTTGCATTAGAATATCCAATATGCCACAAACCCTCAGTAAAGCCAGCTATCTGGGAAAGCTTCTGGTGAAAAGCAACCCCTGTTGCAGGAAAGCTGTTGGGAACATATCTGCGGATTTCAAAACCAGGGATTCTCACTCTTCAAAATCTGTACAGTAAGATATCCAGTGGAACAGAATGACCTAGATTGGATAACAAATGAGCATCGACTGTCTTTTTTGCTGAGAATCTAGGAATCTGGCAAATGCACAAAACAACAGCAGAGACTCTTCTTATTTTAAGAATTGGGTTTGAGTGGAAACGCGTCCATCTATCACTGCAACATGCCCTTCTTCTTCCAGAGGAAGGGATGCAAATCCATTGCGCCCTGCTCAGAAGTAGATGACACACTGCTGGTATGAGCGGTAATCTGTGTTTGGAAGTTATAAGCAGATTGCACAGAATGTGGGACTGGGGGAAAGGCTCCAGAGAATCGACGCTTTTACTTGTTAAAATGCACGTTGCTAGCCTTCCCAGGGGGAGGGCAGCTGGTCCTGTGGTGGCGAGCATGAATTGTCCTCTTTGCTAAGCAGAGTCTGCCTTGGTTTGCATTTGCATGGGAGGTGGCGTGCCTGAGCACTGTAAGATTTTCCCTTTAGGGGAAGAACATCTGCATGCTTGTATGCAGAAGGTTCCAAATTCCCTCCCTGGCATCCCCAGATAGGGCTGAGAGAGGCTTCTGCCTGACACCTTGGAGAAGCTGCTGCCAGTCTGTGTAGACACTACTGAGTTAGATGGGCCAAGGTCTGACTCAACATACGGCAGCTTCCTATCTTCTATTTGCTCTACACACACACACCCCTACTACACCCATCAGATAAATGACCTCTGGATAACTTCCATCTTTATATTCCCAGGGACAAGGACTTTTTCATGTTTCCACTAAGTATTTTCTCTGGCAGCTGCAGAAGGATATTAGGAAGCCCAAATGGATCATTTTGCACATACGCAGGGCGCCACGGCTGGAACGTCTGCGCGCCATTTCCATCGTCATCTGCTGAATTGTTTGCACTGCAGCAGCTGCTACTTTTTAATACCCGCCTCCCCTCTGAATCTCTGGGCATTACTCAGAGGCGCAGGTAACAGGTGTGTCTCTAACTAGCAAAATTAGGGATCATTCCATGCTTTGATGGTGCCAATTAGCTTCACATTGTGCATGCCAATATTCCCCCCCCCTAATTAGGCAGTCAAATTGCCAATCTTAGGTAAAGGAAAGGAAAAGTTGTGCCGTTGAGTTGGTGTCGATGCCTGGCAACCACAGAGCCCTGTGGTTTTCTTTGTAGAATCCAGGAGGGGTTGACCATTGCCTCCTCCCATGCAGGATGAGATGATGCCTTTCAGCATCTTCCTAGATTGCTGCTGCCCAATATAGGTGTTCCCCGTATTCCGTATATGGGTGAAATGTCCATGAGATGGTGGGAGCATCAAAGTTAGGCTATGGTGGAGCAGAGAGGTGAGAGCCAGCCTCATCTTCCCTTCCCAGAAGCCTTTGCTCCATCTTTCTTTCCTTTGATCCCTACTGTTCCATTTCTCAGTCTGGTAAGAGGCTTGACTGCCTTCCTCCTCTTCAGTTCTATTCAGCTGCAGCCCATCCATAGGGGCATAGGAAGCTGCCTTCTACTGAGTCAGACCCTTGGTCTGTCTAGCTCAGTGCCGTCTTCCCAGACTGGCAGCAGCTTCTCCAAGGTTACAGGCAGGAGTCTTTCTTGGAGAGCCCTATCTTGGAGATGCTGCCAGGGAGGGAACTCGGAACTTTCAGCATGCAAGTATGCAGATGCTCTACCACTGAGATACGAACCCCATCTCCTAAGGGGAATATCTTATAACAAACAACACTCACATGTAGGCTCCCATCCAAATGCAAACCAGGGCAGACACTGCTTAGCAAAGGGGGCAATTCATGCTTGCTACTGCAAGACCAGGGCTGCTCAGAGGTAGTCTAAAAGCGGATGATCTCCCATCCATAGCCACTTCACACCATCCGCTGAACATATTGCATTCCAGCAAACAAATATGGTTGTATTATCTTTTCTCATGCTCCGTTTGCTGCTCCCATGAGAGCTTCACGAGGAAGTTGCTTCTCTTTCTTATTTCATTTTTATCTGCTTAGAGAGCAATCACTATTATTACATATCTTTTATGGATTCTGCCATAAATTGTCTCACCCGAGTTAGTGAGTCCAACAGGTTAGTGAGGAAAGGGGTGCAAAGAGCTGAGAATTCCCCCCCCCCTGATTCCGATGCTCACCCTTACAGAAGCATCAGGTGTCAGAGCTGGAAGGGACCTTCGATGTCTTCTAGTCTAACCCCATTTTCAGTGCCTGAATCGACTACGATGTATATTTATATACCACTTTTCAACCAAAGTTCTCGAAGCGGTTTCTAGAGAAAAACAAATAAGACATAAATAAGATGTTCCCCCGTCCCCAGAGGGCTCACAATCTAAAAAGGCAGATACCAGCGACAGCCACTGGAGAGATGCTATGCTGGGGTTGGATAGGGCCGGTCGCTCTCCCCCTGCTAAATAGAAGGGAATCAACCCCTGCAACAGTATTCCTGGCTTCTAATCCATCACTCAGGGGCAGCAGAGAATGAGTTGGCTCCTTCTGTGTGGCAGATATTTGAAGACGGTGCTCATGTCTCCTCTCTTCTCTGGACTAAACACATCTAGCATTTTCATCCCCATAGGTCTTGGTTTTGATTCTTCCCGGTATTATTTATTATTATTATTTATTTATTATTATTTATTACATTTATATCCCGGTCTTCCTCCAAGGAGCCCAGAGCGGTGTACTACATACTTGAGTTTCTCTTTCACAACAATCCTGTGAAGTAGGTTAGGCTGAGAGAGAAGTGACTGGCCCAGAGTCACCCAGCTAGTCTCATGGCTGAATGGGGATTTGAACTCAGGTCCAGTTTATCAACAACTTTCTTAATGCGGGGCCCCGCATGGGACACGGCATTCCAAGTGAACGTCTGGCCAGCACAGAATAGAGTGGAACGATTACTTCTCATTACTTGCAATGTATTCATTTATTTCAGATACAGTGCAAATGCAAATGCAAAGAATCAGTGTGGTCCAGCATTTAGTGTGCTGGCCTAAGAGTGGGGAGACCCGAGTTCAAATCCCCGTTCAGCCACAAAGCCCTCTGGTGACTCTGGACCAGTCACTTCTCTTTCAGCCTAACCTAACTTCACAGGATTGTTGTGAGGAGAAACAGAACCATGTACAACACTCTGGGCCCTTTGTAGGATTGATTTTGAGTGAGTGAGTGAGTGCCATCAAGTCGATGTTGACTCTTAGCGACCACATAGATAGATTCTCTCCAGGATGATCTGTCTTCAACTTGGCCTTGAAGGTCTCTCACTGGTGCCTTCATGGCTGTCGTCATCAAGTCCATCCATCTTGTTGCTGGTAGTCCTCTTCTCTTTCCTTCCACTTTCCCCAGACTTCTCAAGGGAGCTGGGTCTTCCCATAATGTGTCCAAAGTATGATAGTTTGAGCCTGGTCATTTGTGCCTTGAGTGGAAATTCTGGGTTGATTTGTTCTATGATCCATTGGTTTGCTTTCCTGGCTGTCCATTGCTTGCTTGCTTGCTTGCTTGCTTGATTAAGTACCATCCAGTTGATGTCAACTCTTAGCGACCACATAGATAGATACTCTCCAGGATGATCTGTCTTCAACTTGGCCTTGAAGGTCTCTCCGTGGTGCCTTCATTGCTGTCCTGATCGAGTCCATCCACCTTGCTGCTGGTCGTCCTCTTCTTCTCTTGCCTTCCACTTTCCCCAGCAATATTGACTTCTCAAGGGGGCTGGGTCTTCACATAATGTGTTTGAAGTAGGATAGTGTGAGCCTGGTCATTTATGCCTCTAGTGGAAATTCTGGATGGATTTGTTCTAGGATCCATGGGTTTGTTTTCCTGGCTGTCCATGGTCTCCTCAAAAGTCTTCTCCAGCACCAAAGTTCAAAAGTGTCAGTACTTTTCCTGTCTTGCTTCTTGAAAGTCCAGCTTTCACACCCATAGAGTGTCATGGGGAAAACCATGGTCCATATGATTCTAATCTTTGTAAGTAGAATAGAAATGTGTGTGTGTGTGTGTGTGTGTGTGTGTGTACATATGTATGTGTGTGTATATCGATATCTCTATCTCTATCTCTAAATAAATGAATAAATATACAGTAGTTTGTGATTTAGAATTTGTGATCGAGTTGGATATTTCTTTCTCTCCATCTCTGTCTCCCTCCCCCTTTCCCTGACAGAGTTTAGAAAATTTCTACTGAGAAGGGAGTTCAGCCGTTTCAAGAAACAAGCGGCGAGACCAAAAAAAAGTTAGTTTCGTTTGAAAAGGAAAACTGCATACACAGAAATGGGGAGGGAGAACCCCTCACATCACGGGTGTGAAGAGAAGAGGCGTAGCTCCCCGAGGACGGTGATAATTTATAATGAAACATTATCTACAGCCCCATATGTCCCACTTGCTATTTTTGGCTCATTTGCTCGAGCATTTCAAATGCACACCCCAGGGGAAGGACAGCTGCCTGGCCATCCCAAAGACAATATTTTCACTTTCTCTTCAAAAGAGCTCATTCCGAGACGGTTGGGAGGCACCCCACTTGTCAACAGTTTTCAGATTATCGTGAGGAGCCTGGTATGTGAACAGCAAAGACAGGCATCAAAAGGCATAAAGGTCGTTCGCCACGGCGCTGTCACACATTAGCGTGACCAAGAAATGCAACCCAGATGTTGCCGTTGAAATGTTGTGAGCTGTCCCAAACAGTAGTCACATCAAATTTTTATTGTTACGGTCATCCGACCAGCAAAACACAAACAGTAGTGTACTGGAGGGGGAGGGTATAAATATCTTAAATATAATAATAATAATTATTATTATTAATAACTAATAGCAAATAATAAATAATTTATTGTTATTGCTTTTGTTGTTGTTATTGCTTTTGTTGTTGTTACTGTTAATAATAGGGAGAATGGAAGTGTGAGCACTGCAAGATATTCCCTTCAGGGGATGGAGCCACTCTGGGAAGAGCATCTAGGCTGTAAGTTCCTTCCCTGGCAGCATCTCCAAGGTAGGGCTGAGAAAGACTCCTGCCTGCAAGCTTGGGAAAGCCGCTGCCAGTCTGTGTAGAATATACTGAGCGAGATGGACCTATGGTCTGACTCAGTATATGGCAGCTTCCTATGTTCCTATGTGTTGCAGGTTGTTCAAGTAACACAAGAAAATAGACAGATACAGACAGGAGATTTGTGGGGGTAATGTTATTAATTTATTTATTTATCTATCATATTTTTATGGCGTCTGATACAAGCATCTCTCGGCGGTCGTCTCTATCTTTATATGACTGGACGACAGGGAGGTTTCCATGGCCAGGGTTTCCACAGGTTTGTGCACGGGGTTGGCACGTCAGTATTTCTGCCCAGCGACAGGGTATCTCGCCCCTGGCAGGTGTACCCTTTGTTGGGAAAACAACAGAGCTGCCCTTTGCCCATGTCGTTGTGCACCTATTTCTGCAGTCCTGAATTGCTACAGACCTCTCTTGCTGTCCCCGTCTTCTCGTCCCATCTTTTTTGTGCAGATGGATGGGAGGGGACCAGAAGACACAGAAGAAAGTGGGCATCCTCCAATGTGGTCCTCTCCCTTTCAGTGCACTGAAGTTGCGGATGCAGCATCCCTGTTGCCAGGCAACGTCAGGAGGAGTCGGGAGACCGCAGAGCGCGGGCCATCAGCTCTGAGAGGCAGCCAGGGAGAACCACAGCTGCCCTCGAACGGATGCCTTCTGGGATGCTCTGAGCCAGCCTCTCGATAGCGGAAGCCGCTGAAGCGGCCGCCAAACCTGAGGCTTCAGCAGCAAAACAGGCTACAAACGGAAGGTTCAAATTCAGGTTTGGGGTTGAAATCTGACCAGCGGTTGGGTGACAAAGCTGCGGTTTCGCACCTTCGGCAAACCACAAAATCATACCTCTGGCCTGTTTGCCTCCGGTTTGGCGTTAAGTCTGAAGGCGGCCTTTATGTGAGTGCTGCTGTAAGATATTCCCCATAGTGGATGGAGCTGAAACTCAGTGGACGTGCATCTGCTTCCCATGCAGGAGGTCCCAGGTTCACTCCCTGGCAGCATCTCCAGGTAGGGCTGGGAGAGACTCCTGTCTGAAACTTTGGAGAGCCGCTGCCAATCAGTGTTGACAGTCCTTACCCAGATGGGCCAGGGATCTGACTCAGTACAAGGCAACTTCCAAAGTAAAACTACTTCGGGGAAGGACCATAGCTCAGTGGAAGAGCATCGGCTTGGCATGCAGAAGGTCCCAGGTTTGCTTCCTGGCAGCATCTCCAAGTAGGGCTGGGAGAGACTCCTGCCTGAAACCTTGGAGAGCTGCTGCCAGTCAGTGTAGGCAATACTGAGCTGGATGGACCAAGGGTCTGAATTGATGCAAGGCAGCTTCCTATATTCCAACGATCTGCTTCAGCCATCCAGTACTGAAGATCCCTGCACGGGACATAGAAGAATGGGAGAGGCCCGATTCCTACCGTTGTCGACATTCTAATACCTGCGTCAGAGAGCCAGTGTGGTATAGTGGTTAGAGTGCTAGACTAGGACCGGGGAGACCCGAGTTCAAATCCCCATTCAGCCATGAGACTAGCTGGGTGACTCTGGGCCAGTCACTTCTCTCTCAGCCTAACCTACTTCGCAGGGCTGTTGTGAGGAGAAACTCAAGTATGTAGTACATCGCTCTGGGCTCCTTGGAGGAAGAGTGGGATATAAATGTAATAATAATAATAATAATAATTATTATTATTATTATTATTAGACCAAGGAGGGGAGCCTGAGCGCTGTTACATGTTTTTACCTCCTTCTACTTCAACTACAGTGCAACTGTATCAGCTGTGACCATTTCTCGAGATAAAATGACCTCAGAACAGTAGTCCATCTGCTGGTCACCTCCAGACGTGACTACTGCAATGAGCTCTATGTGGGGCTGCCTTTGTACGTAGTCCAGAAACTGTAGTTGGTCCAGAATGCGGCAGCCAGGTTGGTCTCTGGGTCATCTCGGAGGGACCATGTTACTCCTTTACTGCTGGAGTTACACTGGCTGCCGATAGGCTTCCAGGCGAAATACAAAGTGTTGGTTGTAACCTATGAAGCCCTAAACAGCTTGGGCCCTGGGTATTCAAGAGAACGTCTTCACCCAGGCTTTTAATTAGATACTGTTTTAATTGTGTTCTAATAGTTTCAACATTTTAAATTTTAATAGTTGAAATGTTTAAATCTTTTTATTGGTAGTTTTTCTTGTCTTGGTGTAAACCGCCCAGAAACTTGTGTGTGGGGCAGTATACAAACTTATATATTTATTTTGATTGATTGATTGATTGATTGATTGATTGATTGATTGCATTTCTATACTGCTTAGTATAGAAATCTGTAGGTGGTGTACGAATGTGTTAAATATATAAATAAAAAATAAACTTAGATTGCTTCTCCTCTGCTTATGGCTAGAACCATGGTGAGCCTAAGTGTGTGTGATGTAATTTTATTTTCTAGAAAGAGGAGTGCTGTTAGCAAGTAAAAATAGGTATCACACATGAGAACCACCTAGTAGTCATGAACTATCTCGTAGTCAACAAAAAGTTCCCAAAGTGGTTTACAAAGATATAAATAAATAAATGAAGACGGCTCCCTGCCTGCAAAGGGCTCACAATCTAAAAAAGAAACATAAGCTAGACACCAGCAACCGCCCCTGGAGGGATGCTGTGCTGGGGATGGATAGGGTCAGCTGCTCTCTCCCCTGCTCAAGAAAGAGAATCACCACTTTGAAAAGGTGCCTCTTTGCTCAGTTAGCAGGGGCCACCATGTAGCCCAACCTGTTTGTCTATGAGCAGCGAAGATAATATCCATGACTGGGCAGGGTCATACAATGAGCAGGATGCAATTAAATTCAGGAAGAAGGGAAGAGCTGCGGCCGGGGACCACAAATGGCACCACATTCAGAGCAGTCGTGGAGAACAAAGATGCTCACAGATGCCCAATCAAACTGTTTTCGGGAAATAATTCCTGCTCTTCCCAAACTGCAAATTTGCAATCAGTCACTGAACACTGGAGACTATTCAATATGGTGTTCTTCTTTTGCCCTTTCTTGCTTCACATTCAAACTTTTTAAAACATTCCCATCACTATAAAGAGACTCCGAAAAGTCTGCCATTCTGGAAAAATGATTAAGCTTGTCTCGAATTCAGTCTGGTCTCATAAGAATAGCCCTGATGGATCAGGCCCAAGGAAGCCCATCTAGTCCAGCATCCTGTTTCACACAATGGCACAACAGATGCCGCTGGGGAGCCCACAGGCAAGAGGTCTGTGCCTGCCCTCCCTCCTCCTGCTGTTGCTCCCCTGCAGCTGGTATTGAGAGGCATCAAGACTCTAAGGCTGGAGATGGCCCACAGCCACCAAACTAGTAGCCATTGATAGCCCTGTCCTCCATGAATTTGTCTATGCCCCTTTTCAAGCCAGCCAAGCTGGTGGCCATCACCACATCCTGTGGCAGAGAATTCCATAGATTAATGATGCACTGTGTGAAAAAGTTCTTCCTCTTGACGGTCCTAATTTCCCCAGCATTCAGTTTCATGGGGTGACCCCTGGTTCTAGTGTTGTGAGAGAGGGAGAAAAATGTCCCTCTATCCACCCTCTCCACTCCATGCATAATTTTATACACCTCAATCATGTCTCCCCACAGTCGCCAAGGCAGGGCCCCAGATGCTGTAGCCTAGCCTCGTAAGGAAGGTGCTCCAGGCCCCTGATCATCTTGGTTGCCCACATCTGCACCTTTCCCAGGTCTACAATATCCTTCTTAAGCAACGGTAACCAGAACTTTACGCAGTACTCCAAATGTGACTGCATCATAGATTTGTATAAGGACATTATAATACTAGCGTTCTTATTTTTCAGTCCCCTCCCTAATAATCCCTAGCATGGAATTGGCCTTTTTCACAGCTGCCACGCACTGAGTCGACACTTTCAAGGAGCATCGCACATGTGTCAGCCGGGGTGGTCAATACCACCTGGGGGGACAAATGCTTATGGTGATTTTTGACAAGTTCCACACCCCAAGAGATGTACAAGAGGTGGAAACATTGCAAGGCTTAAAGCTTTCCAGGTGTTCTCATGCTTTGATTGTCCTGACCCCAGGGGCCACATCTGCAACAGGGTTTTTAAAGTATCAACCCCGTCCCCCAAAAACCTATTATAAAACCTTATCCATGTGGTCAGAGGAATGGAAATAGAAATTGTCAGGAATGTCCTCCCAAGATTACTCCATGGAGAGAGGACAACCATTTGTTCAGTCTAACCTGACACTAACCCGGATCATACACCTGTGCAAAAATGACTGCAATTTTACCACAATCGTTTGGGGATAGGGCAAATAAGTATCCCTTATTGATAAGGTAGGGAGGAGAGCTGGTCTGGTGGTAGCAAGCATGACTTGTCCCCTTAGCTAAGCAGGGTCTGCCCTGGTTGCATCTGAATGGGAGACTGGAAGTGTGAGCACTGAAAAAGATTCCCCTTAGAGGATGGAGCTGCTTTGGGAAGAGCATCTAAGGTTCCAAGTTCCCTCCCTGGCAGCATCTCCAAGAGAGGGCTGAGAGAGATTCCTGCCTGCAACCTGGGAGAAGCCGCTGCCAGTCTGCAAAGACAAGACTGAGCTAGATGGACCAAGGGTCTGACTCAGTAGATGGCAGCTTCCTAGGTTCCTAAGTAGTGATAACACAGAAAGCCTCTTCTTACGAGCAGTGAGAAGGGCCCGCAGGTGGGCAGCAGGGAAGGGTTGTTACACCTACCTTCCCCGCAGACGCCTGCCCAGATGAGCAGCTCTAAGGGTTGGGGTGCCAGGATGCACTGGCATACATCACCCCACCACCGGAGCCCTGATAATGCACTGCATGAGTGTGCGGCGCTTTATTTATTTATTTATTTATTTATTTATTTATTTATTTGAAACATTTAATATTCCGCCCACTCCGAAGACTCTGGGCAGTGTTCAAAAACATGCAAAGCAAGACAGCATTAGAAATGACATTCTAAATTAAAAACTAAAGTAACTAAAAACAACAACAACAAAAACCCAAATAGGTAAACTACAGGGCAAAAGCCTGGCGAAAAAGAAAAGTCTTCAATAGAGATTTGGAAATCAATAAGGAAGGGGCTAAATGAATCCGAAGGGGAAGGGAGTTCCAGAGAAGTGGGGCAGCAACCGAAAAGGCCCTTTCACGGGTCTTAGTGCCCCGAAGCTCTCGGAAATCAGGGACCGACAGAAGGGCCATCTGAGAAGATCTAACCCAGTGATTCTCAAACTTGGGTCCTCAGGTGTTATTGGACTTCAACTCCCATAATCCCCAGCCTCAGTGGCCTTTGCTTGAGGATTATGACTGCAGGAGAGGGGTTACCCTGTCATATTTTCTAGCCCCCATAAGTAAATTAGCCGCTGGATTCTGGATCCGTTGTAGCTTCCCGATCATCCTCAAAGGTAGCCCTAGATAGAGAGTGTTCCAATCATCTAAGCAGGAGATAACCAGGGCATGGGCCCCTGACATTAATGCCTGCCGGTCAAGGGAAGGGCGTAATTGGCGAACCAGATGAAACGGGGCAACGGCACTTCTGGCCGCAGCCTCCACCTGCTGTTCAAGCCGGAGGCGCGGTGATGGGAATCCGCCCCGCCCCTTCCCTGAGTGTGCCAACTCTAACTCATGAGCCAAAACACAGGGTTAAGGGAGCAGTCACTCCCTTGACCTCATTTCATTGGGTGGCTACAGAGACAGGTTTGCTGCCATGGGGCTGCCGAGATTGGCCTGATCCTGGTGGGTCACACATATGGCCAAACCAGGCTGGGCTCCCTTCGCTGGTTTTGCACATATGTGTGAATAACCTCAGGGGGGAAGCTATAAGTGCAACAATGCTCTCACTTATTGGGCTTTAGGCATTGCCAGAAATAGCAAGGAACGTTTGTCCCCTAGGACGGTACTGATGGATAAAACTTTGGCCCCAGCTCCTGGACTGAAACTCAGACCAGCCTCACTTTTTCTGGGGTGAAGAGCTGTATCAAAGGGATATTTCCCACAGAGACCCGTCCGCTCGCAAAAGCGCTTTGAAACGGCTTTTTCAGAGTCACCAATGGAATCGCTCCTGTTAGAAAAGACTCCTAGGAACCGAAAGAAGAAGAAACCCAGAGAGAGAGACGAAAAGATAACCCTGGCAATTCTGAACACTTTGCGCATATGGGTTGCAGCATCCCTGATGTGCGCTGACCCCAAAGAATTGCCATTCTGGTCTCCATGGCTGAAAAGCCTTCTCGGCCGTATCCCTCATGATATCTACTGGATACATTTCAATCATGGCCGCAGCCAGGGGTGAGTGACCCGGATAACTTGCCGAATCTGTTTCTGTATTGCTCTCGTCCTTTCCCGAGTGATCTGGGACACAGTGACAGGATGTTCACAGATTGTCACCACACACAACGCTCTTTTCCAGTGCTGCCCTCGTGTCTGGGTAGGAAAGACATCTCAATTGCCTCCTGTTATTTGACCCACATATCCTTTTGTGAGCATAATGGAGATGCCAGGCGAGGTGAGAAGCACAGTGTTGAAAACTCACAGGGTGCGGCTGTCGCCTTCCGAATATTATAAAAAGCACATCCATTTGGAGGACAATGATTTGTTCTGAATCATGTGTCTGCATCAGGCATTCAGGAAGACAGTCAGGCTGTCGAGCAGAAGAAAAGGCTGATGGCCTGGACTATCACTGAGGGAGTGCTGACTTTCTGGGATGGGAAGATTCCCACCAGCAGAAAGGTTTGGAACCATCAGCCCTGGACTTCGGGTAGAGATCGGTACCAGCTGCTGGAGGGACAAAACTTCCCAGCAAAATGGGACCAGATCTTGGAGGCAGAGCGGAGCAGGTGTAGCAGTTAGGTAGGTAGATATCCATTTATCTAAATGATAGAGATAGGGAGGGAGGGAGGGACATAGGAAGCTGCCATACCATTGGTCCATCTTGTTCAGTATTGTTTGCACAGACTGGCAGCAGCTTCTCCAAGGCTGCAGGCAGGAGTCTCTCTCAGCCCTCTCTTGGAGATGCTGCCAGGGAGGGAACTGGGAACCTTCTGCTCTTCCCAGAGTGACTCCATCCCCTGAGGGGAATCTCTTCCAGTGCTCACACATCAAGTTTCCCATTCATATGCAACCAGGGTGGACCCTGCTTAGCTAAGGGGACAAGTCAGGCTTGCTACCACTACCACAAGACCAGCTCTCCTATCCTAGATATCTATTTATATGAGAGAGAGAGAGAGAGAGAGAGAGAGAGAGAGAGAGAGAGAGAGAGAGAGAGAGAGAGAGAGAGATGTGAGCACTGCAAGATATTCCCCTCAGCGGATGAAGCCACTCTGGGAAGAGCAGAAAGTTCCAAGTTCCCTCCCTGGCAACATCTCCGAGATAGGGCTGAGAGAGATTCCTACTGCTATTGCCCTTCAACAAAATTCTCAAAGCGGTTTATGCAAGATGGTCCCCTGTCCACAAAGGGCTCAGAATCGAAAAAGAAACATAAGGTAGACACCAGCAACAGCCACTGGATGGATGCTGTGCTGGGGGGTGGAGAGGGCCAGTTGCAACCTGCAACCTTGGGAAAGTCACTGCCTGTTTATGTAGACAATACTGAGCTAGATGGACCAATGGTCTGATTTGATATAAGGCAGCTGCCTATGTTGGCTTACCCAGATTTGAGACCGCTGGGTGGGAGCAATTCCCATGTGTCCACACATTCACGGATATCTGGGTTTACTGCCTCCGACTCTCTTTTTTCCTGCTTTTGAGAACGAGCTCAGGGCCCCTCAAGTGAAATGGCATGGAAATGAAAGCTGTGGCCATCTGTCTTGGAACTGGGCACCACAGTGGCATTGAGTGGCCTGGTATGGGGCCCTATGCCTCCTCAGTGAAGACCCATAGCGGGGCATAGCCACCACTGTGCGAATGGGTCCCAAGAACCCGACCGCCACTCCCGGTGGAACCGCCCCGTCCAAACTAGCCATGGCCCCTGCGTCTGACATCTGGTGTCGGGGCGTGGCCATATGTGGAAACAGGGCCGCGTGGACCCATTCGCAAGACACTTCAGCCTGCGCTGGGTTTCCAGCCTCAGAAGATAGAGAGATGCCTTCCCAGCCAGACTGGGAACCCAGGGCTGGCTGATGCATCTCACAAATGGGGCCGTGCCGCCCTGTTTCTGAATATGGCCACTCCCCCTGCACCTGACGCCACACGCAGTGGGCGTGGCCTAGGGGGCCGCCACCAGCAGGGTCCAATCAGACCGCAGCCAGCTTCCTATAGGCCTGATCCTTGGGAGAGCCAATAGCCTTAGGAGGTGGGCAGGGCCATGTCAGACAATCCCAGCACAGCAATTAACAGGGCAGAATGTCTCGAGTGCCTTGATGTCATAGCAACTGACAAAGCATGTGGTGCCAATTATAACATTTTTAAAAAAATGTGTGTTTTGGGTTTGGTTTCGTTTCCAATCACTGTTCTGCTGTCTGATATCCACCTTGGGAGGCAAGAGCTTCCCGGTACAATAACCTCCTGGAGTAGATTTTAATGGGGAAATCACAGAAAACTTCGCGTTATTACCATATTTATCTCCACTGCTACAGATACTATTCCGTATAATTTCATTTGAATCTGAATGAGGGTCATATTTGCATTAAGAAGGAGAGTCTCAATATCTTCCCTTTCCATTTGGGGTTTTAAGGACTAAGGGGGAAAAATAGCATTCAAATACCATACGTATGCCAAGAAATACTATATATCTATATTAGGATTGAGCTGGAGGATTTCCCCGTTTGGAGAGCAGGGATTCAGGAGTGTAATAAAATGGATCCCAGGATTCCAGGGCAAATTGGTCCGTGACCATGTGTGACGTCCACTCATGATCACTTCTCACTGACCCACAGTCACCTTGAACTGAGACAAGGTCATTTGTGATGCTCAGATTTTACTTGGGGTGGGTGGTTTTTTTTGTTAATCACCGAGA